>NC_135385.1:13008056-13316670 GCF_049243985.1 Paroedura picta | reverse complement strand
TTCAAAAGACAGTAGGAGGTTTTTTTTCTCAATTAAACACAGATGAGGTCTTTGTGATGTCATGTCAGTAGGCATCCAGTTTCTTTGGTCCTTTTCTGACTCCTAGACTGTTTAAGGATCGCTTCAAAAGACAGTAGGAGGTTTTTTTTCTCAATTAAACACAGATGAGGTCTTTGTGATGTCATGTCAGTAGGCATCCAGTGTCTCTGGCCCTTTTCTGACTCCTAGACTGTTTAAGGATCGCTTCAAAAGACAGTAAGAGGTTTTTTTTCTCAATTAAACACAGATGAGGTCTTTGTGATGTCATGTCAGTAGGCATCCTGTGTCTCTGGCCCTTTTCTGTCTCCTAGACTGTTTAAGGATTACTTCAAAAGACAGTAAGAGGTTTTTTTTCTCAATTAAACACAGGTGAGGTCTTTGTGATGTCATGTCAGTAGGCCTCCAGTGTCTCTGGCCCTTTTCTGACTCCTAGACTGTTTAAGGATCGCTTCAAAAGACAGAAAGAGGTTTTTTTTCTCAATTAAACACAGATGAGGTCTTTGTGATGTCATGTCAGTAGTCCTCCAGTGTCTCTGGCCCTTTTCTGTCTCCTAGACTGTTTAAGGATCGCTTCAAAAGACATTAAGAGGTTTTTTTCTTCTCAATTAAACACAGGTGAGGTCTTTGTGATGTCAGGTCAGTAGGTATCCAGTGTCTCTGGCCCTTTTCTGACTTTTAGTCTGTTTAAAGATTGCCCCAAAAGGCAGTAAGAGGTTTTTTTTTTCTCAATTAAACACAGATGAGGTCTTTGTGATGTCATGTCAATAGGCCTCCAGTGTCTCTGGCCCTTTTCTGACTCCTAGACTGTTTAAGGATCGCTTCAAAAGACATTAAGAGGTTTTTTTCTTCTCATTTAAACACAGGTGAGGTCTTTGTGATATCAGGTCAGTAGGTATCCAGTGTCTCTGGCCCTTTTCTGACTTTTAGTCTGTTTAAAGATCGCCCCAAAAGGCAGTAAGAGGTTTTTTTTTTCTCAATTAAACACAGATGAGGTCTTTGTGATGTCATGTCAGTAGGCCTCCTGTCCCTGGCCCTTTTCTGACTCCTAGACTGTTTAAGGATCGCTTCAAAAGACAGTAAGAGGTTTTTTTTTCTCAATTAAACACAGATGAGGTCTTTGTGATGTCATGTCAGTAGGCCTCCAGTGTCTCTGGCCCTTTTCTGACTCCTAGACTGTTTAAGGATGGCTTCAAAAGACAGTAGGAGGTTTTTTTTCTCAATTAAACACAGATGAGGTCTTTGTGATGTCAGGTCAGTAGGTATCCAGTGTCTCTTGCCCTTTTCTGACTTTTAGTCTGTTTAAAGATCGCCCCAAAAGGCAGTAAGAGGTTTTTTTTCCTCAATTAAACACAGATGAGGTCTTTCTGATGTCATGTCAGTAGGCATCCAGTGTCTCTGGCCCTTTTCTGACTTTTAGTCTGTTTAAAGATCGCCCCAAAAGGCAGTAAGAGGTTTTTTTTTTCTCAATTAAACACAGATGAGGTCTTTGTGATGTCATGTCAGTAGGCATCCAGTGTCTCTGGCCCTTTTCTGACTCCTAGACTGTTTAAGGATCACTTCAAAAGACAGAAAGAGGTTTTTTTTTCTCAATTAAACACAGATGAGGTCTTTGTGATGTCATGTCAGTAGGCATCCAGTGTCTCTGGCCCTTTTCTGACTCCTAGACTGTTTAAGGATCGCTTCAAAAGACATTAAGAGGTTTTTTTCTTCTCAATTAAACACAGGTGAGGTCTTTGTGATGTCAGGTCAGTAGGTATCCAGTGTCTCTGGCCCTTTTCTGACTTTTAGTCTGTTTAAAGATCGCCCCAAAAGGCAGTAAGAGGTTTTTTTTTCTCAATTAAACACAGATGAGGTCTTTGTGATGTCATGTCAGTAGGCCTCCAGTGTCTCTGGCCCTTTTCTGACTCCTAGACTGTTTAAGGATCGCTTCAAAAGACAGTAAGAGGTTTTTTTTCTCAATTAAACACAGATGAGGTCTTTGTGATGTCATGTCAGTAGGCCTCCAGTGTCTCTGGCCCTTTTCTGACTCCTAGACTGTTTAAGGATCGCTTCAAAAGACAGTAAGAGGTTTTTTTTCTCAATTAAACACAGATGAGATCTTTGTGATGTCATGTCAGTAGGCCTCCAGTGTCTCTGGACCTTTTCTGACTCCTAGACTATTTAAGGATCGCTTCAAAAGACATTAAGTGGTTTTTTTCTTCTCAATTAAACACAGGTGAGGTCTTTGTGATGTCAGGTCAGTAGGTATCCAGTGTCTCTGGCCCTTTTCTGACTTTTAGTCTGTTTAAAGATCGCCCCAAAAGGCAGTAAGAGGTTTTTTTTTCTCAATTAAACACAGATGAGGTCTTTGTGATGTCATGTCAGTAGGCCTCCAGTGTCTCTGGCCCTTTTCTGACTCCTAGACTGTTTAAGGATCGCTTCAAAAGACAGTAAGAGGTTTTTTTCTCAATTAAACACAGATGAGGTCTTTGTGATGTCATGTCAGTAAGCATCCAGTGTCTCTGGCCCTTTTCTGACTCCTAGACTGTTTAAGGATCGCTTCAAAAGACAGTAAGAGGGTTTTTTTCTCAATTAAACACAGATGAGGTCTTTGTGATGTCATGTCAGTAGGCCTCCAGTGTCTCTGGACCTTTTCTGACTCCTAGACTGTTTAAGGATCGCTTCAAAAGACATTAAGAGTTTTTTTTCTTCTCAATTAAACACAGGTGAGGTCTTTGTGATGTCAGGTCAGTAGGTATCCAGTGTCTCTGGCCCTTTTCTGACTTTTAGTCTGTTTAAAGATCGCCCCAAAAGGCAGTAAGAGTTTTTTTTTCCTCAATTAAACACAGATGAGGTCTTTGTGATGTCATGTCAGTAGGCCTCCAGTGTCTCTGGCCCTTTTCTGACTCCTTGACTATTTAAGGATCGCTTCAAAAGACAGTAGGAGGTTTTTTTTCTCAATTAAACACAGATGAGGTCTTTGTGATGTCATGTCAGTAGGCATCCAGTGTCTCTGGCCCTTTTCTGACTCCTAGACTGTTTAAGGATCGCTTCAAAAGACAGTAAGAGGTTTTTTTTCTCAATTAAACACAGATGAGGTCTTTGTGATGTCATGTCAGTAGGCCTCCAGTGTCTCTGGCCCTTTTCTGACTCCTAGACTGTTTAAGGATGGCTTCAAAAGACAGTAGGAGGATTTTTTTCTCAATTAAACACAGATGAGGTCTTTGTGATGTCATGTCAGTAGGCATCCAGTGTCTCTGGCCCTTTTCTGACTCCTAGACTGTTTAAGGATGGCTTCAAAAGACAGTAGGAGGATTTTTTTCTCAATTAAACACAGATGAGGTCTTTGTGATGTCATGTCAGTAGGCATCCAGTGTCTCTGGCCCTTTTCTGACTCCTAGACTGTTTAAGGATGGCTTCAAAAGACAGTAAGAGGATTTTATCCCCAATTAAACACAGATGAGGTCTTTGTGATGTCATGTCAGTAGGCCTCCAGTGTCTCTGGCCCTTTTCTGACTCCTAGACTGTTTAAGGATCGCTTCAAAAGACAGTAGGAGGTTTTTTTTCTCAATTAAACACAGATGAGGTCTTTGTGATGTCATGTCAGTAGGCATCCAGTGTCTCTGGCCCTTTTCTGACTCCTAGACTGTTTAAGGATCGCTTCAAAAGACAGTAAGAGGTTTTTTTTCTCAATTAAACACAGATGAGGTCTTTGTGATGTCATGTCAGTAGGCATCCAGTGTCTCTGGCCCTTTTCTGACCCCTAGGCTGTTTAAAGATCGCCCCAAAAGGCAGTAAGAGGTTTTTTTCTTCTCAATTAAACAATGGTGAGGTCTTTGTGATATCATGTCAGTAGGTATCCAGTGTCTCTGGCCCTTTTCTGACTCCTAGACTGTTTAAGGATCGCTTCAAAAGACAGTAGGAGGTTTTTTTTCTCAATTAAACACAGATGAGGTCTTTGTGATGTCATGTCAGTAGGCATCCAGTTTCTTTGGTCCTTTTCTGACTCCTAGACTGTTTAAGGATCGCTTCAAAAGACAGTAGGAGGTTTTTTTTCTCAATTAAACACAGATGAGGTCTTTGTGATGTCATGTCAGTAGGCATCCAGTGTCTCTGGCCCTTTTCTGACTCCTAGACTGTTTAAGGATCGCTTCAAAAGACAGTAAGAGGTTTTTTTTCTCAATTAAACACAGATGAGGTCTTTGTGATGTCATGTCAGTAGGCATCCTGTGTCTCTGGCCCTTTTCTGTCTCCTAGACTGTTTAAGGATTACTTCAAAAGACAGTAAGAGGTTTTTTTTCTCAATTAAACACAGGTGAGGTCTTTGTGATGTCATGTCAGTAGGCCTCCAGTGTCTCTGGCCCTTTTCTGACTCCTAGACTGTTTAAGGATCGCTTCAAAAGACAGAAAGAGGTTTTTTTTCTCAATTAAACACAGATGAGGTCTTTGTGATGTCATGTCAGTAGTCCTCCAGTGTCTCTGGCCCTTTTCTGTCTCCTAGACTGTTTAAGGATCGCTTCAAAAGACATTAAGAGGTTTTTTTCTTCTCAATTAAACACAGGTGAGGTCTTTGTGATTTCAGGTCAGTAGGTATCCAGTGTGTCTGGCCCTTTTCTGACTTT
The DNA here is from genome assembly GCF_049243985.1 of Paroedura picta. Taxonomy (NCBI): domain Eukaryota; kingdom Metazoa; phylum Chordata; class Lepidosauria; order Squamata; family Gekkonidae; genus Paroedura; species Paroedura picta. Next base: position 13,312,030 of record NC_135385.1, on the reverse strand, counting down.
TAGTCTGTTTAAAGATCGCCCCAAAAGGCAGTAAGAGGTTTTTTTTTTCTCAATTAAACACAGATGAGGTCTTTGTGATGTCATGTCAATAGGCCTCCAGTGTCTCTGGCCCTTTTCTGACTCCTAGACTGTTTAAGGATCGCTTCAAAAGACATTAAGAGGTTTTTTTCTTCTCATTTAAACACAGGTGAGGTCTTTGTGATATCAGGTCAGTAGGTATCCAGTGTCTCTGGCCCTTTTCTGACTTTTAGTCTGTTTAAAGATCGCCCCAAAAGGCAGTAAGAGGTTTTTTTTTTCTCAATTAAACACAGATGAGGTCTTTGTGATGTCATGTCAGTAGGCCTCCTGTCCCTGGCCCTTTTCTGACTCCTAGACTGTTTAAGGATCGCTTCAAAAGACAGTAAGAGGTTTTTTTTCTCAATTAAACACAGATGAGGTCTTTGTGATGTCATGTCAGTAGGCCTCCAGTGTCTCTGGCCCTTTTCTGACTCCTAGACTGTTTAAGGATGGCTTCAAAAGACAGTAGGAGGTTTTTTTTCTCAATTAAACACAGATGAGGTCTTTGTGATGTCATGTCAGTAGGCATCCAGTGTCTCTGGCCCTTTTCTGACTCCTAGACTGTTTAAGGATAGCTTCAAAAGACAGTAAGAGGTTTTTTTTCTCAATTAAACACAAATGAGGTCTTTGTGATGTCATGTCAGTAGGCATCCTGTGTCTCTGGCCCTTTTCTGACTCCTAGACTGTTTAAGGATCGCTTCAAAAGACAGTAGGAGGTTTTTTTTCTCAATTAAACACTGATGAGGTCTTTGTGATGTCATGTCAGTAGGCATCCTGTGTCTCTGGCCCTTTTCTGTCTCCTAGACTGTTTAAGGATCGCTTCAAAAGACATTAAGAGTTTTTTTTCTTCTCAATTAAACACAGATGAGGTCTTTGTGATGTCATGTCAGTAGGCATCCTGTGTCTCTGGCCCTTTTCTGTCTCCTAGACTGTTTAAGGATTACTTCAAAAGACAGTAAGAGGTTTTTTTTCTCAATTAAACACAGGTGAGGTCTTTGTGATGTCATGTCAGTAGGCCTCCAGTGTCTCTGGCCCTTTTCTGACTCCTAGACTGTTTAAGGATCGCTTCAAAAGACAGAAAGAGGTTTTTTTTCTCAATTAAACACAGATGAGGTCTTTGTGATGTCATGTCAGTAGTCCTCCAGTGTCTCTGGCCCTTTTCTGTCTCCTAGACTGTTTAAGGATCGCTTCAAAAGACATTAAGAGGTTTTTTTCTTCTCAATTAAACACAGGTGAGGTCTTTGTGATGTCAGGTCAGTAGGTATCCAGTGTCTCTGGCCCTTTTCTGACTTTTAGTCTGTTTAAAGATCGCCCCAAAAGGCAGTAAGAGGTTTTTTTTTTCTCAATTAAACACAGATGAGGTCTTTGTGATGTCATGTCAATAGGCCTCCAGTGTCTCTGGCCCTTTTCTGACTCCTAGACTGTTTAAGGATCGCTTCAAAAGACATTAAGAGGTTTTTTTCTTCTCAATTAAACACAGGTGAGGTCTTTGTGATATCAGGTCAGTAGGTATCCAGTGTCTCTGGCCCTTTTCTGACTTTTAGTCTGTTTAAAGATCGCCCCAAAAGGCAGTAAGAGGTTTTTTTTTTCTCAATTAAACACAGATGAGGTCTTTGTGATGTCATGTCAGTAGGCCTCCTGTCCCTGGCCCTTTTCTGACTCCTAGACTGTTTAAGGATCGCTTCAAAAGACAGTAAGAGGTTTTTTTTCTCAATTAAACACAGATGAGGTCTTTGTGATGTCATGTCAGTAGGCCTCCAGTGTCTCTGGCCCTTTTCTGACTCCTAGACTGTTTAAGGATGGCTTCAAAAGACAGTAGGAGGATTTTTTTCTCAATTAAACACAGATGAGGTCTTTGTGATGTCATGTCAGTAGGCATCCAGTGTCTCTGGCCCTTTTCTGACTCCTAGACTGTTTAAGGATGGCTTCAAAAGACAGTAGGAGGATTTTTTTCTCAATTAAACACAGATGAGGTCTTTGTGATGTCATGTCAGTAGGCATCCAGTGTCTCTGGCCCTTTTCTGACTCCTAGACTGTTTAAGGATGGCTTCAAAAGACAGTAGGAGGATTTTTTTCTCAATTAAACACAGATGAGGTCTTTGTGATGTCATGTCAGTAGGCATCCAGTGTCTCTGGCCCTTTTCTGACTCCTAGACTGTTTAAGGATGGCTTCAAAAGACAGTAAGAGGATTTTATCCCCAATTAAACACAGATGAGGTCTTTGTGATGTCATGTCAGTAGGCCTCCAGTGTCTCTGGCCCTTTTCTGACTCCTAGACTGTTTAAGGATCGCTTCAAAAGACAGTAGGAGGTTTTTTTTCTCAATTAAACACAGATGAGGTCTTTGTGATGTCATGTCAGTAGGCATCCAGTGTCTCTGGCCCTTTTCTGACTCCTAGACTGTTTAAGGATCGCTTCAAAAGACAGTAAGAGGTTTTTTTTCTCAATTAAACACAGATGAGGTCTTTGTGATGTCATGTCAGTAGGCATCCAGTGTCTCTGGCCCTTTTCTGACCCCTAGGCTGTTTAAAGATCGCCCCAAAAGGCAGTAAGAGGTTTTTTTCTTCTCAATTAAACAATGGTGAGGTCTTTGTGATATCATGTCAGTAGGTATCCAGTGTCTCTGGCCCTTTTCTGACTCCTAGACTGTTTAAGGATCGCTTCAAAAGACAGTAGGAGGTTTTTTTTCTCAATTAAACACAGATGAGGTCTTTGTGATGTCATGTCAGTAGGCATCCAGTTTCTTTGGTCCTTTTCTGACTCCTAGACTGTTTAAGGATCGCTTCAAAAGACAGTAGGAGGTTTTTTTTCTCAATTAAACACAGATGAGGTCTTTGTGATGTCATGTCAGTAGGCATCCAGTGTCTCTGGCCCTTTTCTGACTCCTAGACTGTTTAAGGATCGCTTCAAAAGACAGTAAGAGGTTTTTTTTCTCAATTAAACACAGATGAGGTCTTTGTGATGTCATGTCAGTAGGCATCCTGTGTCTCTGGCCCTTTTCTGTCTCCTAGACTGTTTAAGGATTACTTCAAAAGACAGTAAGAGGTTTTTTTTCTCAATTAAACACAGGTGAGGTCTTTGTGATGTCATGTCAGTAGGCCTCCAGTGTCTCTGGCCCTTTTCTGACTCCTAGACTGTTTAAGGATCGCTTCAAAAGACAGAAAGAGGTTTTTTTTCTCAATTAAACACAGATGAGGTCTTTGTGATGTCATGTCAGTAGTCCTCCAGTGTCTCTGGCCCTTTTCTGTCTCCTAGACTGTTTAAGGATCGCTTCAAAAGACATTAAGAGGTTTTTTTCTTCTCAATTAAACACAGGTGAGGTCTTTGTGATGTCAGGTCAGTAGGTATCCAGTGTCTCTGGCCCTTTTCTGACTTTTAGTCTGTTTAAAGATCGCCCCAAAAGGCAGTAAGAGGTTTTTTTTTTCTCAATTAAACACAGATGAGGTCTTTGTGATGTCATGTCAATAGGCCTCCAGTGTCTCTGGCCCTTTTCTGACTCCTAGACTGTTTAAGGATCGCTTCAAAAGACATTAAGAGGTTTTTTTCTTCTCATTTAAACACAGGTGAGGTCTTTGTGATATCAGGTCAGTAGGTATCCAGTGTCTCTGGCCCTTTTCTGACTTTTAGTCTGTTTAAAGATCGCCCCAAAAGGCAGTAAGAGGTTTTTTTTTTCTCAATTAAACACAGATGAGGTCTTTGTGATGTCATGTCAGTAGGCCTCCGGTCCCTGGCCCTTTTCTGACTCCTAGACTGTTTAAGGATCGCTTCAAAAGACAGTAAGAGGTTTTTTTTTCTCAATTAAACACAGATGAGATCTTTGTGATGTCATGTCAGTAGGCCTCCAGTGTCTCTGGCCCTTTTCTGACTCCTAGACTGTTTAAGGATGGCTTCAAAAGACAGTAGGAGGTTTTTTTTCTCAATTAAACACAGATGAGGTCTTTGTGATGTCATGTCAGTAGGCATCCAGTGTCTCTGGCCCTTTTCTGACTCCTAGACTGTTTAAGGATAGCTTCAAAAGACAGTAAGAGGTTTTTTTTCTCAATTAAACACAAATGAGGTCTTTGTGATGTCATGTCAGTAGGCATCCTGTGTCTCTGGCCCTTTTCTGACTCCTAGACTGTTTAAGGATCGCTTCAAAAGACAGTAGGAGGTTTTTTTTCTCAATTAAACACTGATGAGGTCTTTGTGATGTCATGTCAGTAGGCATCCTGTGTCTCTGGCCCTTTTCTGTCTCCTAGACTGTTTAAGGATCGCTTCAAAAGACATTAAGAGTTTTTTTTCTTCTCAATTAAACACAGATGAGGTCTTTGTGATGTCATGTCAGTAGGCATCCTGTGTCTCTGGCCCTTTTCTGTCTCCTAGACTGTTTAAGGATTACTTCAAAAGACAGTAAGAGGTTTTTTTTCTCAATTAAACACAGGTGAGGTCTTTGTGATGTCATGTCAGTAGGCCTCCAGTGTCTCTGGCCCTTTTCTGACTCCTAGACTGTTTAAGGATCGCTTCAAAAGACAGAAAGAGGTTTTTTTTCTCAATTAAACACAGATGAGGTCTTTGTGATGTCATGTCAGTAGTCCTCCAGTGTCTCTGGCCCTTTTCTGTCTCCTAGACTGTTTAAGGATCGCTTCAAAAGACATTAAGAGGTTTTTTTCTTCTCAATTAAACACAGGTGAGGTCTTTGTGATGTCAGGTCAGTAGGTATCCAGTGTCTCTGGCCCTTTTCTGACTTTTAGTCTGTTTAAAGATCGCCCCAAAAGGCAGTAAGAGGTTTTTTTTTTCTCAAACACAGATGAGGTCTTTGTGATGTCATGTCAATAGGCCTCCAGTGTCTCTGGCCCTTTTCTGACTCCTAGACTGTTTAAGGATCGCTTCAAAAGACATTAAGAGGTTTTTTTCTTCTCAATTAAACACAGGTGAGGTCTTTGTGATATCAGGTCAGTAGGTATCCAGTGTCTCTGGCCCTTTTCTGACTTTTAGTCTGTTTAAAGATCGCCCCAAAAGGCAGTAAGAGGTTTTTTTTTTCTCAATTAAACACAGATGAGGTCTTTGTGATGTCATGTCAGTAGGCCTCCTGTCCCTGGCCCTTTTCTGACTCCTAGACTGTTTAAGGATCGCTTCAAAAGACAGTAAGAGGTTTTTTTTCTCAATTAAACACAGATGAGGTCTTTGTGATGTCATGTCAGTAGGCCTCCAGTGTCTCTGGCCCTTTTCTGACTCCTAGACTGTTTAAGGATGGCTTCAAAAGACAGTAGGAGGATTTTTTTCTCAATTAAACACAGATGAGGTCTTTGTGATGTCATGTCAGTAGGCATCCAGTGTCTCTGGCCCTTTTCTGACTCCTAGACTGTTTAAGGATGGCTTCAAAAGACAGTAGGAGGATTTTTTTCTCAATTAAACACAGATGAGGTCTTTGTGATGTCATGTCAGTAGGCATCCAGTGTCTCTGGCCCTTTTCTGACTCCTAGACTGTTTAAGGATGGCTTCAAAAGACAGTAGGAGGATTTTTTTCTCAATTAAACACAGATGAGGTCTTTGTGATGTCATGTCAGTAGGCATCCAGTGTCTCTGGCCCTTTTCTGACTCCTAGACTGTTTAAGGATGGCTTCAAAAGACAGTAAGAGGATTTTATCCCCAATTAAACACAGATGAGGTCTTTGTGATGTCATGTCAGTAGGCCTCCAGTGTCTCTGGCCCTTTTCTGACTCCTAGACTGTTTAAGGATCGCTTCAAAAGACAGTAGGAGGTTTTTTTTCTCAATTAAACACAGATGAGGTCTTTGTGATGTCATGTCAGTAGGCATCCAGTGTCTCTGGCCCTTTTCTGACTCCTAGACTGTTTAAGGATCGCTTCAAAAGACAGTAAGAGGTTTTTTTTCTCAATTAAACACAGATGAGGTCTTTGTGATGTCATGTCAGTAGGCATCCAGTGTCTCTGGCCCTTTTCTGACCCCTAGGCTGTTTAAAGATCGCCCCAAAAGGCAGTAAGAGGTTTTTTTCTTCTCAATTAAACAATGGTGAGGTCTTTGTGATATCATGTCAGTAGGTATCCAGTGTCTCTGGCCCTTTTCTGACTCCTAGACTGTTTAAGGATCGCTTCAAAAGACAGTAGGAGGTTTTTTTTCTCAATTAAACACAGATGAGGTCTTTGTGATGTCATGTCAGTAGGCATCCAGTTTCTTTGGTCCTTTTCTGACTCCTAGACTGTTTAAGGATCGCTTCAAAAGACAGTAGGAGGTTTTTTTTCTCAATTAAACACAGATGAGGTCTTTGTGATGTCATGTCAGTAGGCATCCAGTGTCTCTGGCCCTTTTCTGACTCCTAGACTGTTTAAGGATCGCTTCAAAAGACAGTAAGAGGTTTTTTTTCTCAATTAAACACAGATGAGGTCTTTGTGATGTCATGTCAGTAGGCATCCTGTGTCTCTGGCCCTTTTCTGTCTCCTAGACTGTTTAAGGATTACTTCAAAAGACAGTAAGAGGTTTTTTTTCTCAATTAAACACAGGTGAGGTCTTTGTGATGTCATGTCAGTAGGCCTCCAGTGTCTCTGGCCCTTTTCTGACTCCTAGACTGTTTAAGGATCGCTTCAAAAGACAGAAAGAGGTTTTTTTTTCTCAATTAAACACAGATGAGGTCTTTGTGATGTCATGTCAGTAGTCCTCCAGTGTCTCTGGCCCTTTTCTGTCTCCTAGACTGTTTAAGGATCGCTTCAAAAGACATTAAGAGGTTTTTTTCTTCTCAATTAAACACAGGTGAGGTCTTTGTGATGTCAGGTCAGTAGGTATCCAGTGTCTCTGGCCCTTTTCTGACTTTTAGTCTGTTTAAAGATCGCCCCAAAAGGCAGTAAGAGGTTTTTTTTTTCTCAATTAAACACAGATGAGGTCTTTGTGATGTCATGTCAATAGGCCTCCAGTGTCTCTGGCCCTTTTCTGACTCCTAGACTGTTTAAGGATCGCTTCAAAAGACATTAAGAGGTTTTTTTCTTCTCATTTAAACACAGGTGAGGTCTTTGTGATATCAGGTCAGTAGGTATCCAGTGTCTCTGGCCCTTTTCTGACTTTTAGTCTGTTTAAAGATCGCCCCAAAAGGCAGTAAGAGGTTTTTTTTTTCTCAATTAAACACAGATGAGGTCTTTGTGATGTCATGTCAGTAGGCCTCCTGTCCCTGGCCCTTTTCTGACTCCTAGACTGTTTAAGGATCGCTTCAAAAGACAGTAAGAGGTTTTTTTTTCTCAATTAAACACAGATGAGGTCTTTGTGATGTCATGTCAGTAGGCCTCCAGTGTCTCTGGCCCTTTTCTGACTCCTAGACTGTTTAAGGATGGCTTCAAAAGACAGTAGGAGGTTTTTTTTCTCAATTAAACACAGATGAGGTCTTTGTGATGTCATGTCAGTAGGCATCCAGTGTCTCTGGCCCTTTTCTGACTCCTAGACTGTTTAAGGATAGCTTCAAAAGACAGTAAGAGGTTTTTTTTCTCAATTAAACACAAATGAGGTCTTTGTGATGTCATGTCAGTAGGCATCCTGTGTCTCTGGCCCTTTTCTGACTCCTAGACTGTTTAAGGATCGCTTCAAAAGACAGTAGGAGGTTTTTTTTCTCAATTAAACACTGATGAGGTCTTTGTGATGTCATGTCAGTAGGCATCCTGTGTCTCTGGCCCTTTTCTGTCTCCTAGACTGTTTAAGGATCGCTTCAAAAGACATTAAGAGTTTTTTTTCTTCTCAATTAAACACAGGTGAGGTCTTTGTGATGTCAGGTCAGTAGGTATCCTGTGTCTCTGGCCCTTTTCTGTCTCCTAGACTGTTTAAGGATCACTTCAAAAGACAGTAAGAGGTTTTTTTTCTCAATTAAACACAGATTAGGTCTTTGTGATGTCATGTCAGTAGGCCTCCAGTGTCTCTGGCCCTTTTCTGTCTCCTAGACTGTTTAAGGATCGCTTCAAAAGACATTAAGAGGTTTTTTTTCTCAATTAAACACAGATGAGGTCTTTGTGATGTCATGTCAGTAGGCATCCTGTGTCTCTGGCCCTTTTCTGACTCCTAGACTGTTTAAGGATCGCTTCAAAAGACAGTAAGAGGTTTTTTTTCTCAATTAAACACAGATGAGGTCTTTGTGATGTCATGTCAGTAGGCCTCCAGTGTCTCTGGCCCTTTTCTGTCTCCTAGACTGTTTAAGGATCGCTTCAAAAGACATTAAGAGGTTTTTTTCTCAATTAAACACAGATGAGGTCTTTGTGATGTCATGTCAGTAGGCATCCTGTGTCTCTGGCCCTTTTCTGTCTCCTAGACTGTTTAAGGATCGCTTCAAAAGACAGTAAGAGGTTTTTTTTCTCAATTAAACACAGATGAGGTCTTTGTGATGTCATGTCAGTAGGCCTCCAGTGTCTCTGGACCTTTTCTGACTCCTAGACTGTTTAAGGATCGCTTCAAAAGACATTAAGAGTTTTTTTTCTTCTCAATTAAACACAGGTGAGGTCTTTGTGATGTCAGGTCAGTAGGTATCCAGTGTCTCTGGCCCTTTTCTGACTTTTAGTCTGTTTAAAGATCGCCCCAAAAGGCAGTAAGAGGTTTTTTTTCCTCAATTAAACACAGATGAGGTCTTTCTGATGTCATGTCAGTAGGCATCCAGTGTCTCTGGCCCTTTTCTGACTTTTAGTCTGTTTAAAGATCGCCCCAAAAGGCAGTAAGAGGTTTTTTTTTTCTCAATTAAACACAGATGAGGTCTTTGTGATGTCATGTCAGTAGGCATCCTGTGTCTCTGGCCCTTTTCTGTCTCCTAGACTGTTTAAGGATCGCTTCAAAAGACAGTAAGAGGTTTTTTTTTCTCAATTAAACACAGATGAGGTCTTTGTGATGTCATGTCAGTAGGCCTCCAGTGTCTCTGGCCCTTTTCTGACTCCTAGACTGTTTAAGGATGGCTTCAAAAGACAGTAGGAGGTTTTTTTTCTCAATTAAACACAGATGAGGTCTTTGTGATGTCATGTCAGTAGGCATCCAGTGTCTCTGGCCCTTTTCTGACTCCTAGACTGTTTAAGGATAGCTTCAAAAGACAGTAAGAGGTTTTTTTTCTCAATTAAACACAAATGAGGTCTTTGTGATGTCATGTCAGTAGGCATCCTGTGTCTCTGGCCCTTTTCTGACTCCTAGACTGTTTAAGGATCGCTTCAAAAGACAGTAGGAGGTTTTTTTTCTCAATTAAACACTGATGAGGTCTTTGTGATGTCATGTCAGTAGGCATCCTGTGTCTCTGGCCCTTTTCTGTCTCCTAGACTGTTTAAGGATCGCTTCAAAAGACATTAAGAGTTTTTTTTCTTCTCAATTAAACACAGGTGAGGTCTTTGTGATGTCAGGTCAGTAGGTATCCTGTGTCTCTGGCCCTTTTCTGTCTCCTAGACTGTTTAAGGATCACTTCAAAAGACAGTAAGAGGTTTTTTTTCTCAATTAAACACAGATTAGGTCTTTGTGATGTCATGTCAGTAGGCCTCCAGTGTCTCTGGCCCTTTTCTGTCTCCTAGACTGTTTAAGGATCGCTTCAAAAGACATTAAGAGGTTTTTTTTCTCAATTAAACACAGATGAGGTCTTTGTGATGTCATGTCAGTAGGCATCCTGTGTCTCTGGCCCTTTTCTGACTCCTAGACTGTTTAAGGATCGCTTCAAAAGACAGTAAGAGGTTTTTTTTCTCAATTAAACACAGATGAGGTCTTTGTGATGTCATGTCAGTAGGCCTCCAGTGTCTCTGGCCCTTTTCTGTCTCCTAGACTGTTTAAGGATCGCTTCAAAAGACATTAAGAGGTTTTTTTCTCAATTAAACACAGATGAGGTCTTTGTGATGTCATGTCAGTAGGCATCCTGTGTCTCTGGCCCTTTTCTGTCTCCTAGACTGTTTAAGGATCGCTTCAAAAGACAGTAAGAGGTTTTTTTTCTCAATTAAACACAGATGAGGTCTTTGTGATGTCATGTCAGTAGGCCTCCAGTGTCTCTGGACCTTTTCTGACTCCTAGACTGTTTAAGGATCGCTTCAAAAGACATTAAGAGTTTTTTTTCTTCTCAATTAAACACAGGTGAGGTCTTTGTGATGTCAGGTCAGTAGGTATCCAGTGTCTCTGGCCCTTTTCTGACTTTTAGTCTGTTTAAAGATCGCCCCAAAAGGCAGTAAGAGGTTTTTTTTCCTCAATTAAACACAGATGAGGTCTTTCTGATGTCATGTCAGTAGGCATCCAGTGTCTCTGGCCCTTTTCTGACTTTTAGTCTGTTTAAAGATCGCCCCAAAAGGCAGTAAGAGGTTTTTTTTTTCTCAATTAAACACAGATGAGGTCTTTGTGATGTCATGTCAGTAGGCATCCAGTGTCTCTGGCCCTTTTCTGACTCCTAGACTGTTTAAGGATCGCTTCAAAAGACATTAAGAGGTTTTTTTCTTCTCAATTAAACACAGGTGAGGTCTTTGTGATGTCATGTCAGTAGGCCTCCAGTGTCTCTGGCCCTTTTCTGACTCCTAGACTGTTTAAGGATCGCTTCAAAAGACAGTAAGAGGTTTTTTTTCTCAATTAAACACAGATGAGATCTTTGTGATGTCATGTCAGTAGGCCTCCAGTGTCTCTGGACCTTTTCTGACTCCTAGACTATTTAAGGATCGCTTCAAAAGACATTAAGAGGTTTTTTTCTTCTCAATTAAACACAGGTGAGGTCTTTGTGATGTCAGGTCAGTAGGTATCCAGTGTCTCTGGCCCTTTTCTGACTTTTAGTCTGTTTAAAGATCGCCCCAAAAGGCAGTAAGAGGTTTTTTTTTCTCAATTAAACACAGATGAGGTCTTTGTGATGTCATGTCAGTAGGCCTCCAGTGTCTCTGGCCCTTTTCTGACTCCTAGACTGTTTAAGGATCGCTTCAAAAGACAGTAAGAGGTTTTTTTCTCAATTAAACACAGATGAGGTCTTTGTGATGTCATGTCAGTAAGCATCCAGTGTCTCTGGCCCTTTTCTGACTCCTAGACTGTTTAAGGATCGCTTCAAAAGACAGTAAGAGGTTTTTTTTCTCAATTAAACACAGATGAGGTCTTTGTGATGTCATGTCAGTAGGCCTCCAGTGTCTCTGGACCTTTTCTGACTCCTAGACTGTTTAAGGATCGCTTCAAAAGACATTAAGAGTTTTTTTTCTTCTCAATTAAACACAGGTGAGGTCTTTGTGATGTCAGGTCAGTAGGTATCCAGTGTCTCTGGCCCTTTTCTGACTTTTAGTCTGTTTAAAGATCGCCCCAAAAGGCAGTAAGAGGTTTTTTTTCCTCAATTAAACACAGATGAGGTCTTTCTGATGTCATGTCAGTAGGCATCCAGTGTCTCTGGCCCTTTTCTGACTTTTAGTCTGTTTAAAGATCGCCCCAAAAGGCAGTAAGAGGTTTTTTTTTTCTCAATTAAACACAGATGAGGTCTTTGTGATGTCATGTCAGTAGGCATCCAGTGTCTCTGGCCCTTTTCTGACTCCTAGACTGTTTAAGGATCACTTCAAAAGACAGAAAGAGGTTTTTTTTTCTCAATTAAACACAGATGAGGTCTTTGTGATGTCATGTCAGTAGGCATCCAGTGTCTCTGGCCCTTTTCTGACTCCTAGACTGTTTAAGGATCGCTTCAAAAGACATTAAGAGGTTTTTTTCTTCTCAATTAAACACAGGTGAGGTCTTTGTGATGTCAGGTCAGTAGGTATCCAGTGTCTCTGGCCCTTTTCTGACTTTTAGTCTGTTTAAAGATCGCCCCAAAAGGCAGTAAGAGGTTTTTTTTTCTCAATTAAACACAGATGAGGTCTTTGTGATGTCATGTCAGTAGGCCTCCAGTGTCTCTGGCCCTTTTCTGACTCCTAGACTGTTTAAGGATCGCTTCAAAAGACAGTAAGAGGTTTTTTTTCTCAATTAAACACAGATGAGGTCTTTGTGATGTCATGTCAGTAGGCCTCCAGTGTCTCTGGCCCTTTTCTGACTCCTAGACTGTTTAAGGATCGCTTCAAAAGACAGTAAGAGGTTTTTTTTCTCAATTAAACACAGATGAGGTCTTTGTGATGTCATGTCAGTAGGCCTCCAGTGTCTCTGGACCTTTTCTGACTCCTAGACTGTTTAAGGATCGCTTCAAAAGACATTAAGAGTTTTTTTTCTTCTCAATTAAACACAGGTGAGGTCTTTGTGATGTCAGGTCAGTAGGTATCCAGTGTCTCTGGCCCTTTTCTGACTTTTAGTCTGTTTAAAGATCGCCCCAAAAGGCAGTAAGAGGTTTTTTTTTCTCAATTAAACACAGATGAGGTCTTTGTGATGTCATGTCAGTAGGCATCCAGTGTCTCTGGCCCTTTTCTGACTCCTAGACTGTTTAAGGATCGCTTCAAAAGACAGTAAGAGGTTTTTTTCTCAATTAAACACAGATGAGGTCTTTGTGATGTCATGTCAGTAGGCCTCCAGTGTCTCTGGCCCTTTTCTGACTCCTAGAATGTTTAAGGATCGCTTCAAAAGACAGTAAGAGGTTTTTTTTTCTCAATTAAACACAGATGAGATCTTTGTGATGTCATGTCAGTAGGCCTCCAGTGTCTCTGGACCTTTTCTGACTCCTAGACTATTTAAGGATCGCTTCAAAAGACATTAAGAGGTTTTTTTCTTCTCAATTAAACACAGGTGAGGTCTTTGTGATGTCAGGTCAGTAGGTATCCAGTGTCTCTGGCCCTTTTCTGACTTTTAGTCTGTTTAAAGATCGCCCCAAAAGGCAGTAAGAGGTTTTTTTTTTTCTCAATTAAACACAGATGAGGTCTTTGTGATGTCATGTCAGTAGGCCTCCAGTGTCTCTGGCCCTTTTCTGACTCCTAGACTGTTTAAGGATCGCTTTAAAAGACAGTAAGAGGTTTTTTTTCTCAATTAAACACAGATGAGGTCTTTGTGATGTCATGTCAGTAGGCCTCCAGTGTCTCTGGCCCTTTTCTGACTCCTAGACTGTTTAAGGATCGCTTCAAAAGACAGTAAGAGGTTTTTTTTCTCAATTAAACACAGATGAGATCTTTGTGATGTCATGTCAGTAGGCCTCCAGTGTCTGTGGCCCTTTTCTGACTCCTAGACTGTTTAAGGATCGCTTCAAAAGACATTAAGAGGTTTTTTTCTTCTCAATTAAACACAGGTGAGGTCTTTGTGATATCAGGTCAGTAGGTATCCAGTGTCTCTGGCCCTTTTCTGACTTTTAGTCTGTTTAAAGATCGCCCCAAAAGGCAGTAAGAGGTTTTTTTTTTCTCAATTAAACACAGATGAGGTCTTTGTGATGTCATGTCAGTAGGCCTCCTGTCCCTGGCCCTTTTCTGACTCCTAGACTGTTTAAGGATCGCTTCAAAAGACAGTAAGAGGTTTTTTTTTCTCAATTAAACACAGATGAGGTCTTTGTGATGTCATGTCAGTAGGCCTCCAGTGTCTCTGGCCCTTTTCTGACTCCTAGACTGTTTAAGGATGGCTTCAAAAGACAGTAGGAGGTTTTTTTTTCTCAATTAAACACAGATGAGGTCTTTGTGATGTCATGTCAGTAGGCATCCAGTGTCTCTGGCCCTTTTCTGACTCCTAGACTGTTTAAGGATAGCTTCAAAAGACAGTAAGAGGTTTTTTTTCTCAATTAAACACAAATGAGGTCTTTGTGATGTCATGTCAGTAGGCATCCTGTGTCTCTGGCCCTTTTCTGACTCCTAGACTGTTTAAGGATCGCTTCAAAAGACAGTAGGAGGTTTTTTTTCTCAATTAAACACTGATGAGGTCTTTGTGATGTCATGTCAGTAGGCATCCTGTGTCTCTGGCCCTTTTCTGTCTCCTAGACTGTTTAAGGATCGCTTCAAAAGACATTAAGAGTTTTTTTTCTTCTCAATTAAACACAGGTGAGGTCTTTGTGATGTCAGGTCAGTAGGTATCCTGTGTCTCTGGCCCTTTTCTGTCTCCTAGACTGTTTAAGGATCACTTCAAAAGACAGTAAGAGGTTTTTTTTCTCAATTAAACACAGATGAGGTCTTTGTGATGTCATGTCAGTAGGCCTCCAGTGTCTCTGGCCCTTTTCTGTCTCCTAGACTGTTTAAGGATCGCTTCAAAAGACATTAAGAGGTTTTTTTTCTCAATTAAACACAGATGAGGTCTTTGTGATGTCATGTCAGTAGGCATCCTGTGTCTCTGGCCCTTTTCTGACTCCTAGACTGTTTAAGGATCGCTTCAAAAGACAGTAAGAGGTTTTTTTTCTCAATTAAACACAGATGAGGTCTTTGTGATGTCATGTCAGTAGGCCTCCAGTGTCTCTGGCCCTTTTCTGTCTCCTAGACTGTTTAAGGATCGCTTCAAAAGACATTAAGAGGTTTTTTTCTCAATTAAACACAGATGAGGTCTTTGTGATGTCATGTCAGTAGGCATCCTGCGTCTCTGGCCCTTTTCTGTCTCCTAGACTGTTTAAGGATCGCTTCAAAAGACAGTAAGAGGTTTTTTTTCTCAATTAAACACAGATGAGGTCTTTGTGATGTCATGTCAGTAGGCCTCCAGTGTCTCTGGCCCTTTTCTGACTCCTAGACTGTTTAAGGATCGCTTCAAAAGACATTAAGAGTTTTTTTTCTTCTCAATTAAACACAGGTGAGGTCTTTGTGATGTCAGGTCAGTAGGTATCCAGTGTCTCTGGCCCTTTTCTGACTTTTAGTCTGTTTAAAGATCGCCCCAAAAGGCAGTAAGAGTTTTTTTTTCCTCAATTAAACACAGATGAGGTCTTTCTGATGTCATGTCAGTAGGCATCCAGTGTCTCTGGCCCTTTTCTGACTTTTAGTCTGTTTAAAGATCGCCCCAAAAGGCAGTAAGAGGTTTTTTTTTTTCTCAATTAAACACAGATGAGGTCTTTGTGATGTCATGTCAGTAGGCATCCAGTGTCTCTGGCCCTTTTCTGACTCCTAGACTGTTTAAGGATCACTTCAAAAGACAGAAAGAGGTTTTTTTTTCTCAATTAAACACAGATGAGGTCTTTGTGATGTCATGTCAGTAGGCATCCAGTGTCTCTGGCCCTTTTCTGACTCCTAGACTGTTTAAGGATCGCTTCAAAAGACATTAAGAGGTTTTTTTCTTCTCAATTAAACACAGGTGAGGTCTTTGTGATGTCAGGTCAGTAGGTATCCAGTGTCTCTGGCCCTTTTCTGACTTTTAGTCTGTTTAAAGATCGCCCCAAAAGGCAGTAAGAGGTTTTTTTTTCTCAATTAAACACAGATGAGGTCTTTGTGATGTCATGTCAGTAGGCCTCCAGTGTCTCTGGCCCTTTTCTGACTCCTAGACTGTTTAAGGATCGCTTCAAAAGACAGTAAGAGGTTTTTTTTCTCAATTAAACACAGATGAGGTCTTTGTGATGTCATGTCAGTAGGCCTCCAGTGTCTCTGGCCCTTTTCTGACTCCTAGACTGTTTAAGGATCGCTTCAAAAGACAGTAAGAGGTTTTTTTTCTCAATTAAACACAGATGAGATCTTTGTGATGTCATGTCAGTAGGCCTCCAGTGTCTCTGGACCTTTTCTGACTCCTAGACTATTTAAGGATCGCTTCAAAAGACATTAAGAGGTTTTTTTCTTCTCAATTAAACACAGGTGAGGTCTTTGTGATGTCAGGTCAGTAGGTATCCAGTGTCTCTGGCCCTTTTCTGACTTTTAGTCTGTTTAAAGATCGCCCCAAAAGGCAGTAAGAGGTTTTTTTTTTCTCAATTAAACACAGATGAGGTCTTTGTGATGTCATGTCAGTAGGCATCCAGTGTCTCTGGCCCTTTTCTGACTCCTAGACTGTTTAAGGATCACTTCAAAAGACAGAAAGAGGTTTTTTTTCTCAATTAAACACAGATGAGGTCTTTGTGATGTCATGTCAGTAGGCATCCAGTGTCTCTGGCCCTTTTCTGACTCCTAGATAGTTTAAGGATCGCTTCAAAAGACAGTAAGAGGTTTTTATCCCCAATTAAACACAGATGAGGTCTTTGTGATGTCATGTCAGTAGGACTCCTGTGTCCCTGGCCCTTTTCTGACTCCTAGACTGTTTAAGGATCGCTTCAAAAGACAGTAAGAGGTTTTTTTTTCTCAATTAAACACAGATGAGGTCTTTGTGATGTCATGTCAGTAGGCATCCAGTGTCTCTGGCCCTTTTCTGACTCCTAGACTGTTTAAGGATCGCTTCAAAAGACAGTAAGAGGTTTTTTTTCTCAATTAAACACAGATGAGTTCTTTGTGATGTCATGTCAGTAGGCCTCCAGTGTCTCTGGCCCTTTTCTGACCTCTAGGCTGTTTAAAGATCGCCCCAAAAGGCAGTAAGAGGTTTTTTTCTTCTCAATTAAACAAAGGTGAGGTCTTTGTGATATTATGTCAGTAGGTATCCAGTGTCTCTGGCCCTTTTCTAACTTTTAGACTGTTTAAAGATGGCCCCAAAAGGCAGTAAGAGGTTTTTTTCTTCTCAATTAAACACAGGGGAGGTCTTTGTGATATCATGTCAGTAGGTATCCAGTGTCTCTGGCCCTTTTCTAACTTTTAGTCTGTTTAAAGATCGCCCCAAAAGGCAGTAGAAGGTTTTTTTCTTCTCAATTAAACACAAATGAGGTCTTTGTGATGTCATGTCAGTAAGCATCCAGTGTCTCTGGCCCTTTTCTGACTCCTAGACTGTTTAAGGATCACTTCAAAAGACAGAAAGAGGTTTTTTTTTCTCAATTAAACACAGATGAGGTCTTTCTGATGTCATGTCAGTAGGCATCCAGTGTCTCTGGCCCTTTTCTGACTTTTAGTCTGTTTAAAGATCGCCCCAAAAGGCAGTAAGAGGTTTTTTTTTTTCTCAATTAAACACAGATGAGGTCTTTGTGATGTCATGTCAGTAGGCATCCAGTGTCTCTGGCCCTTTTCTGACTCCTAGACTGTTTAAGGATCACTTCAAAAGACAGAAAGAGGTTTTTTTTTCTCAATTAAACACAGATGAGGTCTTTGTGATGTCATGTCAGTAGGCATCCAGTGTCTCTGGCCCTTTTCTGACTCCTAGACTGTTTAAGGATCGCTTCAAAAGACATTAAGAGGTTTTTTTCTTCTCAATTAAACACAGGTGAGGTCTTTGTGATGTCAGGTCAGTAGGTATCCAGTGTCTCTGGCCCTTTTCTGACTTTTAGTCTGTTTAAAGATCGCCCCAAAAGGCAGTAAGAGGTTTTTTTTTCTCAATTAAACACAGATGAGGTCTTTGTGATGTCATGTCAGTAGGCCTCCAGTGTCTCTGGCCCTTTTCTGACTCCTAGACTGTTTAAGGATCGCTTCAAAAGACAGTAAGAGGTTTTTTTTCTCAATTAAACACAGATGAGGTCTTTGTGATGTCATGTCAGTAGGCCTCCAGTGTCTCTGGCCCTTTTCTGACTCCTAGACTGTTTAAGGATCGCTTCAAAAGACAGTAAGAGGTTTTTTTTCTCAATTAAACACAGATGAGATCTTTGTGATGTCATGTCAGTAGGCCTCCAGTGTCTCTGGACCTTTTCTGACTCCTAGACTATTTAAGGATCGCTTCAAAAGACATTAAGAGGTTTTTTTCTTCTCAATTAAACACAGGTGAGGTCTTTGTGATGTCAGGTCAGTAGGTATCCAGTGTCTCTGGCCCTTTTCTGACTTTTAGTCTGTTTAAAGATCGCCCCAAAAGGCAGTAAGAGGTTTTTTTTTTTCTCAATTAAACACAGATGAGGTCTTTGTGATGTCATGTCAGTAGGCATCCAGTGTCTCTGGCCCTTTTCTGACTCCTAGACTGTTTAAGGATCACTTCAAAAGACAGAAAGAGGTTTTTTTTCTCAATTAAACACAGATGAGGTCTTTGTGATGTCATGTCAGTAGGCATCCAGTGTCTCTGGCCCTTTTCTGACTCCTAGATAGTTTAAGGATCGCTTCAAAAGACAGTAAGAGGTTTTTATCCCCAATTAAACACAGATGAGGTCTTTGTGATGTCATGTCAGTAGGACTCCTGTGTCCCTGGCCCTTTTCTGACTCCTAGACTGTTTAAGGATCGCTTCAAAAGACAGTAAGAGGTTTTTTTTTCTCAATTAAACACAGATGAGGTCTTTGTGATGTCATGTCAGTAGGCATCCAGTGTCTCTGGCCCTTTTCTGACTCCTAGACTGTTTAAGGATCGCTTCAAAAGACAGTAAGAGGTTTTTTTTCTCAATTAAACACAGATGAGTTCTTTGTGATGTCATGTCAGTAGGCCTCCAGTGTCTCTGGCCCTTTTCTGACCTCTAGGCTGTTTAAAGATCGCCCCAAAAGGCAGTAAGAGGTTTTTTTCTTCTCAATTAAACAAAGGTGAGGTCTTTGTGATATTATGTCAGTAGGTATCCAGTGTCTCTGGCCCTTTTCTAACTTTTAGACTGTTTAAAGATGGCCCCAAAAGGCAGTAAGAGGTTTTTTTCTTCTCAATTAAACACAGGGGAGGTCTTTGTGATATCATGTCAGTAGGTATCCAGTGTCTCTGGCCCTTTTCTAACTTTTAGTCTGTTTAAAGATCGCCCCAAAAGGCAGTAGAAGGTTTTTTTCTTCTCAATTAAACACAAAGGAGGTCTTTGTGATGTCATGTCAGTAAGCATCCAGTGTCTCTGGCCCTTTTCTGACTCCTAGACTGTTTAAGGATCGCTTCAAAAGACAGTAGGAGGTTTTTTTTCTCAATTAAACACTGATGAGGTCTTTGTGATGTCATGTCAGTAGGCCTCCAGTGTCTCTGGCCCTTTTCTGACTCCTAGACTGTTTAAGGATCGCTTCAAAAGACAGTAAGAGGGTTTTTTTCTCAATTAAACACAGATGTGGTCTTTGTGATGTCATGTCAGTAGGCCTCCAGTGTCTCTGGCCCTTTTCTGACTCCTAGACTGTTTAAGGATCGCTTCAAAAGACAGTAGGAGGTTTTTTTTCTCAATTAAACACTGATGAGGTCTTTGTGATGTCATGTCAGTAGGCCTCCAGTGTCTCTGGCCCTTTTCTGACTCCTAGACTGTTTAAGGATCGCTTCAAAAGACAGTAGGAGGTTTTTTTTCTCAATTAAACACTGATGAGGTCTTTGTGATGTCATGTCAGTAGGCCTCCAGTGTCTCTGGCCCTTTTCTGACTCCTAGACTGTTTAAGGATCGCTTCAAAAGACAGTAAGAGGGTTTTTTTCTCAATTAAACACAGATGTGGTCTTTGTGATGTCATGTCAGTAGGCCTCCAGTGTCTCTGGCCCTTTTCTGACTCCTAGACTGTTTAAGGATCGCTTCAAAAGACAGTAGGAGGTTTTTTTTCTCAATTAAACACAGATGAGGTCTTTGTGATGTCATGTCAGTAGGCATCCAGTGTCTCTGGCCCTTTTCTGACTCGTAGACTGTTTAAGGATCGCTTCAAAAGACATTAAGAGGTTTTTTTTCTCAATTAAACACAGATGAGGTCTTTGTGATGTCATGTCAGTAGGCATCCAGTGTCTCTGGCCCTTTTCTGACTCCTAGACTGTTTAAGGATGGCTTCAAAAGACAGTAGGAGGTTTTTTTTCTCAATTAAATACAGATGAGGTCTTTGTGATGTCATGTCAGTAGGCATCCAGTGTCTGGCCCTTTTCTGACTCCTAGACTGTTTAAGGATCGCTTCAAAAGACAGTAAGAGGTTTTTTTTCTCAATTAAACACAGATGAGGTCTTTGTGATGTCATGTCAGTAGGCATCCTGTGTCTCTGGCCCTTTTCTGACTCCTAGACTGTTTAAGGATCGCTTCAAAAGCAGGAAGAGGGTTTTTTTCTCAATTAAACACAGATGAGGTCTTTGTGATGTCATGTCAGTAGGCCTCCAGTGTCTCTGGCCCTTTTCTGACTCCTAGACTGTTTAAGGATCGCTTCAAAAGACAGTAGGAGGTTTTTTTTCTCAATTAAACACAGATGAGGTCTTTGTGATGTCATGTCAGTAGGCATCCAGTGTCTCTGGCCCTTTTCTGACTCCTAGACTGTTTAAGGATCGCTTCAAAAGACAGTAGGAGGTTTTTTTTCTCAATTAAACACAGATGAGGTCTTTGTGATGTCATGTCAGTAGGCATCCAGTGTCTCTGGCCCTTTTCTGACTCCTAGACTGTTTAAGGATCGCTTCAAAAGACAGTAAGAGGTTTTTTTTCTCAATTAAACACAGATGAGGTCTTTGTGATGTCATGTCAGTAGGCCTCCAGTGTCTCTGGCCCTTTTCTGACTCCTAGGCTGTTTAAAGATCGCCCCAAAAGGCAGTAAGAGGTTTTTTTCTTCTCAATTAAACAAAGGTGAAGTCTTTGTGATATCATGTCAGTAGGTATCCAGTGTCTCTGGCCCTTTTCTAACTTTTAGTCTGTTTAAAGATGGCCCCAAAAGGCAGTAAGAGGTTTTTTCTCCACAATTAAACACAGGGGAGGTCTTTGTGATATCATGTCAGTAGGTATCCAGTGTCTCTGGCCCTTTTCTAACTTTTAGTCTGTTTAAAGATCGCCCCAAAAGGCAGTAAAAGGTTTTTTTCTTCTCAATTAAACACAGATGAGGTCTTTGTGATGTCATGTCAGTAAGCATCCAGTGTCTCTGTGGCCCTTTTCTGACTCCTAGATAGTTTAAGGATCGCTTCAAAAGACAGTAAGAGGTTTTTATCCCCAATTAAACACAGATGAGGTCTTTGTGATGTCATGTGAGTAGGCCTCCTGTGTCCCTGTCCCTTTTCTGACTCCTAGACTGTTTAAGGATCGCTTCAAAAGACAGTAAGAGGTTTTTTTTTCTCAATTAAACACAGATGAGGTCTTTGTGATGTCATGTCAGTAGGCCTCCAGTGTCTCTGGCCCTTTTCTGACTCCTAGACTGTTTAAGGATGGCTTCAAAAGACAGTAGGAGGTTTTTTTTCTCAATTAAACACAGATGAGGTCTTTGTGATGTCATGTCAGTAGGCATCCAGTGTCTCTGGCCCTTTTCTGACTCCTAGACTGTTTAAGGATCGCTTCAAAAGACAGTAAGAGGTTTTTTTTCTCAATTAAACACAGATGAGGTCTTTGTGATGTCATGTCAGTAAGCATCCAGTGTCTCTGGCCCTTTTCTGACTCCTAGACTGTTTAAGGATCGCTTCAAAAGACAGTAAGAGGTTTTTTTCTCAATTAAACACAGATGAGGTCTTTGTGATGTCATGTCAGTAGGCATCCTGAGTCCCTGGCCCTTTTCTGACTCCTAGACTGTTTAAGGATCGCTTCAAAAGACACTAAGAGGGTTTTTTTCTCAATTAAACACAGATGAGGTCTTTGTGATGTCATGTCAGTAGGCCTCCAGTGTCTCTGGCCCTTTTCTGACTCCTAGACTGTTTAAGGATCGCTTAAAAAGACAGTAGGAGGTTTTATTTCTCAATTAAACACAGATGAGGTCTTTGTGATGTCATGTCAGTAGGCATCCAGTGTCTTTGGCCCTTTTCTGACTCCTAGACTGTTTAAGGATCGCTTCAAAAGACAGTAGGAGGTTTTTTTTCTCAATTAAACACAGATGAGGTCTTTGTGATGTCATGTCAGTAGGCATCCAGTGTCTCTGGCCCTTTTCTGACTCCTAGACTGTTTAAGGATCGCTTCAAAAGACATTAAGAGGTTTTTTTTCTCAATTAAACACAGATGAGTTCTTTGTGATGTCATGTCAGTAGGCCTCCAGTGTCTCTGGCCATTTTCTGACCCCTAGGCTGTTTAAAGATCGCCCCAAAAGGCAGTAAGAGGTTTTTTTCTTCTCAATTAAACAAAGGTGAGGTCTTTGTGATATTATGTCAGTAGGTATCCAGTGTCTCTGGCCCTTTTCTAACTTTTAGACTGTTTAAAGATGGCCCCAAAAGGCAGTAAGAGGTTTTTTTCTTCTCAATTAAACACAGGGGAGGTCTTTGTGATATCATGTCAGTAGGTATCCAGTGTCTCTGGCCCTTTTCTAACTTTTAGTCTGTTTAAAGATCGCCCCAAAAGGCAGTAAAAGGTTTTTTTCTTCTCAATTAAACACAAATGAGGTCTTTGTGATGTCATGTCAGTAAGCATCCAGTGTCTCTGGCCCTTTTCTGACTCCTAGACTGTTTAAGGATCGCTTCAAAAGACAGTAAGAGGTTTTTTTTCTCAATTAAACACAGATGAGGTCTTTGTGATGTCATGTCAGTAGGCATCCAGTGTCTCTGGCCCTTTTCTGACTCCTAGACTGTTTAAGGATCGCTTCAAAAGACATTAAGAGGTTTTTTTTCTCAATTAAACACAGATGAGTTCTTTGTGATGTCATGTCAGTAGGCCTCCAGTGTCTCTGGCCATTTTCTGACCCCTAGGCTGTTTAAAGATCGCCCCAAAAGGCAGTAAGAGGTTTTTTTCTTCTCAATTAAACAAAGGTGAGGTCTTTGTGATATTATGTCAGTAGGTATCCAGTGTCTCTGGCCCTTTTCTAACTTTTAGACTGTTTAAAGATGGCCCCAAAAGGCAGTAAGAGGTTTTTTTCTTCTCAATTAAACACAGGGGAGGTCTTTGTGATATCATGTCAGTAGGTATCCAGTGTCTCTGGCCCTTTTCTAACTTTTAGTCTGTTTAAAGATCGCCCCAAAAGGCAGTAAAAGGTTTTTTTCTTCTCAATTAAACACAAATGAGGTCTTTGTGATGTCATGTCAGTAAGTATCCAGTGTCTCTGGCCCTTTTCTGACTCCTAGACTGTTTAAGGATCGCTTCAAAAGACAGTAAGAGGTTTTTTTCCTCAATTAAACACAGATGAGGTCTTTCTGATGTCATGTCAGTAGGCATCCAGTGTCTCTGGCCCTTTTCTGACTTTTAGTCTGTTTAAAGATCGCCCCAAAAGGCAGTAAGAGGTTTTTTTTTTTCTCAATTAAACACAGATGAGGTCTTTGTGATGTCATGTCAGTAGGCATCCAGTGTCTCTGGCCCTTTTCTGACTCCTAGACTGTTTAAGGATCACTTCAAAAGACAGAAAGAGGTTTTTTTTTCTCAATTAAACACAGATGAGGTCTTTGTGATGTCATGTCAGTAGGCATCCAGTGTCTCTGGCCCTTTTCTGACTCCTAGACTGTTTAAGGATCGCTTCAAAAGACATTAAGAGGTTTTTTTTCTTCTCAATTAAACACAGGTGAGGTCTTTGTGATGTCAGGTCAGTAGGTATCCAGTGTCTCTGGCCCTTTTCTGACTTTTAGTCTGTTTAAAGATCGCCCCAAAAGGCAGTAAGAGGTTTTTTTTTCTCAATTAAACACAGATGAGGTCTTTGTGATGTCATGTCAGTAGGCCTCCAGTGTCTCTGGCCCTTTTCTGACTCCTAGACTGTTTAAGGATCGCTTCAAAAGACAGTAAGAGGTTTTTTTTCTCAATTAAACACAGATGAGGTCTTTGTGATGTCATGTCAGTAGGCCTCCAGTGTCTCTGGCCCTTTTCTGACTCCTAGACTGTTTAAGGATCGCTTCAAAAGACAGTAAGAGGTTTTTTTTCTCAATTAAACACAGATGAGATCTTTGTGATGTCATGTCAGTAGGCCTCCAGTGTCTCTGGACCTTTTCTGACTCCTAGACTATTTAAGGATCGCTTCAAAAGACATTAAGAGGTTTTTTTCTTCTCAATTAAACACAGGTGAGGTCTTTGTGATGTCAGGTCAGTAGGTATCCAGTGTCTCTGGCCCTTTTCTGACTTTTAGTCTGTTTAAAGATCGCCCCAAAAGGCAGTAAGAGGTTTTTTTTTTTCTCAATTAAACACAGATGAGGTCTTTGTGATGTCATGTCAGTAGGCATCCAGTGTCTCTGGCCCTTTTCTGACTCCTAGACTGTTTAAGGATCACTTCAAAAGACAGAAAGAGGTTTTTTTTCTCAATTAAACACAGATGAGGTCTTTGTGATGTCATGTCAGTAGGCATCCAGTGTCTCTGGCCCTTTTCTGACTCCTAGATAGTTTAAGGATCGCTTCAAAAGACAGTAAGAGGTTTTTATCCCCAATTAAACACAGATGAGGTCTTTGTGATGTCATGTCAGTAGGCCTCCAGTGTCTCTGGCCCTTTTCTGACTCCTAGACTGTTTAAGGATCGCTTCAAAAGACAGTAAGAGGTTTTTTTTCTCAATTAAACACAGATGAGGTCTTTGTGATGTCATGTCAGTAGGCCTCCAGTGTCTCTGGCCCTTTTCTGACTCCTAGACTATTTAAGGATCGCTTCAAAAGACATTAAGAGGTTTTTTTCTTCTCAATTAAACACAGGTGAGGTCTTTGTGATGTCAGGTCAGTAGGTATCCAGTGTCTCTGGCCCTTTTCTGACTTTTAGTCTGTTTAAAGATCGCCCCAAAAGGCAGTAAGAGGTTTTTTTTTCTCAATTAAACACAGATGAGGTCTTTGTGATGTCATGTCAGTAGGCCTCCAGTGTCTCTGGCCCTTTTCTGACTCCTAGACTGTTTAAGGATCGCTTCAAAAGACAGTAAGAGGTTTTTTTCTCAATTAAACACAGATGAGGTCTTTGTGATGTCATGTCAGTAGGCCTCCAGTGTCTCTGGCCCTTTTCTGACTCCTAGAATGTTTAAGGATCGCTTCAAAAGACAGTAAGAGGTTTTTTTTCTCAATTAAACACAGATGAGACCTTTGTGATGTCATGTCAGTAGGCCTCCAGTGTCTCTGGACCTTTTCTGACTCCTAGACTATTTAAGGATCGCTTCAAAAGACATTAAGAGGTTTTTTTCTTCTCAATTAAACACAGGTGAGGTCTTTGTGATGTCAGGTCAGTAGGTATCCAGTGTCTCTGGCCCTTTTCTGACTTTTAGTCTGTTTAAAGATCGCCCCAAAAGGCAGTAAGAGGTTTTTTTTTTTCTCAATTAAACACAGATGAGGTCTTTGTGATGTCATGTCAGTAGGCCTCCAGTGTCTCTGGCCCTTTTCTGACTCCTAGACTGTTTAAGGATCGCTTTAAAAGACAGTAAGAGGTTTTTTTTCTCAATTAAACACAGATGAGGTCTTTGTGATGTCATGTCAGTAGGCCTCCAGTGTCTCTGGCCCTTTTCTGACTCCTAGACTATTTAAGGATCGCTTCAAAAGACATTAAGAGGTTTTTTTCTTCTCAATTAAACACAGGTGAGGTCTTTGTGATGTCAGGTCAGTAGGTATCCAGTGTCTCTGGCCCTTTTCTGACTTTTAGTCTGTTTAAAGATCGCCCCAAAAGGCAGTAAGAGGTTTTTTTTTCTCAATTAAACACAGATGAGGTCTTTGTGATGTCATGTCAGTAGGCCTCCAGTGTCTCTGGCCCTTTTCTGACTCCTAGACTGTTTAAGGATCGCTTCAAAAGACAGTAAGAGGTTTTTTTCTCAATTAAACACAGATGAGGTCTTTGTGATGTCATGTCAGTAGGCCTCCAGTGTCTCTGGCCCTTTTCTGACTCCTAGAATGTTTAAGGATCGCTTCAAAAGACAGTAAGAGGTTTTTTTTCTCAATTAAACACAGATGAGACCTTTGTGATGTCATGTCAGTAGGCCTCCAGTGTCTCTGGACCTTTTCTGACTCCTAGACTATTTAAGGATCGCTTCAAAAGACATTAAGAGGTTTTTTTCTTCTCAATTAAACACAGGTGAGGTCTTTGTGATGTCAGGTCAGTAGGTATCCAGTGTCTCTGGCCCTTTTCTGACTTTTAGTCTGTTTAAAGATCGCCCCAAAAGGCAGTAAGAGGTTTTTTTTTTCTCAATTAAACACAGATGAGGTCTTTGTGATGTCATGTCAGTAGGCCTCCAGTGTCTCTGGCCCTTTTCTGACTCCTAGACTGTTTAAGGATCGCTTTAAAAGACAGTAAGAGGTTTTTTTTCTCAATTAAACACAGATGAGGTCTTTGTGATGTCATGTCAGTAGGCCTCCAGTGTCTCTGGCCCTTTTCTGACTCCTAGACTGTTTAAGGATCGCTTCAAAAGACAGTAAGAGGTTTTTTTTCTCAATTAAACACAGATGAGATCTTTGTGATGTCATGTCAGTAGGCCTCCAGTGTCTGTGGCCCTTTTCTGACTCCTAGACTGTTTAAGGATCGCTTCAAAAGACATTAAGAGGTTTTTTTCTTCTCAATTAAACACAGGTGAGGTCTTTGTGATATCAGGTCAGTAGGTATCCAGTGTCTCTGGCCCTTTTCTGACTTTTAGTCTGTTTAAAGATCGCCCCAAAAGGCAGTAAGAGGTTTTTTTTTTCTCAATTAAACACAGATGAGGTCTTTGTGATGTCATGTCAGTAGGCCTCCAGTGTCTCTGGCCCTTTTCTGACTCCTAGACTGTTTAAGGATCGCTTCAAAAGACAGTAAGAGGTTTTTTTTTCTCAATTAAACACAGATGAGGTCTTTGTGATGTCATGTCAGTAGGCATCCAGTGTCTCTGGCCCTTTTCTGACTCCTAGACTGTTTAAGGATAGCTTCAAAAGACAGTAAGAGGTTTTTTTTCTCAATTAAACACAAATGAGGTCTTTGTGATGTCATGTCAGTAGGCATCCTGTGTCTCTGGCCCTTTTCTGACTCCTAGACTGTTTAAGGATCGCTTCAAAAGACAGTAGGAGGTTTTTTTTCTCAATTAAACACTGATGAGGTCTTTGTGATGTCATGTCAGTAGGCATCCTGTGTCTCTGGCCCTTTTCTGTCTCCTAGACTGTTTAAGGATCGCTTCAAAAGACATTAAGAGTTTTTTTTCTTCTCAATTAAACACAGGTGAGGTCTTTGTGATGTCAGGTCAGTAGGTATCCTGTGTCTCTGGCCCTTTTCTGTCTCCTAGACTGTTTAAGGATCACTTCAAAAGACAGTAAGAGGTTTTTTTTCTCAATTAAACACAGATGAGGTCTTTGTGATGTCATGTCAGTAGGCCTCCAGTGTCTCTGGCCCTTTTCTGTCTCCTAGACTGTTTAAGGATCGCTTCAAAAGACATTAAGAGGTTTTTTTTCTCAATTAAACACAGATGAGGTCTTTGTGATGTCATGTCAGTAGGCATCCTGTGTCTCTGGCCCTTTTCTGACTCCTAGACTGTTTAAGGATCGCTTCAAAAGACAGTAAGAGGTTTTTTTTCTCAATTAAACACAGATGAGGTCTTTGTGATGTCATGTCAGTAGGCCTCCAGTGTCTCTGGCCCTTTTCTGTCTCCTAGACTGTTTAAGGATCGCTTCAAAAGACATTAAGAGGTTTTTTTCTCAATTAAACACAGATGAGGTCTTTGTGATGTCATGTCAGTAGGCATCCTGCGTCTCTGGCCCTTTTCTGTCTCCTAGACTGTTTAAGGATCGCTTCAAAAGACAGTAAGAGGTTTTTTTTCTCAATTAAACACAGATGAGGTCTTTGTGATGTCATGTCAGTAGGCCTCCAGTGTCTCTGGCCCTTTTCTGACTCCTAGACTGTTTAAGGATCGCTTCAAAAGACATTAAGAGTTTTTTTTCTTCTCAATTAAACACAGGTGAGGTCTTTGTGATGTCAGGTCAGTAGGTATCCAGTGTCTCTGGCCCTTTTCTGACTTTTAGTCTGTTTAAAGATCGCCCCAAAAGGCAGTAAGAATTTTTTTTCCCTCAATTAAACACAGATGAGGTCTTTCTGATGTCATGTCAGTAGGCATCCAGTGTCTCTGGCCCTTTTCTGACTTTTAGTCTGTTTAAAGATCGCCCCAAAAGGCAGTAAGAGGTTTTTTTTTTTCTCAATTAAACACAGATGAGGTCTTTGTGATGTCATGTCAGTAGGCATCCAGTGTCTCTGGCCCTTTTCTGACTCCTAGACTGTTTAAGGATCACTTCAAAAGACAGAAAGAGGTTTTTTTTTCTCAATTAAACACAGATGAGGTCTTTGTGATGTCATGTCAGTAGGCATCCAGTGTCTCTGGCCCTTTTCTGACTCCTAGACTGTTTAAGGATCGCTTCAAAAGACATTAAGAGGTTTTTTTCTTCTCAATTAAACACAGGTGAGGTCTTTGTGATGTCAGGTCAGTAGGTATCCAGTGTCTCTGGCCCTTTTCTGACTTTTAGTCTGTTTAAAGATCGCCCCAAAAGGCAGTAAGAGGTTTTTTTTTCTCAATTAAACACAGATGAGGTCTTTGTGATGTCATGTCAGTAGGCCTCCAGTGTCTCTGGCCCTTTTCTGACTCCT
This sequence comes from Paroedura picta, assembly GCF_049243985.1. Lineage (NCBI taxonomy): Eukaryota > Metazoa > Chordata > Lepidosauria > Squamata > Gekkonidae > Paroedura > Paroedura picta. The sequence continues at coordinate 13,283,918 of NC_135385.1, read as the reverse complement.
AGACTGTTTAAGGATCGCTTCAAAAGACAGTAAGAGGTTTTTTTTCTCAATTAAACACAGATGAGGTCTTTGTGATGTCATGTCAGTAGGCCTCCAGTGTCTCTGGACCTTTTCTGACTCCTAGACTATTTAAGGATCGCTTCAAAAGACATTAAGAGGTTTTTTTCTTCTCAATTAAACACAGGTGAGGTCTTTGTGATGTCAGGTCAGTAGGTATCCAGTGTCTCTGGCCCTTTTCTGACTTTTAGTCTGTTTAAAGATCGCCCCAAAAGGCAGTAAGAGGTTTTTTTTTTTCTCAATTAAACACAGATGAGGTCTTTGTGATGTCATGTCAGTAGGCATCCAGTGTCTCTGGCCCTTTTCTGACTCCTAGACTGTTTAAGGATCACTTCAAAAGACAGAAAGAGGTTTTTTTTCTCAATTAAACACAGATGAGGTCTTTGTGATGTCATGTCAGTAGGCATCCAGTGTCTCTGGCCCTTTTCTGACTCCTAGATAGTTTAAGGATCGCTTCAAAAGACAGTAAGAGGTTTTTATCCCCAATTAAACACAGATGAGGTCTTTGTGATGTCATGTCAGTAGGACTCCTGTGTCCCTGGCCCTTTTCTGACTCCTAGACTGTTTAAGGATCGCTTCAAAAGACAGTAAGAGGTTTTTTTTTCTCAATTAAACACAGATGAGGTCTTTGTGATGTCATGTCAGTAGGCATCCAGTGTCTCTGGCCCTTTTCTGACTCCTAGACTGTTTAAGGATCGCTTCAAAAGACAGTAAGAGGTTTTTTTTCTCAATTAAACACAGATGAGTTCTTTGTGATGTCATGTCAGTAGGCCTCCAGTGTCTCTGGCCCTTTTCTGACCTCTAGGCTGTTTAAAGATCGCCCCAAAAGGCAGTAAGAGGTTTTTTTCTTCTCAATTAAACAAAGGTGAGGTCTTTGTGATATTATGTCAGTAGGTATCCAGTGTCTCTGGCCCTTTTCTAACTTTTAGACTGTTTAAAGATGGCCCCAAAAGGCAGTAAGAGGTTTTTTTCTTCTCAATTAAACACAGGGGAGGTCTTTGTGATATCATGTCAGTAGGTATCCAGTGTCTCTGGCCCTTTTCTAACTTTTAGTCTGTTTAAAGATCGCCCCAAAAGGCAGTAAAAGGTTTTTTTCTTCTCAATTAAACACAAATGAGGTCTTTGTGATGTCATGTCAGTAAGCATCCAGTGTCTCTGGCCCTTTTCTGACTCCTAGACTGTTTAAGGATCGCTTCAAAAGACAGTAGGAGGTTTTTTTTCTCAATTAAACACTGATGAGGTCTTTGTGATGTCATGTCAGTAGGCCTCCAGTGTCTCTGGCCCTTTTCTGACTCCTAGACTGTTTAAGGATCGCTTCAAAAGACAGTAAGAGGGTTTTTTTCTCAATTAAACACAGATGTGGTCTTTGTGATGTCATGTCAGTAGGCCTCCAGTGTCTCTGGCCCTTTTCTGACTCCTAGACTGTTTAAGGATCGCTTCAAAAGACAGTAGGAGGTTTTTTTTCTCAATTAAACACTGATGAGGTCTTTGTGATGTCATGTCAGTAGGCCTCCAGTGTCTCTGGCCCTTTTCTGACTCCTAGACTGTTTAAGGATCGCTTCAAAAGACAGTAAGAGGGTTTTTTTCTCAATTAAACACAGATGTGGTCTTTGTGATGTCATGTCAGTAGGCCTCCAGTGTCTCTGGCCCTTTTCTGACTCCTAGACTGTTTAAGGATCGCTTCAAAAGACAGTAGGAGGTTTTTTTTCTCAATTAAACACAGATGAGGTCTTTGTGATGTCATGTCAGTAGGCATCCAGTGTCTCTGGCCCTTTTCTGACTCCTAGACTGTTTAAGGATCGCTTCAAAAGACAGTAAGAGGTTTTTTTTCTCAATTAAACACAGATGAGGTCTTTGTGATGTCATGTCAGTAGGCATCCAGTGTCTCTGGCCCTTTTCTGACTCCTAGACTGTTTAAGGATGGCTTCAAAAGACAGTAGGAGGTTTTTTTTCTCAATTAAATACAGATGAGGTCTTTGTGATGTCATGTCAGTAGGCATCCAGTGTCTGGCCCTTTTCTGACTCCTAGACTGTTTAAGGATCGCTTCAAAAGACAGTAAGAGGTTTTTTTTCTCAATTAAACACAGATGAGGTCTTTGTGATGTCATGTCAGTAGGCATCCTGTGTCTCTGGCCCTTTTCTGACTCCTAGACTGTTTAAGGATCGCTTCAAAAGCAGGAAGAGGGTTTTTTTCTCAATTAAACACAGATGAGGTCTTTGTGATGTCATGTCAGTAGGCCTCCAGTGTCTCTGGCCCTTTTCTGACTCCTAGACTGTTTAAGGATCGCTTCAAAAGACAGTAGGAGGTTTTTTTTCTCAATTAAACACAGATGAGGTCTTTGTGATGTCATGTCAGTAGGCATCCAGTGTCTCTGGCCCTTTTCTGACTCCTAGACTGTTTAAGGATCGCTTCAAAAGACAGTAGGAGGTTTTTTTTCTCAATTAAACACAGATGAGGTCTTTGTGATGTCATGTCAGTAGGCATCCAGTGTCTCTGGCCCTTTTCTGACTCCTAGACTGTTTAAGGATCGCTTCAAAAGACAGTAAGAGGTTTTTTTTCTCAATTAAACACAGATGAGGTCTTTGTGATGTCATGTCAGTAGGCCTCCAGTGTCTCTGGCCCTTTTCTGACTCCTAGGCTGTTTAAAGATCGCCCCAAAAGGCAGTAAGAGGTTTTTTTCTTCTCAATTAAACAAAGGTGAAGTCTTTGTGATATCATGTCAGTAGGTATCCAGTGTCTCTGGCCCTTTTCTAACTTTTAGTCTGTTTAAAGATGGCCCCAAAAGGCAGTAAGAGGTTTTTTCTCCACAATTAAACACAGGGGAGGTCTTTGTGATATCATGTCAGTAGGTATCCAGTGTCTCTGGCCCTTTTCTAACTTTTAGTCTGTTTAAAGATCGCCCCAAAAGGCAGTAAAAGGTTTTTTTCTTCTCAATTAAACACAGATGAGGTCTTTGTGATGTCATGTCAGTAAGCATCCAGTGTCTCTGGCCCTTTTCTGACTCCTAGATAGTTTAAGGATCGCTTCAAAAGACAGTAAGAGGTTTTTATCCCCAATTAAACACAGATGAGGTCTTTGTGATGTCATGTGAGTAGGCATCCTGTGTCTCTGGCCCTTTTCTGACTCCTAGACTGTTTAAGGATCGCTTCAAAAGACAGTAAGAGGTTTTTTTTCTCAATTAAACACAGATGAGGTCTTTGTGATGTCATGTCAGTAGGCCTCCAGTGTCTCTGGCCCTTTTCTGTCTCCTAGACTGTTTAAGGATCGCTTCAAAAGACATTAAGAGGTTTTTTTCTCAATTAAACACAGATGAGGTCTTTGTGATGTCATGTCAGTAGGCATCCTGCGTCTCTGGCCCTTTTCTGTCTCCTAGACTGTTTAAGGATCGCTTCAAAAGACAGTAAGAGGTTTTTTTTCTCAATTAAACACAGATGAGGTCTTTGTGATGTCATGTCAGTAGGCCTCCAGTGTCTCTGGCCCTTTTCTGACTCCTAGACTGTTTAAGGATCGCTTCAAAAGACATTAAGAGTTTTTTTTCTTCTCAATTAAACACAGGTGAGGTCTTTGTGATGTCAGGTCAGTAGGTATCCAGTGTCTCTGGCCCTTTTCTGACTTTTAGTCTGTTTAAAGATCGCCCCAAAAGGCAGTAAGAGTTTTTTTTTCCTCAATTAAACACAGATAAGGTCTTTCTGATGTCATGTCAGTAGGCATCCAGTGTCTTTGGCCCTTTTCTGACTTTTAGTCTGTTTAAAGATCGCCCCAAAAGGCAGTAAGAGGTTTTTTTTTTTCTCAATTAAACACAGATGAGGTCTTTGTGATGTCATGTCAGTAGGCATCCAGTGTCTCTGGCCCTTTTCTGACTCCTAGACTGTTTAAGGATCACTTCAAAAGACAGAAAGAGGTTTTTTTTTCTCAATTAAACACAGATGAGGTCTTTGTGATGTCATGTCAGTAGGCATCCAGTGTCTCTGGCCCTTTTCTGACTCCTAGACTGTTTAAGGATCGCTTCAAAAGACATTAAGAGGTTTTTTTCTTCTCAATTAAACACAGGTGAGGTCTTTGTGATGTCAGGTCAGTAGGTATCCAGTGTCTCTGGCCCTTTTCTGACTTTTAGTCTGTTTAAAGATCGCCCCAAAAGGCAGTAAGAGGTTTTTTTTTCTCAATTAAACACAGATGAGGTCTTTGTGATGTCATGTCAGTAGGCCTCCAGTGTCTCTGGCCCTTTTCTGACTCCTAGACTGTTTAAGGATCGCTTCAAAAGACAGTAAGAGGTTTTTTTTCTCAATTAAACACAGATGAGGTCTTTGTGATGTCATGTCAGTAGGCCTCCAGTGTCTCTGGCCCTTTTCTGACTCCTAGGCTGTTTAAAGATCGCCCCAAAAGGCAGTAAGAGGTTTTTTTCTTCTCAATTAAACAAAGGTGAGGTCTTTGTGATATCATGTCAGTAGGTATCCAGTGTCTCTGGCCCTTTTCTAACTTTTAGTCTGTTTAAAGATGGCCCCAAAAGGCAGTAAGAGGTTTTTTCTCCACAATTAAACACAGGGGAGGTCTTTGTGATATCATGTCAGTAGGTATCCAGTGTCTCTGGCCCTTTTCTAACTTTTAGTCTGTTTAAAGATCGCCCCAAAAGGCAGTAAAAGGTTTTTTTCTTCTCAATTAAACACAAATGAGGTCTTTGTGATGTCATGTCAGTAAGCATCCAGTGTCTCTGGCCCTTTTCTGACTCCTAGACTGTTTAAGGATCGCTTCAAAAGACAGTAAGAGGTTTTTTTTCTCAATTAAACACAGATGAGGTCTTTGTGATGTCATGTCAGTAGGCATCCAGTGTCTCTGGCCCTTTTCTGACTCCTAGACTGTTTAAGGATCGCTTCAAAAGACATTAAGAGGTTTTTTTTCTCAATTAAACACAGATGAGTTCTTTGTGATGTCATGTCAGTAGGCCTCCAGTGTCTCTGGCCATTTTCTGACCCCTAGGCTGTTTAAAGATCGCCCCAAAAGGCAGTAAGAGGTTTTTTTCTTCTCAATTAAACAAAGGTGAGGTCTTTGTGATATTATGTCAGTAGGTATCCAGTGTCTCTGGCCCTTTTCTAACTTTTAGACTGTTTAAAGATGGCCCCAAAAGGCAGTAAGAGGTTTTTTTCTTCTCAATTAAACACAGGGGAGGTCTTTGTGATATCATGTCAGTAGGTATCCAGTGTCTCTGGCCCTTTTCTAACTTTTAGTCTGTTTAAAGATCGCCCCAAAAGGCAGTAAAAGGTTTTTTTCTTCTCAATTAAACACAAATGAGGTCTTTGTGATGTCATGTCAGTAAGCATCCAGTGTCTCTGGCCCTTTTCTGACTCCTAGACTGTTTAAGGATCGCTTCAAAAGACAGTAAGAGGTTTTTTTTCTCAATTAAACACAGATGAGGTCTTTGTGATGTCATGTCAGTAGGCATCCAGTATCTCTGGCCCTTTTCTGACTCCTAGATAGTTTAAGGATCGCTTCAAAAGGCAGTAAGAGGTTTTTTTTTTTCTCAATTAAACACAGATGAGGTCTTTGTGATGTCATGTCAGTAGGCATCCAGTGTCTCTGGCCCTTTTCTGACTCCTAGACTGTTTAAGGATCACTTCAAAAGACAGAAAGAGGTTTTTTTTTCTCAATTAAACACAGATGAGGTCTTTGTGATGTCATGTCAGTAGGCATCCAGTGTCTCTGGCCCTTTTCTGACTCCTAGACTGTTTAAGGATCGCTTCAAAAGACAGTAAGAGGTTTTTTTTCTCAATTAAACACAGATGAGGTCTTTGTGATGTCATGTCAGTAGGCCTCCAGTGTCTCTGGCCCTTTTCTGACTCCTAGACTGTTTAAGGATCGCTTCAAAAGACAGTAAGAGGTTTTTTTTCTCAATTAAACACAGATGAGATCTTTGTGATGTCATGTCAGTAGGCCTCCAGTGTCTCTGGCCCTTTTCTGACTCCTAGACTGTTTAAGGATCGCTTCAAAAGACAGTAAGAGGTTTTTTTTCTCAATTAAACACAGATGAGGTCTTTGTGATGTCATGTCAGTAGGCCTCCAGTGTCTCTGGCCCTTTTCTGTCTCCTAGACTGTTTAAGGATCGCTTCAAAAGACATTAAGAGGTTTTTTTCTCAATTAAACACAGATGAGGTCTTTGTGATGTCATGTCAGTAGGCATCCTGCGTCTCTGGCCCTTTTCTGTCTCCTAGACTGTTTAAGGATCGCTTCAAAAGACAGTAAGAGGTTTTTTTTCTCAATTAAACACAGATGAGGTCTTTGTGATGTCATGTCAGTAGGCCTCCAGTGTCTCTGGCCCTTTTCTGACTCCTAGACTGTTTAAGGATCGCTTCAAAAGACATTAAGAGTTTTTTTTCTTCTCAATTAAACACAGGTGAGGTCTTTGTGATGTCAGGTCAGTAGGTATCCAGTGTCTCTGGCCCTTTTCTGACTTTTAGTCTGTTTAAAGATCGCCCCAAAAGGCAGTAAGAGTTTTTTTTTCCTCAATTAAACACAGATAAGGTCTTTCTGATGTCATGTCAGTAGGCATCCAGTGTCTCTGGCCCTTTTCTGACTTTTAGTCTGTTTAAAGATCGCCCCAAAAGGCAGTAAGAGGTTTTTTTTTTTCTCAATTAAACACAGATGAGGTCTTTGTGATGTCATGTCAGTAGGCATCCAGTGTCTCTGGCCCTTTTCTGACTCCTAGACTGTTTAAGGATCACTTCAAAAGACAGAAAGAGGTTTTTTTTTCTCAATTAAACACAGATGAGGTCTTTGTGATGTCATGTCAGTAGGCATCCAGTGTCTCTGGCCCTTTTCTGACTCCTAGACTGTTTAAGGATCGCTTCAAAAGACATTAAGAGGTTTTTTTCTTCTCAATTAAACACAGGTGAGGTCTTTGTGATGTCAGGTCAGTAGGTATCCAGTGTCTCTGGCCCTTTTCTGACTTTTAGTCTGTTTAAAGATCGCCCCAAAAGGCAGTAAGAGGTTTTTTTTTCTCAATTAAACACAGATGAGGTCTTTGTGATGTCATGTCAGTAGGCCTCCAGTGTCTCTGGCCCTTTTCTGACTCCTAGACTGTTTAAGGATCGCTTCAAAAGACAGTAAGAGGTTTTTTTTCTCAATTAAACACAGATGAGGTCTTTGTGATGTCATGTCAGTAGGCCTCCAGTGTCTCTGGCCCTTTTCTGACTCCTAGGCTGTTTAAAGATCGCCCCAAAAGGCAGTAAGAGGTTTTTTTCTTCTCAATTAAACAAAGGTGAGGTCTTTGTGATATCATGTCAGTAGGTATCCAGTGTCTCTGGCCCTTTTCTAACTTTTAGTCTGTTTAAAGATGGCCCCAAAAGGCAGTAAGAGGTTTTTTCTCCACAATTAAACACAGGGGAGGTCTTTGTGATAACATGTCAGTAGGTATCCAGTGTCTCTGGCCCTTTTCTAACTTTTAGTCTGTTTAAAGATCGCCCCAAAAGGCAGTAAAAGGTTTTTTTCTTCTCAATTAAACACAAATGAGGTCTTTGTGATGTCATGTCAGTAAGCATCCAGTGTCTCTGGCCCTTTTCTGACTCCTAGACTGTTTAAGGATCGCTTCAAAAGACAGTAAGAGGTTTTTTTTCTCAATTAAACACAGATGAGGTCTTTGTGATGTCATGTCAGTAGGCATCCAGTGTCTCTGGCCCTTTTCTGACTCCTAGACTGTTTAAGGATCGCTTCAAAAGACATTAAGAGGTTTTTTTTCTCAATTAAACACAGATGAGTTCTTTGTGATGTCATGTCAGTAGGCCTCCAGTGTCTCTGGCCATTTTCTGACCCCTAGGCTGTTTAAAGATCGCCCCAAAAGGCAGTAAGAGGTTTTTTTCTTCTCAATTAAACAAAGGTGAGGTCTTTGTGATATTATGTCAGTAGGTATCCAGTGTCTCTGGCCCTTTTCTAACTTTTAGACTGTTTAAAGATGGCCCCAAAAGGCAGTAAGAGGTTTTTTTCTTCTCAATTAAACACAGGGGAGGTCTTTGTGATATCATGTCAGTAGGTATCCAGTGTCTCTGGCCCTTTTCTAACTTTTAGTCTGTTTAAAGATCGCCCCAAAAGGCAGTAAAAGGTTTTTTTCTTCTCAATTAAACACAAATGAGGTCTTTGTGATGTCATGTCAGTAAGCATCCAGTGTCTCTGGCCCTTTTCTGACTCCTAGACTGTTTAAGGATCGCTTCAAAAGACAGTAAGAGGTTTTTTTTCTCAATTAAACACAGATGAGGTCTTTGTGATGTCATGTCAGTAGGCATCCAGTATCTCTGGCCCTTTTCTGACTCCTAGATAGTTTAAGGATCGCTTCAAAAGGCAGTAAGAGGTTTTTTTTTTTCTCAATTAAACACAGATGAGGTCTTTGTGATGTCATGTCAGTAGGCATCCAGTGTCTCTGGCCCTTTTCTGACTCCTAGACTGTTTAAGGATCACTTCAAAAGACAGAAAGAGGTTTTTTTTTCTCAATTAAACACAGATGAGGTCTTTGTGATGTCATGTCAGTAGGCATCCAGTGTCTCTGGCCCTTTTCTGACTCCTAGACTGTTTAAGGATCGCTTCAAAAGACAGTAAGAGGTTTTTTTTCTCAATTAAACACAGATGAGGTCTTTGTGATGTCATGTCAGTAGGCCTCCAGTGTCTCTGGCCCTTTTCTGACTCCTAGACTGTTTAAGGATCGCTTCAAAAGACAGTAAGAGGTTTTTTTTCTCAATTAAACACAGATGAGATCTTTGTGATGTCATGTCAGTAGGCCTCCAGTGTCTCTGGACCTTTTCTGACTCCTAGACTATTTAAGGATCGCTTCAAAAGACATTAAGAGGTTTTTTTCTTCTCAATTAAACACAGGTGAGGTCTTTGTGATGTCAGGTCAGTAGGTATCCAGTGTCTCTGGCCCTTTTCTGACTTTTAGTCTGTTTAAAGATCGCCCCAAAAGGCAGTAAGAGGTTTTTTTTTTCTCAATTAAACACAGATGAGGTCTTTGTGATGTCATGTCAGTAGGCATCCAGTTTCTCTGGCCCTTTTCTGACTCCTAGACTGTTTAAGGATCACTTCAAAAGACAGAAAGAGGTTTTTTTTCTCAATTAAACACAGATGAGGTCTTTGTGATGTCATGTCAGTAGGCATCCAGTATCTCTGGCCCTTTTCTGACTCCTAGATAGTTTAAGGATCGCTTCAAAAGACAGTAAGAGGTTTTTATCCCCAATTAAACACAGATGAGGTCTTTGTGATGTCATGTCAGTAGGACTCCTGTGTCCCTGGCCCTTTTCTGACTCCTAGACTGTTTAAGGATCGCTTCAAAAGACAGTAAGAGGTTTTTTTTTCTCAATTAAACACAGATGAGGTCTTTGTGATGTCATGTCAGTAGGCATCCAGTGTCTCTGGCCCTTTTCTGACTCCTAGACTGTTTAAGGATCGCTTCAAAAGACAGTAAGAGGTTTTTTTTCTCAATTAAACACAGATGAGTTCTTTGTGATGTCATGTCAGTAGGCCTCCAGTGTCTCTGGCCCTTTTCTGACCTCTAGGCTGTTTAAAGATCGCCCCAAAAGGCAGTAAGAGGTTTTTTTCTTCTCAATTAAACAAAGGTGAGGTCTTTGTGATATTATGTCAGTAGGTATCCAGTGTCTCTGGCCCTTTTCTAACTTTTAGACTGTTTAAAGATGGCCCCAAAAGGCAGTAAGAGGTTTTTTTCTTCTCAATTAAACACAGGGGAGGTCTTTGTGATATCATGTCAGTAGGTATCCAGTGTCTCTGGCCCTTTTCTAACTTTTAGTCTGTTTAAAGATCGCCCCAAAAGGCAGTAAAAGGTTTTTTTCTTCTCAATTAAACACAAATGAGGTCTTTGTGATGTCATGTCAGTAAGCATCCAGTGTCTCTGGCCCTTTTCTGACTCCTAGACTGTTTAAGGATCGCTTCAAAAGACAGTAAGAGGTTTTTTTTCTCAATTAAACACAGATGAGGTCTTTGTGATGTCATGTCAGTAGGCATCCTGAGTCCCTGGCCCTTTTCTGACTCCTAGACTGTTTAAGGATCGCTTCAAAAGACAGTAGGAGGTTTTTTTTCTCAATTAAACACTGATGAGGTCTTTGTGATGTCATGTCAGTAGGCATCCAGTGTCTCTGGCCCTTTTCTGACTCCTAGACTGTTTAAGGATCGCTTCAAAAGACAGTAAGAGGGTTTTTTTCTCAATTAAACACAGATGTGGTCTTTGTGATGTCATGTCAGTAGGCCTCCAGTGTCTCTGGCCCTTTTCTGACTCCTAGACTGTTTAAGGATCGCTTCAAAAGACAGTAGGAGGTTTTTTTTCTCAATTAAACACTGATGAGGTCTTTGTGATGTCATGTCAGTAGGCCTCCAGTGTCTCTGGCCCTTTTCTGACTCCTAGACTGTTTAAGGATCGCTTCAAAAGACAGTAAGAGGGTTTTTTTCTCAATTAAACACAGATGTGGTCTTTGTGATGTCATGTCAGTAGGCCTCCAGTGTCTCTGGCCCTTTTCTGACTCCTAGACTGTTTAAGGATCGCTTCAAAAGACAGTAGGAGGTTTTTTTTCTCAATTAAACACTGATGAGGTCTTTGTGATGTCATGTCAGTAGGCCTCCAGTGTCTCTGGCCCTTTTCTGACTCCTAGACTGTTTAAGGATCGCTTCAAAAGACAGTAAGAGGGTTTTTTTCTCAATTAAACACAGATGTGGTCTTTGTGATGTCATGTCAGTAGGCCTCCAGTGTCTCTGGCCCTTTTCTGACTCCTAGACTGTTTAAGGATCGCTTCAAAAGACAGTAGGAGGTTTTTTTTCTCAATTAAACACAGATGAGGTCTTTGTGATGTCATGTCAGTAGGCATCCAGTGTCTCTGGCCCTTTTCTGACTCGTAGACTGTTTAAGGATCGCTTCAAAAGACAGTAAGAGGTTTTTTTTCTCAATTAAACACAGATGAGGTCTTTGTGATGTCATGTCAGTAGGCATCCAGTGTCTCTGGCCCTTTTCTGACTCCTAGACTGTTTAAGGATGGCTTCAAAAGACAGTAGGAGGTTTTTTTTCTCAATTAAATACAGATGAGGTCTTTGTGATGTGTCGTGGTTCGGTCCTTGGTGGCTTGGGAACGGGACCGAACCCCGCCATCAGAGGCGCCCGCGATCACGGAGGTAGGGCATGGTGATCATAGGCAAGCCGGCAGCTGGGCGCCCCACCCGATCGTTGAGGTGGCAATGGCCGCTAAAGAACCTCAATGTCCCCCTCCACCTTTTGACAAGGGCCCGGAGATGGCCCTTTGTTCCAGGAAAATGGGCCATCAGGAACCCCGGAAAACCTCGCATATGTGCATGAGTCATGATTGTATCAGCATGTTCCCTCCGCAAGTACTGGGTGGGGCAATACAGCCTAAGGAGGTGGGTTTTGTATAAAAGGGAGCTTCCACCTGGAGTTCGGTGGAAGCTCTTACTCCATACCAGCGGACTCCACGTTGCTGAAATAAAGCTTGTTCCTGTTGTATCGTTCACCAGGCCTGGCGTGACGTTTTCTTCAAAGGGGCACCCTGTTTTTCAGTTAGCAAGCGGGTTCCCGACATCGTAAGAGCTTCCCACCGAACTCCAGGGTCGGCATCGCATCCGAGCGCTTATCGGGACGGATCCAGAGATGGCGCTTTCAAGCAACGGGGCGGTCTCGACCCCCACGAACCCCGGGAACATGAGTTTAATGTCCCCGGGAGATTTCCTCCGAAAATCGGGGGGCCAGGAGCAGCTGTCCGGGACCCCGAGACCCTCGGCAGCGGCGGCCAAGGGAAGGCGCCGGGCCATGGGTTTCCCAAGCACGGCGGGGAGCGCGCCGAGGTCTGGGGGGTTGGCCCCAACCTGGGACACCCAGCTGAGGCAGGCGCTTCGCCCGGTAGGACCTGAGGAATCCCTAGAGGACCTGCGGCGGGCCATGGCGGACTTGGCCAGGCGCTTGCAGGCAGCTGAAGCCCGTGAGCAAGCTCGGGCCGGGCCCGGGGGGACTGGTAATACAACGGCGGAGGGGATCGCGTCGAGTGAGGACGTCTCCAGCGACGAGGACGAGCCCGGTACTGGTGAGCGGGCCCCGGACCCCGACCCGGAGCAGTTTTCAGTCCCGAGTAGGCGAGACGGCCAGCGGAGAGGCGAGATAGCAGAGGATCTCGGGGGAGCGGGTGAGCCAACGGGGCGGCGAGAGCCGGACCAACGCAGGAGCGACGTGCAAGGCAGGGGGCGGCACGGCGTCGTTGGGCAAGTTGGTAGCCGGTGGAGCGGAGCAGGACGAGACGGCGGACGCCGAGAATCCCGGATCCGGAGGGGGTCGGACTACTCTCCAAAACGTTCCCCCCCAGAGCTTAAGGCGCGTTTCGACGGGACGCCGGACGACCTCCCGCAGTTCCTCCTCCACGCGCTGACGCATGCCCGGAGGTATGGAGACCGGTATGAGGACTCCGAGGACTTGGTCTGGGGGGTGGCATCGTGTCTCCAGGGCAAGGCGGGTCAGTGGTACCTAGGGTTGGCCGAGCGCGGCGACCCGGCAACTCGGGACCTGCAGGACTTCGTGGTCGCGCTCCGCCGACGATTCCAGGACCCCCAGGCTGAGGACAAGGCAAAGAGTCGGATCAAGGGACTTCGACAGGGTACTAGGGGGGTTATGGACTATATAGACATTTTCCGGAGGGAAGCAGGCAAGGTGTTCTCCTGGAACGAGGAGACCCAAATCGAGTACTTCCGGGAGGGCCTTAACCCGAAGCTCAGGGAATGGGCCGTGATCAAGGGGACGGAAGAAGATCTGTCTACACTGGAGGGGTGGTGTTTTGTGGTCGCCAAGCTGGAAGCCAGCCTGGGTTGGGCCGCCGCACCCCCCCGGGAGGCCAAAGGCGGGTCAGCCGAGGCGCCGAGACCGGGCCCCGACAACTCTCGCCCCAAACGACCCCCGAACCCCGAGCGGGAAAGGAGACGCCGGGAAGGTCTGTGCCTGAAATGCGGGGGGTCAGGACATTTCGCAGCAGCGTGCCAACGGCAAGGGGGGGAGGACCGCGGGCTCTCCCAGGGGGGAGGTGCGACACGCCCCCAGCAGGCACGCCGGGCGGAGGACCTCCGCAACGAACCGGGAAGCGCCCAGGCGACGGGAAACGGCCAGGACCTGCTGTAGACGGCGCCGGGCAGCAGGTCCCGCGGTGCGAGGGAAAACCCCTGCAGCATGAGGCGCGACCTCCGAACGTGGTAATTTTAGAGCTCCGGAACCCGGAGAACGGACTAAGTTGGGTGGGGGAGGCTCTTTTGGACTCTGGATGCGACCACAGCATGGTCCATCCCCAGATAGCCCGGGCTTTGGGGCTACCGAAGCGCATTCGGAAGGTTCCCCTGGTTTTCGTCCAGATGGACGGCAGCCCGATTCAGGGGGGACCTTTCGGGGAAGAGGTGGGTCCTATCGCCATCCACATAGGGGACCACCAAGAGCTGCGGTGGCTGATCCAGGTCCCCGTAGCGGGATATCGGGCGGTGTTGGGCCTGGATTGGCTGAAGGAACACAACCCCGTGGTGGACTGGCGGGCGGGGACCCTGAAGTTCGACTTGACGGTGGGTGCACGGCATCGGGTCCCCCACGAGAATTCCAGCCACAAGAGGACGGCGGCGCGTCCCAGGGGAGCGGCGGCGGCGCAGCAGGAGAAACCAGAGCCCGAGGTCCCGCCAGAGTACCGAGACCTCGCAGCCGTTTTCAGCGAGCGGGAAGCGGACGAGCTACCCCCACACCGCCGCACGGACTGCGCTATCAACATCCCAGAGGGGGCGGTACTACCCAAAGGGCGCATCTACAAGATGAGTGAGGGTGAGCTCAAGGACCTCCGGGAGTTTTTGGATAAAAATCTGGCCCGAGGTTTCATCCGGCCCGCTTCCAGTCCCATGGGAGCTCCAGTCTTGTTCGTCCGGAAAAAGGATGGGTCCCGACGGCTGTGCCAGGACTACCGGGGCCTCAACGCCATCGCAGCGGGGAACGCTTACCCCCTCCCGCTGATCCCGGATTTGCTGGCCCGGCTGGGCAAAGGGACTCTGTTCACTAAACTGGACCTAAGGGAGGCGTACTACCGGGTACGCATCCGGGAGGGGGATGAGTGGAAAACAGCGTTTAACTGTCAATTGGGACAATTCGAATTTAAAGTGATGCCGTTCGGCTTAAGCGGGGCACCTGGGGTTTTCATGAGTCTAATTAATGAGGTGTTGCAGGACCTTCTGTTTCAGGAGGTGGCGGTTTTGGTGGCCCAGTCTGCGGCGGGACACAAAAGCTTACGTCAGTGGTTGTCCTGTCTGCCTGACCTGCAAGCCGGGGGTTGGCAAGCCGAAAGGTCTGCTGCACCCGCTCGAGGTCCCGACCCGGCCGTGGTCAGTGATCTCCATGGACTTTATAACAGACTTGCCTCCCAGCAAGGGGAAAACGGTGATCTGGGTGGTGGTAGATCTATTTTCCAAACAGGCCCATTTCATTCCTTGCGCCAGTGTCCCCAGTGCTTCACAGTTGGCTCGGATGTTCCTGGATCACGTGTTCCGACTGCACGGGCTGCCGGACAAGGTGATTTCCGATCGGGGCTCACAATTCGTGTCCCGGTTTTGGCAAGCTTTCCTGCGCCTGTTAGACATCGAGCAAGGGCTGAGCTCCGCTTACCACCCCCAGACGGACGGGCAGACCGAGCGGGTTAATCAAGTACTGGAGCAGTACTTGCGGTGTTTCGGTTCCTATCATCAAGACACCTGGGTGCCCCTGCTCCCCCTGGCCGAGTTCGCGTACAACAACGCAGACCACAGCAGCACGGAGATGTCGCCTTTTGCCGTCGTCTACGGGACAGACCTGAGACACTTCCCGGAGCTTGGAGAGGTCCCCGCCCGGGAATCGGCCGACCTTCGCGAGTGGGGGAAGCGTGCCGGGAGCTGCTGGAAGTCGCTGCAGGAGCAGCTCCACAAAGTCAAGGCAGCGCAGAAAGAGGACGCCGACCGGAAGAGACGACCAGCTGAGGAGATCCGACCGGGGGATCGAGTTTACCTTTCCACCCGGAACCTACGGTTGAATTTGCCCAGCAAGAAGCTAGGCCCTCGGTTTTTGGGGCCTTTCGAGGTCTTGGCCCCGATCAACGAAGTTTCGGTCAAGCTCAAGCTCCCCAAGAACCTCCGGCACATCCATCCCGTCTTTCACGTGAGCCTTCTAAAAAAAACTCCGGACGGTGACGTTTGGCACCCCGTGTTTTCCCCGCCAGCGCCCGAGGTCCTGCCGGGGGGGGAGCACCACGAGGTGGCGGATATCCTGGACTCTAGACTCCACAGGGGGAAGTTGCAGTACCTCGTAGAATGGAAGGACTTCGCTTTGGGGGACCGGGAATGGGTCTGGGCAGCGGACGTCCTTGCGCCCCGACTCACTGAACGTTTCCACAAGCGGTATCCTGGCCGCCCCGGGGGGTTGGAGAATGGACCTTTGGGGGGGCAGAATGTCGTGGTTCGGTCCTTGGTGGCTTGGGAACGGGACCGAACCCCGCCATCAGAGGCGCCCGCGATCACGGAGGTAGGGCATGGTGATCATAGGCAAGCCGGCAGCTGGGCGCCCCACCCGATCGTTGAGGTGGCAATGGCCGCTAAAGAACCTCAATGTCCCCCTCCACCTTTTGACAAGGGCCCGGAGATGGCCCTTTGTTCCAGGAAAATGGGCCATCAGGAACCCCGGAAAACCTCGCATATGTGCATGAGTCATGATTGTATCAGCATGTTCCCTCCGCAAGTACTGGGTGGGGCAATACAGCCTAAGGAGGTGGGTTTTGTATAAAAGGGAGCTTCCACCTGGAGTTCGGTGGAAGCTCTTACTCCATACCAGCGGACTCCACGTTGCTGAAATAAAGCTTGTTCCTGTTGTATCGTTCACCAGGCCTGGCGTGACGTTTTCTTCAAAGGGGCACCCTGTTTTTCAGTTAGCAAGCGGGTTCCCGACATGATGTCATGTCAGTAGGCATCCAGTGTCTGGCCCTTTTCTGACTCCTAGACTGTTTAAGGATCGCTTCAAAAGACAGTAAGAGGTTTTTTTTCTCAATTAAACACAGATGAGGTCTTTGTGATGTCATGTCAGTAGGCATCCTGTGTCTCTGGCCCTTTTCTGACTCCTAGACTGTTTAAGGATCGCTTCAAAAGCAGGAAGAGGGTTTTTTTCTCAATTAAACACAGATGAGGTCTTTGTGATGTCATGTCAGTAGGCCTCCAGTGTCTCTGGCCCTTTTCTGACTCCTAGACTGTTTAAGGATCGCTTCAAAAGACAGTAGGAGGTTTTTTTTCTCAATTAAACACAGATGAGGTCTTTGTGATGTCATGTCAGTAGGCATCCAGTGTCTCTGGCCCTTTTCTGACTCCTAGACTGTTTAAGGATCGCTTCAAAAGACAGTAAGAGGTTTTTTTTCTCAATTAAACACAGATGAGGTCTTTGTGATGTCATGTCAGTAGGCCTCCAGTGTCTCTGGCCCTTTTCTGACTCCTAGGCTGTTTAAAGATCGCCCCAAAAGGCAGTAAGAGGTTTTTTTCTTCTCAATTAAACAAAGGTGAAGTCTTTGTGATATCATGTCAGTAGGTATCCAGTGTCTCTGGCCCTTTTCTAACTTTTAGTCTGTTTAAAGATCGCCCCAAAAGGCAGTAAGAGGTTTTTTCTCCACAATTAAACACAGGGGAGGTCTTTGTGATATCATGTCAGTAGGTATCCAGTGTCTCTGGCCCTTTTCTAACTTTTAGTCTGTTTAAAGATCGCCCCAAAAGGCAGTAAAAGGTTTTTTTCTTCTCAATTAAACACAGATGAGGTCTTTGTGATGTCATGTCAGTAAGCATCCAGTGTCTCTGGCCCTTTTCTGACTCCTAGATAGTTTAAGGATCGCTTCAAAAGACAGTAAGAGGTTTTTATCCCCAATTAAACACAGATGAGGTCTTTGTGATGTCATGTGAGTATGCCTCCTGTGTCCCTGTCCCTTTTCTGACTCCTAGACTGTTTAAGGATCGCTTCAAAAGACAGTAAGAGGTTTGTTTTTCTCAATTAAACACAGATGAGGTCTTTGTGATGTCATGTGAGTAGGCCTCCAGTGTCTCTGGCCCTTTTCTGACTCCTAGACTGTTTAAGGATGGCTTCAAAAGACAGTAGGAGGTTTTTTTTCTCAATTAAACACAGATGAGGTCTTTGTGATGTCATGTCAGTAGGCATCCAGTGTCTCTCGCCCTTTTCTGACTCCTAGACTGTTTAAGGATCGCTTCAAAAGACAGTAAGAGGTTTTTTTTCTCAATTAAACACAGATGAGGTCTTTGTGATGTCATGTCAGTAAGCATCCAGTGTCTCTGGCCCTTTTCTGACTCCTAGACTGTTTAAGGATGGCTTCAAAAGACAGTAAGAGGTTTTTTTCTCAATTAAACACAGATGAGGTCTTTGTGATGTCATGTCAGTAGGCATCCTGAGTCCCTGGCCCTTTTCTGACTCCTAGACTGTTTAAGGATGGCTTCAAAAGACAGTAGGAGGTTTTTTTTCTCAATTAAATACAGATGAGGTCTTTGTGATGTCATGTCAGTAGGCATCCAGTGTCTGGCCCTTTTCTGACTCCTAGACTGTTTAAGGATCGCTTCAAAAGACAGTAAGAGGTTTTTTTTCTCAATTAAACACAGATGAGGTCTTTGTGATGTCATGTCAGTAGGCATCCTGTGTCTCTGGCCCTTTTCTGACTCCTAGACTGTTTAAGGATCGCTTCAAAAGCAGGAAGAGGGTTTTTTTCTCAATTAAACACAGATGAGGTCTTTGTGATGTCATGTCAGTAGGCCTCCAGTGTCTCTGGCCCTTTTCTGACTCCTAGACTGTTTAAGGATCGCTTCAAAAGACAGTAGGAGGTTTTTTTTCTCAATTAAACACTGATGAGGTCTTTGTGATGTCATGTCAGTAGGCCTCCAGTGTCTCTGGCCCTTTTCTGACTCCTAGACTGTTTAAGGATCGCTTCAAAAGACAGTAAGAGGGTTTTTTTCTCAATTAAACACAGATGTGGTCTTTGTGATGTCATGTCAGTAGGCCTCCAGTGTCTCTGGCCCTTTTCTGACTCCTAGACTGTTTAAGGATCGCTTCAAAAGACAGTAGGAGGTTTTTTTTCTCAATTAAACACTGATGAGGTCTTTGTGATGTCATGTCAGTAGGCCTCCAGTGTCTCTGGCCCTTTTCTGACTCCTAGACTGTTTAAGGATCGCTTCAAAAGACAGTAAGAGGGTTTTTTTCTCAATTAAACACAGATGTGGTCTTTGTGATGTCATGTCAGTAGGCCTCCAGTGTCTCTGGCCCTTTTCTGACTCCTAGACTGTTTAAGGATCGCTTCAAAAGACAGTAGGAGGTTTTTTTTCTCAATTAAACACAGATGAGGTCTTTGTGATGTCATGTCAGTAGGCATCCAGTGTCTCTGGCCCTTTTCTGACTCGTAGACTGTTTAAGGATCGCTTCAAAAGACAGTAAGAGGTTTTTTTTCTCAATTAAACACAGATGAGGTCTTTGTGATGTCATGTCAGTAGGCATCCTGTGTCTCTGGCCCTTTTCTGACTCCTAGACTGTTTAAGGATCGCTTCAAAAGCAGGAAGAGGGTTTTTTTCTCAATTAAACACAGATGAGGTCTTTGTGATGTCATGTCAGTAGGCCTCCAGTGTCTCTGGCCCTTTTCTGACTCCTAGACTGTTTAAGGATCGCTTCAAAAGACAGTAGGAGGTTTTTTTTCTCAATTAAACACTGATGAGGTCTTTGTGATGTCATGTCAGTAGGCCTCCAGTGTCTCTGGCCCTTTTCTGACTCCTAGACTGTTTAAGGATCGCTTCAAAAGACAGTAAGAGGGTTTTTTTCTCAATTA
Source organism: Paroedura picta (assembly GCF_049243985.1). Classification (NCBI taxonomy): domain Eukaryota; kingdom Metazoa; phylum Chordata; class Lepidosauria; order Squamata; family Gekkonidae; genus Paroedura; species Paroedura picta. The sequence goes on along the minus strand of NC_135385.1, from coordinate 13,264,991 downwards.
AACACAGATGTGGTCTTTGTGATGTCATGTCAGTAGGCCTCCAGTGTCTCTGGCCCTTTTCTGACTCCTAGACTGTTTAAGGATCGCTTCAAAAGACAGTAGGAGGTTTTTTTTCTCAATTAAACACTGATGAGGTCTTTGTGATGTCATGTCAGTAGGCCTCCAGTGTCTCTGGCCCTTTTCTGACTCCTAGACTGTTTAAGGATCGCTTCAAAAGACAGTAAGAGGGTTTTTTTCTCAATTAAACACAGATGTGGTCTTTGTGATGTCATGTCAGTAGGCCTCCAGTGTCTCTGGCCCTTTTCTGACTCCTAGACTGTTTAAGGATCGCTTCAAAAGACAGTAGGAGGTTTTTTTTTCTCAATTAAACACAGATGAGGTCTTTGTGATGTCATGTCAGTAGGCATCCAGTGTCTCTGGCCCTTTTCTGACTCGTAGACTGTTTAAGGATCGCTTCAAAAGACAGTAAGAGGTTTTTTTTCTCAATTAAACACAGATGAGGTCTTTGTGATGTCATGTCAGTAGGCATCCAGTGTCTCTGGCCCTTTTCTGACTCCTAGACTGTTTAAGGATGGCTTCAAAAGACAGTAGGAGGTTTTTTTTCTCAATTAAATACAGATGAGGTCTTTGTGATGTCATGTCAGTAGGCATCCAGTGTCTGGCCCTTTTCTGACTCCTAGACTGTTTAAGGATCGCTTCAAAAGACAGTAAGAGTTTTTTTTTCTCAATTAAACACAGATGAGGTCTTTGTGATGTCATGTCAGTAGGCATCCTGTGTCTCTGGCCCTTTTCTGACTCCTAGACTGTTTAAGGATCGCTTCAAAAGCAGGAAGAGGGTTTTTTTCTCAATTAAACACAGATGAGGTCTTTGTGATGTCATGTCAGTAGGCCTCCAGTGTCTCTGGCCCTTTTCTGACTCCTAGACTGTTTAAGGATCGCTTCAAAAGACAGTAGGAGGTTTTTTTTCTCAATTAAACACAGATGAGGTCTTTGTGATGTCATGTCAGTAGGCATCCAGTGTCTCTGGCCCTTTTCTGACTCCTAGACTGTTTAAGGATCGCTTCAAAAGACAGTAAGAGGTTTTTTTTCTCAATTAAACACAGATGAGGTCTTTGTGATGTCATGTCAGTAGGCCTCCAGTGTCTCTGGCCCTTTTCTGACTCCTAGGCTGTTTAAAGATCGCCCCAAAAGGCAGTAAGAGGTTTTTTTCTTCTCAATTAAACAAAGGTGAAGTCTTTGTGATATCATGTCAGTAGGTATCCAGTGTCTCTGGCCCTTTTCTAACTTTTAGTCTGTTTAAAGATCGCCCCAAAAGGCAGTAAGAGGTTTTTTCTCCACAATTAAACACAGGGGAGGTCTTTGTGATATCATGTCAGTAGGTATCCAGTGTCTCTGGCCCTTTTCTAACTTTTAGTCTGTTTAAAGATCGCCCCAAAAGGCAGTAAAAGGTTTTTTTCTTCTCAATTAAACACAGATGAGGTCTTTGTGATGTCATGTCAGTAAGCATCCAGTGTCTCTGGCCCTTTTCTGACTCCTAGATAGTTTAAGGATCGCTTCAAAAGACAGTAAGAGGTTTTTATCCCCAATTAAACACAGATGAGGTCTTTGTGATGTCATGTGAGTATGCCTCCTGTGTCCCTGTCCCTTTTCTGACTCCTAGACTGTTTAAGGATCGCTTCAAAAGACAGTAAGAGGTTTGTTTTTCTCAATTAAACACAGATGAGGTCTTTGTGATGTCATGTGAGTAGGCCTCCAGTGTCTCTGGCCCTTTTCTGACTCCTAGACTGTTTAAGGATGGCTTCAAAAGACAGTAGGAGGTTTTTTTTCTCAATTAAACACAGATGAGGTCTTTGTGATGTCATGTCAGTAGGCATCCAGTGTCTCTGGCCCTTTTCTGACTCCTAGACTGTTTAAGGATCGCTTCAAAAGACAGTAAGAGGTTTTTTTTCTCAATTAAACACAGATGAGGTCTTTGTGATGTCATGTCAGTAAGCATCCAGTGTCTCTGGCCCTTTTCTGACTCCTAGACTGTTTAAGGATGGCTTCAAAAGACAGTAAGAGGTTTTTTTCTCAATTAAACACAGATGAGGTCTTTGTGATGTCATGTCAGTAGGCATCCTGAGTCCCTGGCCCTTTTCTGACTCCTAGACTGTTTAAGGATGGCTTCAAAAGACAGTAGGAGGTTTTTTTTCTCAATTAAATACAGATGAGGTCTTTGTGATGTCATGTCAGTAGGCATCCAGTGTCTGGCCCTTTTCTGACTCCTAGACTGTTTAAGGATCGCTTCAAAAGACAGTAAGAGGTTTTTTTTCTCAATTAAACACAGATGAGGTCTTTGTGATGTCATGTCAGTAGGCATCCTGTGTCTCTGGCCCTTTTCTGACTCCTAGACTGTTTAAGGATCGCTTCAAAAGCAGGAAGAGGGTTTTTTTCTCAATTAAACACAGATGAGGTCTTTGTGATGTCATGTCAGTAGGCCTCCAGTGTCTCTGGCCCTTTTCTGACTCCTAGACTGTTTAAGGATCGCTTCAAAAGACAGTAGGAGGTTTTTTTTCTCAATTAAACACAGATGAGGTCTTTGTGATGTCATGTCAGTAGGCATCCAGTGTCTCTGGCCCTTTTCTGACTCCTAGACTGTTTAAGGATCGCTTCAAAAGACAGTAAGAGGTTTTTTTTCTCAATTAAACACAGATGAGGTCTTTGTGATGTCATGTCAGTAGGCCTCCAGTGTCTCTGGCCCTTTTCTGACTCCTAGGCTGTTTAAAGATCGCCCCAAAAGGCAGTAAGAGGTTTTTTTCTTCTCAATTAAACAAAGGTGAAGTCTTTGTGATATCATGTCAGTAGGTATCCAGTGTCTCTGGCCCTTTTCTAACTTTTAGTCTGTTTAAAGATCGCCCCAAAAGGCAGTAAGAGGTTTTTTCTCCACAATTAAACACAGGGGAGGTCTTTGTGATATCATGTCAGTAGGTATCCAGTGTCTCTGGCCCTTTTCTAACTTTTAGTCTGTTTAAAGATCGCCCCAAAAGGCAGTAAAAGGTTTTTTTCTTCTCAATTAAACACAGATGAGGTCTTTGTGATGTCATGTCAGTAAGCATCCAGTGTCTCTGGCCCTTTTCTGACTCCTAGATAGTTTAAGGATCGCTTCAAAAGACAGTAAGAGGTTTTTATCCCCAATTAAACACAGATGAGGTCTTTGTGATGTCATGTGAGTATGCCTCCTGTGTCCCTGTCCCTTTTCTGACTCCTAGACTGTTTAAGGATCGCTTCAAAAGACAGTAAGAGGTTTGTTTTTCTCAATTAAACACAGATGAGGTCTTTGTGATGTCATGTGAGTAGGCCTCCAGTGTCTCTGGCCCTTTTCTGACTCCTAGACTGTTTAAGGATGGCTTCAAAAGACAGTAGGAGGTTTTTTTTCTCAATTAAACACAGATGAGGTCTTTGTGATGTCATGTCAGTAGGCATCCAGTGTCTCTGGCCCTTTTCTGACTCCTAGACTGTTTAAGGATCGCTTCAAAAGACAGTAAGAGGTTTTTTTTCTCAATTAAACACAGATGAGGTCTTTGTGATGTCATGTCAGTAAGCATCCAGTGTCTCTGGCCCTTTTCTGACTCCTAGACTGTTTAAGGATGGCTTCAAAAGACAGTAAGAGGTTTTTTTCTCAATTAAACACAGATGAGGTCTTTGTGATGTCATGTCAGTAGGCATCCTGAGTCCCTGGCCCTTTTCTGACTCCTAGACTGTTTAAGGATCGCTTCAAAAGACACTAAGAGGGTTTTTTTCTCAATTAAACACAGATGAGGTCTTTGTGATGTCATGTCAGTAGGCCTCCAGTGTCTCTGGCCCTTTTCTGACTCCTAGACTGTTTAAGGATCGCTTCAAAAGACAGTAGGAGGTTTTATTTCTCAATTAAACACAGATGAGGTCTTTGTGATGTCATGTCAGTAGGCATCCAGTGTCTTTGGCCCTTTTCTGACTCCTAGACTGTTTAAGGATCGCTTCAAAAGACAGTAGGAGGTTTTTTTTCTCAATTAAACACAGATGAGGTCTTTGTGATGTCATGTCAGTAGGCATCCAGTGTCTCTGGCCCTTTTCTGACTCCTAGACTGTTTAAGGATCGCTTCAAAAGACATTAAGAGGTTTTTTTTCTCAATTAAACACAGATGAGTTCTTTGTGATGTCATGTCAGTAGGCCTCCAGTGTCTCTGGCCATTTTCTGACCCCTAGGCTGTTTAAAGATCGCCCCAAAAGGCAGTAAGAGGTTTTTTTCTTCTCAATTAAACAAAGGTGAGGTCTTTGTGATATTATGTCAGTAGGTATCCAGTGTCTCTGGCCCTTTTCTAACTTTTAGACTGTTTAAAGATGGCCCCAAAAGGCAGTAAGAGGTTTTTTTCTTCTCAATTAAACACAGGGGAGGTCTTTGTGATATCATGTCAGTAGGTATCCAGTGTCTCTGGCCCTTTTCTAACTTTTAGTCTGTTTAAAGATCGCCCCAAAAGGCAGTAAAAGGTTTTTTTCTTCTCAATTAAACACAAATGAGGTCTTTGTGATGTCATGTCAGTAAGCATCCAGTGTCTCTGGCCCTTTTCTGACTCCTAGACTGTTTAAGGATCGCTTCAAAAGACAGTAAGAGGTTTTTTTTCTCAATTAAACACAGATGAGGTCTTTGTGATGTCATGTCAGTAGGCATCCTGAGTCCCTGGCCCTTTTCTGACTCCTAGACTGTTTAAGGATCGCTTCAAAAGACAGTAAGAGGGTTTTTTTCTCAATTAAACACAGATGTGGTCTTTGTGATGTCATATCAGTAGGCCTCCAGTGTCTCTGGCCCTTTTCTGACTCCTAGACTGTTTAAGGATCGCTTCAAAAGACAGTAGGAGGTTTTTTTTCTCAATTAAACACTGATGAGGTCTTTGTGATGTCATGTCAGTAGGCATCCAGTGTCTCTGGCCCTTTTCTGACTCGTAGACTGTTTAAGGATCGCTTCAAAAGACAGTAAGAGGTTTTTTTTCTCAATTGAACACAGATGAGGTCTTTGTGATGTCATGTCAGTAGGCATCCTGAGTCCCTGGCCCTTTTCTGACTCCTAGACTGTTTAAGGATCGCTTCAAAAGACAGTAAGAGGGTTTTTTTCTCAATTAAACACAGATGTGGTCTTTGTGATGTCATGTCAGTAGGCCTTCAGTGTCTCTGGCCCTTTTCTGACTCCTAGACTGTTTAAGGATCGCTTCAAAAGACAGTAGGAGGTTTTTTTTCTCAATTAAACACTGATGAGGTCTTTGTGATGTCATGTCAGTAGGCATCCAGTGTCTCTGGCCCTTTTCTGACTCCTAGACTGTTTAAGGATCACTTCAAAAGACAGAAAGACGTTTTTTTTTTCTCAATTAAACACAGATGAGGTCTTTGTGATGTCATGTCAGTAGGCATCCAGTGTCTCTGGCCCTTTTCTGACTCCTAGACTGTTTAAGGATCGCTTCAAAAGACAGTAAGAGGGTTTTTTTTCTCAATTAAACACAGATGAGGTCTTTGTGATGTCATGTCAGTAGGCCTCCAGTGTCTCTGGCCCTTTTCTGACTCCTAGGCTGTTTAAAGATCGCCCCAAAAGGCAGTAAGAGGTTTTTTTCTTCTCAATTAAACAAAGGTGAAGTCTTTGTGATATCATGTCAGTAGGTATCCAGTGTCTCTGGCCCTTTTCTAACTTTTAGTCTGTTTAAAGATGGCCCCAAAAGGCAGTAAGAGGTTTTTTTCTTCTCAATTAAACACAGGGGAGGTCTTTGTGATATCATGTCAGTAGGTATCCAGTGTCTCTGGCCCTTTTCTAACTTTTAGTCTGTTTAAAGATCGCCCCAAAAGGCAGTAAAAGGTTTTTTTCTTCTCAATTAAACACAAATGAGGTCTTTGTGATGTCATGTCAGTAAGCATCCAGTGTCTCTGGCCCTTTTCTGACTCCTAGATAGTTTAAGGATCGCTTCAAAAGACAGTAAGAGGTTTTTATCCCCAATTAAACACAGATGAGGTCTTTGTGATGTCATGTCAGTAGGACTCCTGTGTCCCTGGCCCTTTTCTGACTCCTAGACTGTTTAAGGATCGCTTCAAAAGACAGTAAGAGGTTTTTTTTTCTCAATTAAACACAGATGAGGTCTTTGTGATGTCATGTCAGTAGGCATCCAGTGTCTCTGGCCCTTTTCTGACTCCTAGACTGTTTAAGGATCGCTTCAAAAGACAGTAAGAGGTTTTTTTTCTCAATTAAACACAGATGAGTTCTTTGTGATGTCATGTCAGTAGGCCTCCAGTGTCTCTGGCCCTTTTCTGACCTCTAGGCTGTTTAAAGATCGCCCCAAAAGGCAGTAAGAGGTTTTTTTCTTCTCAATTAAACAAAGGTGAGGTCTTTGTGATATTATGTCAGTAGGTATCCAGTGTCTCTGGCCCTTTTCTAACTTTTAGACTGTTTAAAGATGGCCCCAAAAGGCAGTAAGAGGTTTTTTTCTTCTCAATTAAACACAGGGGAGGTCTTTGTGATATCATGTCAGTAGGTATCCAGTGTCTCTGGCCCTTTTCTAACTTTTAGTCTGTTTAAAGATCGCCCCAAAAGGCAGTAAAAGGTTTTTTTCTTCTCAATTAAACACAAATGAGGTCTTTGTGATGTCATGTCAGTAAGCATCCAGTGTCTCTGGCCCTTTTCTGACTCCTAGACTGTTTAAGGATCGCTTCAAAAGACAGTAAGAGGTTTTTTTTCTCAATTAAACACAGATGAGGTCTTTGTGATGTCATGTCAGTAGGCATCCTGAGTCCCTGGCCCTTTTCTGACTCCTAGACTGTTTAAGGATCGCTTCAAAAGACAGTAGGAGGTTTTTTTTCTCAATTAAACACTGATGAGGTCTTTGTGATGTCATGTCAGTAGGCATCCAGTGTCTCTGGCCCTTTTCTGACTCCTAGACTGTTTAAGGATCGCTTCAAAAGACAGTAAGAGGGTTTTTTTCTCAATTAAACACAGATGTGGTCTTTGTGATGTCATGTCAGTAGGCCTCCAGTGTCTCTGGCCCTTTTCTGACTCCTAGACTGTTTAAGGATCGCTTCAAAAGACAGTAGGAGGTTTTTTTTCTCAATTAAACACTGATGAGGTCTTTGTGATGTCATGTCAGTAGGCCTCCAGTGTCTCTGGCCCTTTTCTAACTCCTAGACTGTTTAAGGATCGCTTCAAAAGACAGTAAGAGGGTTTTTTTCTCAATTAAACACAGATGTGGTCTTTGTGATGTCATGTCAGTAGGCCTCCAGTGTCTCTGGCCCTTTTCTGACTCCTAGACTGTTTAAGGATCGCTTCAAAAGACAGTAGGAGGTTTTTTTTCTCAATTAAACACTGATGAGGTCTTTGTGATGTCATGTCAGTAGGCCTCCAGTGTCTCTGGCCCTTTTCTGACTCCTAGACTGTTTAAGGATCGCTTCAAAAGACAGTAAGAGGGTTTTTTTCTCAATTAAACACAGATGTGGTCTTTGTGATGTCATGTCAGTAGGCCTCCAGTGTCTCTGGCCCTTTTCTGACTCCTAGACTGTTTAAGGATCGCTTCAAAAGACAGTAGGAGGTTTTTTTTCTCAATTAAACACAGATGAGGTCTTTGTGATGTCATGTCAGTAGGCATCCAGTGTCTCTGGCCCTTTTCTGACTCGTAGACTGTTTAAGGATCGCTTCAAAAGACAGTAAGAGGTTTTTTTTCTCAATTAAACACAGATGAGGTCTTTGTGATGTCATGTCAGTAGGCATCCAGTGTCTCTGGCCCTTTTCTGACTCCTAGACTGTTTAAGGATGGCTTCAAAAGACAGTAGGAGGTTTTTTTTCTCAATTAAATACAGATGAGGTCTTTGTGATGTCATGTCAGTAGGCATCCAGTGTCTGGCCCTTTTCTGACTCCTAGACTGTTTAAGGATCGCTTCAAAAGACAGTAAGAGGTTTTTTTTCTCAATTAAACACAGATGAGGTCTTTGTGATGTCATGTCAGTAGGCATCCTGTGTCTCTGGCCCTTTTCTGACTCCTAGACTGTTTAAGGATCGCTTCAAAAGCAGGAAGAGGGTTTTTTTCTCAATTAAACACAGATGAGGTCTTTGTGATGTCATGTCAGTAGGCCTCCAGTGTCTCTGGCCCTTTTCTGACTCCTAGACTGTTTAAGGATCGCTTCAAAAGACAGTAGGAGGTTTTTTTTCTCAATTAAACACAGATGAGGTCTTTGTGATGTCATGTCAGTAGGCATCCAGTGTCTCTGGCCCTTTTCTGACTCCTAGACTGTTTAAGGATCGCTTCAAAAGACAGTAAGAGGTTTTTTTTCTCAATTAAACACAGATGAGGTCTTTGTGATGTCATGTCAGTAGGCCTCCAGTGTCTCTGGCCCTTTTCTGACTCCTAGGCTGTTTAAAGATCGCCCCAAAAGGCAGTAAGAGGTTTTTTTCTTCTCAATTAAACAAAGGTGAAGTCTTTGTGATATCATGTCAGTAGGTATCCAGTGTCTCTGGCCCTTTTCTAACTTTTAGTCTGTTTAAAGATCGCCCCAAAAGGCAGTAAGAGGTTTTTTCTCCACAATTAAACACAGGGGAGGTCTTTGTGATATCATGTCAGTAGGTATCCAGTGTCTCTGGCCCTTTTCTAACTTTTAGTCTGTTTAAAGATCGCCCCAAAAGGCAGTAAAAGGTTTTTTTCTTCTCAATTAAACACAGATGAGGTCTTTGTGATGTCATGTCAGTAAGCATCCAGTGTCTCTGGCCCTTTTCTGACTCCTAGATAGTTTAAGGATCGCTTCAAAAGACAGTAAGAGGTTTTTATCCCCAATTAAACACAGATGAGGTCTTTGTGATGTCATGTGAGTATGCCTCCTGTGTCCCTGTCCCTTTTCTGACTCCTAGACTGTTTAAGGATCGCTTCAAAAGACAGTAAGAGGTTTGTTTTTCTCAATTAAACACAGATGAGGTCTTTGTGATGTCATGTGAGTAGGCCTCCAGTGTCTCTGGCCCTTTTCTGACTCCTAGACTGTTTAAGGATGGCTTCAAAAGACAGTAGGAGGTTTTTTTTCTCAATTAAACACAGATGAGGTCTTTGTGATGTCATGTCAGTAGGCATCCAGTGTCTCTGGCCCTTTTCTGACTCCTAGACTGTTTAAGGATCGCTTCAAAAGACAGTAAGAGGTTTTTTTTCTCAATTAAACACAGATGAGGTCTTTGTGATGTCATGTCAGTAAGCATCCAGTGTCTCTGGCCCTTTTCTGACTCCTAGACTGTTTAAGGATGGCTTCAAAAGACAGTAAGAGGTTTTTTTCTCAATTAAACACAGATGAGGTCTTTGTGATGTCATGTCAGTAGGCATCCTGAGTCCCTGGCCCTTTTCTGACTCCTAGACTGTTTAAGGATGGCTTCAAAAGACAGTAGGAGGTTTTTTTTCTCAATTAAATACAGATGAGGTCTTTGTGATGTCATGTCAGTAGGCATCCAGTGTCTGGCCCTTTTCTGACTCCTAGACTGTTTAAGGATCGCTTCAAAAGACAGTAAGAGGTTTTTTTTCTCAATTAAACACAGATGAGGTCTTTGTGATGTCATGTCAGTAGGCATCCTGTGTCTCTGGCCCTTTTCTGACTCCTAGACTGTTTAAGGATCGCTTCAAAAGCAGGAAGAGGGTTTTTTTCTCAATTAAACACAGATGAGGTCTTTGTGATGTCATGTCAGTAGGCCTCCAGTGTCTCTGGCCCTTTTCTGACTCCTAGACTGTTTAAGGATCGCTTCAAAAGACAGTAGGAGGTTTTTTTTCTCAATTAAACACTGATGAGGTCTTTGTGATGTCATGTCAGTAGGCCTCCAGTGTCTCTGGCCCTTTTCTGACTCCTAGACTGTTTAAGGATCGCTTCAAAAGACAGTAAGAGGGTTTTTTTCTCAATTAAACACAGATGTGGTCTTTGTGATGTCATGTCAGTAGGCCTCCAGTGTCTCTGGCCCTTTTCTGACTCCTAGACTGTTTAAGGATCGCTTCAAAAGACAGTAGGAGGTTTTTTTTCTCAATTAAACACTGATGAGGTCTTTGTGATGTCATGTCAGTAGGCCTCCAGTGTCTCTGGCCCTTTTCTGACTCCTAGACTGTTTAAGGATCGCTTCAAAAGACAGTAAGAGGGTTTTTTTCTCAATTAAACACAGATGTGGTCTTTGTGATGTCATGTCAGTAGGCCTCCAGTGTCTCTGGCCCTTTTCTGACTCCTAGACTGTTTAAGGATCGCTTCAAAAGACAGTAGGAGGTTTTTTTTCTCAATTAAACACAGATGAGGTCTTTGTGATGTCATGTCAGTAGGCATCCAGTGTCTCTGGCCCTTTTCTGACTCCTAGACTGTTTAAGGATCGCTTCAAAAGACAGTAAGAGGTTTTTTTTCTCAATTAAACACAGATGAGGTCTTTGTGATGTCATGTCAGTAGGCATCCTGTGTCTCTGGCCCTTTTCTGACTCCTAGACTGTTTAAGGATCGCTTCAAAAGCAGGAAGAGGGTTTTTTTCTCAATTAAACACAGATGAGGTCTTTGTGATGTCATGTCAGTAGGCCTCCAGTGTCTCTGGCCCTTTTCTGACTCCTAGACTGTTTAAGGATCGCTTCAAAAGACAGTAGGAGGTTTTTTTTCTCAATTAAACACTGATGAGGTCTTTGTGATGTCATGTCAGTAGGCCTCCAGTGTCTCTGGCCCTTTTCTGACTCCTAGACTGTTTAAGGATCGCTTCAAAAGACAGTAAGAGGGTTTTTTTCTCAATTAAACACAGATGTGGTCTTTGTGATGTCATGTCAGTAGGCCTCCAGTGTCTCTGGCCCTTTTCTGACTCCTAGACTGTTTAAGGATCGCTTCAAAAGACAGTAGGAGGTTTTTTTTCTCAATTAAACACTGATGAGGTCTTTGTGATGTCATGTCAGTAGGCCTCCAGTGTCTCTGGCCCTTTTCTGACTCCTAGACTGTTTAAGGATCGCTTCAAAAGACAGTAAGAGGGTTTTTTTCTCAATTAAACACAGATGTGGTCTTTGTGATGTCATGTCAGTAGGCCTCCAGTGTCTCTGGCCCTTTTCTGACTCCTAGACTGTTTAAGGATCGCTTCAAAAGACAGTAGGAGGTTTTTTTTCTCAATTAAACACAGATGAGGTCTTTGTGATGTCATGTCAGTAGGCATCCAGTGTCTCTGGCCCTTTTCTGACTCGTAGACTGTTTAAGGATCGCTTCAAAAGACAGTAAGAGGTTTTTTTTCTCAATTAAACACAGATGAGGTCTTTGTGATGTCATGTCAGTAGGCATCCAGTGTCTCTGGCCCTTTTCTGACTCCTAGACTGTTTAAGGATGGCTTCAAAAGACAGTAGGAGGTTTTTTTTCTCAATTAAATACAGATGAGGTCTTTGTGATGTCATGTCAGTAGGCATCCAGTGTCTGGCCCTTTTCTGACTCCTAGACTGTTTAAGGATCGCTTCAAAAGACAGTAAGAGTTTTTTTTTCTCAATTAAACACAGATGAGGTCTTTGTGATGTCATGTCAGTAGGCATCCTGTGTCTCTGGCCCTTTTCTGACTCCTAGACTGTTTAAGGATCGCTTCAAAAGCAGGAAGAGGGTTTTTTTCTCAATTAAACACAGATGAGGTCTTTGTGATGTCATGTCAGTAGGCCTCCAGTGTCTCTGGCCCTTTTCTGACTCCTAGACTGTTTAAGGATCGCTTCAAAAGACAGTAGGAGGTTTTTTTTCTCAATTAAACACAGATGAGGTCTTTGTGATGTCATGTCAGTAGGCATCCAGTGTCTCTGGCCCTTTTCTGACTCCTAGACTGTTTAAGGATCGCTTCAAAAGACAGTAAGAGGTTTTTTTTCTCAATTAAACACAGATGAGGTCTTTGTGATGTCATGTCAGTAGGCCTCCAGTGTCTCTGGCCCTTTTCTGACTCCTAGGCTGTTTAAAGATCGCCCCAAAAGGCAGTAAGAGGTTTTTTTCTTCTCAATTAAACAAAGGTGAAGTCTTTGTGATATCATGTCAGTAGGTATCCAGTGTCTCTGGCCCTTTTCTAACTTTTAGTCTGTTTAAAGATCGCCCCAAAAGGCAGTAAGAGGTTTTTTCTCCACAATTAAACACAGGGGAGGTCTTTGTGATATCATGTCAGTAGGTATCCAGTGTCTCTGGCCCTTTTCTAACTTTTAGTCTGTTTAAAGATCGCCCCAAAAGGCAGTAAAAGGTTTTTTTCTTCTCAATTAAACACAGATGAGGTCTTTGTGATGTCATGTCAGTAAGCATCCAGTGTCTCTGGCCCTTTTCTGACTCCTAGATAGTTTAAGGATCGCTTCAAAAGACAGTAAGAGGTTTTTATCCCCAATTAAACACAGATGAGGTCTTTGTGATGTCATGTGAGTATGCCTCCTGTGTCCCTGTCCCTTTTCTGACTCCTAGACTGTTTAAGGATCGCTTCAAAAGACAGTAAGAGGTTTGTTTTTCTCAATTAAACACAGATGAGGTCTTTGTGATGTCATGTGAGTAGGCCTCCAGTGTCTCTGGCCCTTTTCTGACTCCTAGACTGTTTAAGGATGGCTTCAAAAGACAGTAGGAGGTTTTTTTTCTCAATTAAACACAGATGAGGTCTTTGTGATGTCATGTCAGTAGGCATCCAGTGTCTCTGGCCCTTTTCTGACTCCTAGACTGTTTAAGGATCGCTTCAAAAGACAGTAAGAGGTTTTTTTTCTCAATTAAACACAGATGAGGTCTTTGTGATGTCATGTCAGTAAGCATCCAGTGTCTCTGGCCCTTTTCTGACTCCTAGACTGTTTAAGGATGGCTTCAAAAGACAGTAAGAGGTTTTTTTCTCAATTAAACACAGATGAGGTCTTTGTGATGTCATGTCAGTAGGCATCCTGAGTCCCTGGCCCTTTTCTGACTCCTAGACTGTTTAAGGATGGCTTCAAAAGACAGTAGGAGGTTTTTTTTCTCAATTAAATACAGATGAGGTCTTTGTGATGTCATGTCAGTAGGCATCCAGTGTCTGGCCCTTTTCTGACTCCTAGACTGTTTAAGGATCGCTTCAAAAGACAGTAAGAGGTTTTTTTTCTCAATTAAACACAGATGAGGTCTTTGTGATGTCATGTCAGTAGGCATCCTGTGTCTCTGGCCCTTTTCTGACTCCTAGACTGTTTAAGGATCGCTTCAAAAGCAGGAAGAGGGTTTTTTTCTCAATTAAACACAGATGAGGTCTTTGTGATGTCATGTCAGTAGGCCTCCAGTGTCTCTGGCCCTTTTCTGACTCCTAGACTGTTTAAGGATCGCTTCAAAAGACAGTAGGAGGTTTTTTTTCTCAATTAAACACAGATGAGGTCTTTGTGATGTCATGTCAGTAGGCATCCAGTGTCTCTGGCCCTTTTCTGACTCCTAGACTGTTTAAGGATCGCTTCAAAAGACAGTAAGAGGTTTTTTTTCTCAATTAAACACAGATGAGGTCTTTGTGATGTCATGTCAGTAGGCCTCCAGTGTCTCTGGCCCTTTTCTGACTCCTAGGCTGTTTAAAGATCGCCCCAAAAGGCAGTAAGAGGTTTTTTTCTTCTCAATTAAACAAAGGTGAAGTCTTTGTGATATCATGTCAGTAGGTATCCAGTGTCTCTGGCCCTTTTCTAACTTTTAGTCTGTTTAAAGATCGCCCCAAAAGGCAGTAAGAGGTTTTTTCTCCACAATTAAACACAGGGGAGGTCTTTGTGATATCATGTCAGTAGGTATCCAGTGTCTCTGGCCCTTTTCTAACTTTTAGTCTGTTTAAAGATCGCCCCAAAAGGCAGTAAAAGGTTTTTTTCTTCTCAATTAAACACAGATGAGGTCTTTGTGATGTCATGTCAGTAAGCATCCAGTGTCTCTGGCCCTTTTCTGACTCCTAGATAGTTTAAGGATCGCTTCAAAAGACAGTAAGAGGTTTTTATCCCCAATTAAACACAGATGAGGTCTTTGTGATGTCATGTGAGTATGCCTCCTGTGTCCCTGTCCCTTTTCTGACTCCTAGACTGTTTAAGGATCGCTTCAAAAGACAGTAAGAGGTTTGTTTTTCTCAATTAAACACAGATGAGGTCTTTGTGATGTCATGTGAGTAGGCCTCCAGTGTCTCTGGCCCTTTTCTGACTCCTAGACTGTTTAAGGATGGCTTCAAAAGACAGTAGGAGGTTTTTTTTCTCAATTAAACACAGATGAGGTCTTTGTGATGTCATGTCAGTAGGCATCCAGTGTCTCTGGCCCTTTTCTGACTCCTAGACTGTTTAAGGATCGCTTCAAAAGACAGTAAGAGGTTTTTTTTCTCAATTAAACACAGATGAGGTCTTTGTGATGTCATGTCAGTAAGCATCCAGTGTCTCTGGCCCTTTTCTGACTCCTAGACTGTTTAAGGATGGCTTCAAAAGACAGTAAGAGGTTTTTTTCTCAATTAAACACAGATGAGGTCTTTGTGATGTCATGTCAGTAGGCATCCTGAGTCCCTGGCCCTTTTCTGACTCCTAGACTGTTTAAGGATCGCTTCAAAAGACACTAAGAGGGTTTTTTTCTCAATTAAACACAGATGAGGTCTTTGTGATGTCATGTCAGTAGGCCTCCAGTGTCTCTGGCCCTTTTCTGACTCCTAGACTGTTTAAGGATCGCTTCAAAAGACAGTAGGAGGTTTTATTTCTCAATTAAACACAGATGAGGTCTTTGTGATGTCATGTCAGTAGGCATCCAGTGTCTTTGGCCCTTTTCTGACTCCTAGACTGTTTAAGGATCGCTTCAAAAGACAGTAGGAGGTTTTTTTTCTCAATTAAACACAGATGAGGTCTTTGTGATGTCATGTCAGTAGGCATCCAGTGTCTCTGGCCCTTTTCTGACTCCTAGACTGTTTAAGGATCGCTTCAAAAGACATTAAGAGGTTTTTTTTCTCAATTAAACACAGATGAGTTCTTTGTGATGTCATGTCAGTAGGCCTCCAGTGTCTCTGGCCATTTTCTGACCCCTAGGCTGTTTAAAGATCGCCCCAAAAGGCAGTAAGAGGTTTTTTTCTTCTCAATTAAACAAAGGTGAGGTCTTTGTGATATTATGTCAGTAGGTATCCAGTGTCTCTGGCCCTTTTCTAACTTTTAGACTGTTTAAAGATGGCCCCAAAAGGCAGTAAGAGGTTTTTTTCTTCTCAATTAAACACAGGGGAGGTCTTTGTGATATCATGTCAGTAGGTATCCAGTGTCTCTGGCCCTTTTCTAACTTTTAGTCTGTTTAAAGATCGCCCCAAAAGGCAGTAAAAGGTTTTTTTCTTCTCAATTAAACACAAATGAGGTCTTTGTGATGTCATGTCAGTAAGCATCCAGTGTCTCTGGCCCTTTTCTGACTCCTAGACTGTTTAAGGATCGCTTCAAAAGACAGTAAGAGGTTTTTTTTCTCAATTAAACACAGATGAGGTCTTTGTGATGTCATGTCAGTAGGCATCCTGAGTCCCTGGCCCTTTTCTGACTCCTAGACTGTTTAAGGATCGCTTCAAAAGACAGTAAGAGGGTTTTTTTCTCAATTAAACACAGATGTGGTCTTTGTGATGTCATATCAGTAGGCCTCCAGTGTCTCTGGCCCTTTTCTGACTCCTAGACTGTTTAAGGATCGCTTCAAAAGACAGTAGGAGGTTTTTTTTCTCAATTAAACACTGATGAGGTCTTTGTGATGTCATGTCAGTAGGCATCCAGTGTCTCTGGCCCTTTTCTGACTCGTAGACTGTTTAAGGATCGCTTCAAAAGACAGTAAGAGGTTTTTTTTCTCAATTAAACACAGATGAGGTCTTTGTGATGTCATGTCAGTAGGCATCCTGAGTCCCTGGCCCTTTTCTGACTCCTAGACTGTTTAAGGATCGCTTCAAAAGACAGTAAGAGGGTTTTTTTCTCAATTAAACACAGATGTGGTCTTTGTGATGTCATGTCAGTAGGCCTTCAGTGTCTCTGGCCCTTTTCTGACTCCTAGACTGTTTAAGGATCGCTTCAAAAGACAGTAGGAGTTTTTTTTTCTCAATTAAACACTGATGAGGTCTTTGTGATGTCATGTCAGTAGGCATCCAGTGTCTCTGGCCCTTTTCTGACTCCTAGACTGTTTAAGGATCACTTCAAAAGACAGAAAGACGTTTTTTTTTTCTCAATTAAACACAGATGAGGTCTTTGTGATGTCATGTCAGTAGGCATCCAGTGTCTCTGGCCCTTTTCTGACTCCTAGACTGTTTAAGGATCGCTTCAAAAGACAGTAAGAGGGTTTTTTTTCTCAATTAAACACAGATGAGGTCTTTGTGATGTCATGTCAGTAGGCCTCCAGTGTCTCTGGCCCTTTTCTGACTCCTAGGCTGTTTAAAGATCGCCCCAAAAGGCAGTAAGAGGTTTTTTTCTTCTCAATTAAACAAAGGTGAAGTCTTTGTGATATCATGTCAGTAGGTATCCAGTGTCTCTGGCCCTTTTCTAACTTTTAGTCTGTTTAAAGATGGCCCCAAAAGGCAGTAAGAGGTTTTTTCTCCACAATTAAACACAGGGGAGGTCTTTGTGATATCATGTCAGTAGGTATCCAGTGTCTCTGGCCCTTTTCTAACTTTTAGTCTGTTTAAAGATCGCCCCAAAAGGCAGTAAAAGGTTTTTTTCTTCTCAATTAAACACAGATGAGGTCTTTGTGATGTCATGTCAGTAAGCATCCAGTGTCTCTGGCCCTTTTCTGACTCCTAGATAGTTTAAGGATCGCTTCAAAAGACAGTAAGAGGTTTTTATCCCCAATTAAACACAGATGAGGTCTTTGTGATGTCATGTGAGTAGGCCTCCTGTGTCCCTGTCCCTTTTCTGACTCCTAGACTGTTTAAGGATCGCTTCAAAAGACAGTAAGAGGTTTTTTTTTCTCAATTAAACACAGATGAGGTCTTTGTGATGTCATGTCAGTAGGCCTCCAGTGTCTCTGGCCCTTTTCTGACTCCTAGACTGTTTAAGGATGGCTTGAAAAGACAGTAGGAGGTTTTTTTTCTCAATTAAACACAGATGAGGTCTTTGTGATGTCATGTCAGTAGGCATCCAGTGTCTCTGGCCCTTTTCTGACTCCTAGACTGTTTAAGGATCGCTTCAAAAGACAGTAAGAGGTTTTTTTTCTCAATTAAACACAGATGAGGTCTTTGTGATGTCATGTCAGTAAGCATCCAGTGTCTCTGGCCCTTTTCTGACTCCTAGACTGTTTAAGGATCGCTTCAAAAGACAGTAAGAGGTTTTTTTCTCAATTAAACACAGATGAGGTCTTTGTGATGTCATGTCAGTAGGCATCCTGAGTCCCTGGCCCTTTTCTGACTCCTAGACTGTTTAAGGATCGCTTCAAAAGACACTAAGAGGGTTTTTTTCTCAATTAAACACAGATGAGGTCTTTGTGATGTCATGTCAGTAGGCCTCCAGTGTCTCTGGCCCTTTTCTGACACCTAGACTGTTTAAGGATCGCTTCAAAAGACAGTAGGAGGTTTTATTTCTCAATTAAACACAGATGAGGTCTTTGTGATGTCATGTCAGTAGGCATCCAGTGTCTTTGGCCCTTTTCTGACTCCTAGACTGTTTAAGGATCGGTTCAAAAGACAGTAGGAGGTTTTTTTTCTCAATTAAACACAGATGAGGTCTTTGTGATGTCATGTCAGTAGGCATCCAGTGTCTCTGGCCCTTTTCTGACTCCTAGACTGTTTAAGGATCGCTTCAAAAGACAGTAAGAGGGTTTTTTTCTCAATTAAACACAGATGAGTTCTTTGTGATGTCATGTCAGTAGGCCTCCAGTGTCTCTGGCCCTTTTCTGACCCCTAGGCTGTTTAAAGATCGCCCCAAAAGGCAGTAAGAGGTTTTTTTCTTCTCAATTAAACAAAGGTGAGGTCTTTGTGATATTATGTCAGTAGGTATCCAGTGTCTCTGGCCCTTTTCTAACTTTTAGACTGTTTAAAGATGGCCCCAAAAGGCAGTAAGAGGTTTTTTTCTTCTCAATTAAACACAGGGGAGGTCTTTGTGATATCATGTCAGTAGGTATCCAGTGTCTCTGGCCCTTTTCTAACTTTTAGTCTGTTTAAAGATCGCCCCAAAAGGCAGTAAAAGGTTTTTTTCTTCTCAATTAAACACAAATGAGGTCTTTGTGATGTCATGTCAGTAAGCATCCAGTGTCTCTGGCCCTTTTCTTAGACTGTTTAAGGATCGCTTCAAAAGACAGTAAGAGGTTTTTTTTCTCAATTAAACACAGATGAGGTCTTTGTGATGTCATGTCAGTAGGCATCCTGAGTCCCTGGCCCTTTTCTGACTCCTAGACTGTTTAAGGATCGCTTCAAAAGACAGTAAGAGGGTTTTTTTCTCAATTAAACACAGATGTGGTCTTTGTGATGTCATATCAGTAGGCCTCCAGTGTCTCTGGCCCTTTTCTGACTCCTAGACTGTTTAAGGATCGCTTCAAAAGACAGTAGGAGGTTTTTTTTCTCAATTAAACACTGATGAGGTCTTTGTGATGTCATGTCAGTAGGCATCCAGTGTCTCTGGCCCTTTTCTGACTCGTAGACTGTTTAAGGATCGCTTCAAAAGACAGTAAGAGGTTTTTTTTCTCAATTAAACACAGATGAGGTCTTTGTGATGTCATGTCAGTAGGCATCCTGAGTCCCTGGCCCTTTTCTGACTCCTAGACTGTTTAAGGATCGCTTCAAAAGACAGTAAGAGGGTTTTTTTCTCAATTAAACACAGATGTGGTCTTTGTGATGTCATGTCAGTAGGCCTCCAGTGTCTCTGGCCCTTTTCTGACTGCTAGACTGTTTAAGGATCGCTTCAAAAGACAGTAGGAGGTTTTTTTTCTCAATTAAACACTGATGAGGTCTTTGTGATGTCATGTCAGTAGGCATCCAGTGTCTCTGGCCCTTTTCTGACTCCTAGACTGTTTAAGGATCACTTCAAAAGACAGAAAGACGTTTTTTTTTTTCTCAATTAAACACAGATGAGGTCTTTGTGATGTCATGTCAGTAGGCCTCCAGTGTCTCTGGCCCTTTTCTGACTCCTAGACAGTTTAAGGATGGCTTCAAAAGACAGTAGGAGGTTTTTTTTCTCAATTAAACACAGATGAGGTCTTTGTGATGTCATGTCAGTAAGCATCCAGTGTCTCTGGCCCTTTTCTGACTCCTAGACTGTTTAAGGATCGCTTCAAAAGACAGTAAGAGGTTTTTTTTTCTCAATTAAACACAGGTGAGGTCTTTGTGATGTCATGTCAGTAGGCATCCTGAGTCCCTGGCCCTTTTCTGATTCCTAGACTGTTTAAGGATCGCTTCAAAAGACAGTAGGAGGTTTTTTTTCTCAATTAAACACAGATGAGGTCTTTGTGATGTCATGTCAGTAGGCATCCAGTGTCTCTGGCCCTTTTCTGACTCCTAGACTGTTTAAGGATCGCTTCAAAAGACAGTAGGAGGTTTTTTTTCTCAATTAAACACTGATGAGGTCTTTGTGATGTCATGTCAGTAGGCATCCAGTGTCTCTGGCCCTTTTCTGACTCGTAGACTGTTTAAGGATCGCTTCAAAAGACAGTAAGAGGTTTTTTTTCTCAATTAAACACAGATGAGGTCTTTGTGATGTCATGTCAGTAGGCATCCTGAGTCCCTGGCCCTTTTCTGACTCCTAGACTGTTTAAGGATCGCTTCAAAAGACAGTAAGAGGGTTTTTTTCTCAATTAAACACAGATGTGGTCTTTGTGATGTCATGTCAGTAGGCCTCCAGTGTCTCTGGCCCTTTTCTGACTGCTAGACTGTTTAAGGATCGCTTCAAAAGACAGTAGGAGGTTTTTTTTCTCAATTAAACACTGATGAGGTCTTTGTGATGTCATGTCAGTAGGCATCCAGTGTCTCTGGCCCTTTTCTGACTCCTAGACTGTTTAAGGATCGCTTCAAAAGACATTAAGAGGTTTTTTTTCTCAATTAAACACAGATGAGTTCTTTGTGATGTCATGTCAGTAGGCCTCCAGTGCCTCTGGCCATTTTCTGACCCCTAGGCTGTTTAAAGATCGCCCCAAAAGGCAGTAAGAGGTTTTTTTCTTCTCAATTAAACAAAGGTGAGGTCTTTGTGATATTATGTCAGTAGGTATCCAGTGTCTCTGGCCCTTTTCTAACTTTTAGACTGTTTAAAGATGGCCCCAAAAGGCAGTAAGAGGTTTTTTTCTTCTCAATTAAACACAGGGGAGGTCTTTGTGATATCATGTCAGTAGGTATCCAGTGTCTCTGGCCCTTTTCTAACTTTTAGTCTGTTTAAAGATCGCCCCAAAAGGCAGTAAAAGGTTTTTTTCTTCTCAATTAAACACAAATGAGGTCTTTGTGATGTCATGTCAGTAAGCATCCAGTGTCTCTGGCCCTTTTCTGACTCCTAGACTGTTTAAGGATCGCTTCAAAAGACAGTAAGAGGTTTTTTTTCTCAATTAAACACAGATGAGGTCTTTGTGATGTCATGTCAGTAGGCATCCTGAGTCCCTGGCCCTTTTCTGACTCCTAGACTGTTTAAGGATCGCTTCAAAAGACAGTAAGAGGGTTTTTTTCTCAATTAAACACAGATGTGGTCTTTGTGATGTCATATCAGTAGGCCTCCAGTGTCTCTGGCCCTTTTCTGACTCCTAGACTGTTTAAGGATCGCTTCAAAAGACAGTAGGAGGTTTTTTTTCTCAATTAAACACTGATGAGGTCTTTGTGATGTCATGTCAGTAGGCATCCAGTGTCTCTGGCCCTTTTCTGACTCGTAGACTGTTTAAGGATCGCTTCAAAAGACAGTAAGAGGTTTTTTTTCTCAATTAAACACAGATGAGGTCTTTGTGATGTCATGTCAGTAGGCATCCTGAGTCCCTGGCCCTTTTCTGACTCCTAGACTGTTTAAGGATCGCTTCAAAAGACAGTAAGAGGGTTTTTTTCTCAATTAAACACAGATGTGGTCTTTGTGATGTCATGTCAGTAGGCCTTCAGTGTCTCTGGCCCTTTTCTGACTCCTAGACTGTTTAAGGATCGCTTCAAAAGACAGTAGGAGGTTTTTTTTCTCAATTAAACACTGATGAGGTCTTTGTGATGTCATGTCAGTAGGCATCCAGTGTCTCTGGCCCTTTTCTGACTCCTAGACTGTTTAAGGATCACTTCAAAAGACAGAAAGACGTTTTTTTTTTCTCAATTAAACACAGATGAGGTCTTTGTGATGTCATGTCAGTAGGCATCCAGTGTCTCTGGCCCTTTTCTGACTCCTAGACTGTTTAAGGATCGCTTCAAAAGACAGTAAGAGGGTTTTTTTTCTCAATTAAACACAGATGAGGTCTTTGTGATGTCATGTCAGTAGGCCTCCAGTGTCTCTGGCCCTTTTCTGACTCCTAGGCTGTTTAAAGATCGCCCCAAAAGGCAGTAAGAGGTTTTTTTCTTCTCAATTAAACAAAGGTGAAGTCTTTGTGATATCATGTCAGTAGGTATCCAGTGTCTCTGGCCCTTTTCTAACTTTTAGTCTGTTTAAAGATGGCCCCAAAAGGCAGTAAGAGGTTTTTTCTCCACAATTAAACACAGGGGAGGTCTTTGTGATATCATGTCAGTAGGTATCCAGTGTCTCTGGCCCTTTTCTAACTTTTAGTCTGTTTAAAGATCGCCCCAAAAGGCAGTAAAAGGTTTTTTTCTTCTCAATTAAACACAGATGAGGTCTTTGTGATGTCATGTCAGTAAGCATCCAGTGTCTCTGGCCCTTTTCTGACTCCTAGATAGTTTAAGGATCGCTTCAAAAGACAGTAAGAGGTTTTTATCCCCAATTAAACACAGATGAGGTCTTTGTGATGTCATGTGAGTAGGCCTCCTGTGTCCCTGTCCCTTTTCTGACTCCTAGACTGTTTAAGGATCGCTTCAAAAGACAGTAAGAGGTTTTTTTTTCTCAATTAAACACAGATGAGGTCTTTGTGATGTCATGTCAGTAGGCCTCCAGTGTCTCTGGCCCTTTTCTGACTCCTAGACTGTTTAAGGATGGCTTGAAAAGACAGTAGGAGGTTTTTTTTCTCAATTAAACACAGATGAGGTCTTTGTGATGTCATGTCAGTAGGCATCCAGTGTCTCTGGCCCTTTTCTGACTCCTAGACTGTTTAAGGATCGCTTCAAAAGACAGTAAGAGGTTTTTTTTCTCAATTAAACACAGATGAGGTCTTTGTGATGTCATGTCAGTAAGCATCCAGTGTCTCTGGCCCTTTTCTGACTCCTAGACTGTTTAAGGATCGCTTCAAAAGACAGTAAGAGGTTTTTTTCTCAATTAAACACAGATGAGGTCTTTGTGATGTCATGTCAGTAGGCATCCTGAGTCCCTGGCCCTTTTCTGACTCCTAGACTGTTTAAGGATCGCTTCAAAAGACACTAAGAGGGTTTTTTTCTCAATTAAACACAGATGAGGTCTTTGTGATGTCATGTCAGTAGGCCTCCAGTGTCTCTGGCCCTTTTCTGACACCTAGACTGTTTAAGGATCGCTTCAAAAGACAGTAGGAGGTTTTATTTCTCAATTAAACACAGATGAGGTCTTTGTGATGTCATGTCAGTAGGCATCCAGTGTCTTTGGCCCTTTTCTGACTCCTAGACTGTTTAAGGATCGGTTCAAAAGACAGTAGGAGGTTTTTTTTCTCAATTAAACACAGATGAGGTCTTTGTGATGTCATGTCAGTAGGCATCCAGTGTCTCTGGCCCTTTTCTGACTCCTAGACTGTTTAAGGATCGCTTCAAAAGACAGTAAGAGGGTTTTTTTCTCAATTAAACACAGATGAGTTCTTTGTGATGTCATGTCAGTAGGCCTCCAGTGTCTCTGGCCCTTTTCTGACCCCTAGGCTGTTTAAAGATCGCCCCAAAAGGCAGTAAGAGGTTTTTTTCTTCTCAATTAAACAAAGGTGAGGTCTTTGTGATATTATGTCAGTAGGTATCCAGTGTCTCTGGCCCTTTTCTAACTTTTAGACTGTTTAAAGATGGCCCCAAAAGGCAGTAAGAGGTTTTTTTCTTCTCAATTAAACACAGGGGAGGTCTTTGTGATATCATGTCAGTAGGTATCCAGTGTCTCTGGCCCTTTTCTAACTTTTAGTCTGTTTAAAGATCGCCCCAAAAGGCAGTAAAAGGTTTTTTTCTTCTCAATTAAACACAAATGAGGTCTTTGTGATGTCATGTCAGTAAGCATCCAGTGTCTCTGGCCCTTTTCTTAGACTGTTTAAGGATCGCTTCAAAAGACAGTAAGAGGTTTTTTTTCTCAATTAAACACAGATGAGGTCTTTGTGATGTCATGTCAGTAGGCATCCTGAGTCCCTGGCCCTTTTCTGACTCCTAGACTGTTTAAGGATCGCTTCAAAAGACAGTAAGAGGGTTTTTTTCTCAATTAAACACAGATGTGGTCTTTGTGATGTCATATCAGTAGGCCTCCAGTGTCTCTGGCCCTTTTCTGACTCCTAGACTGTTTAAGGATCGCTTCAAAAGACAGTAGGAGGTTTTTTTTCTCAATTAAACACTGATGAGGTCTTTGTGATGTCATGTCAGTAGGCATCCAGTGTCTCTGGCCCTTTTCTGACTCGTAGACTGTTTAAGGATCGCTTCAAAAGACAGTAAGAGGTTTTTTTTCTCAATTAAACACAGATGAGGTCTTTGTGATGTCATGTCAGTAGGCATCCTGAGTCCCTGGCCCTTTTCTGACTCCTAGACTGTTTAAGGATCGCTTCAAAAGACAGTAAGAGGGTTTTTTTCTCAATTAAACACAGATGTGGTCTTTGTGATGTCATGTCAGTAGGCCTCCAGTGTCTCTGGCCCTTTTCTGACTGCTAGACTGTTTAAGGATCGCTTCAAAAGACAGTAGGAGGTTTTTTTTCTCAATTAAACACTGATGAGGTCTTTGTGATGTCATGTCAGTAGGCATCCAGTGTCTCTGGCCCTTTTCTGACTCCTAGACTGTTTAAGGATCACTTCAAAAGACAGAAAGACGTTTTTTTTTTTCTCAATTAAACACAGATGAGGTCTTTGTGATGTCATGTCAGTAGGCCTCCAGTGTCTCTGGCCCTTTTCTGACTCCTAGACAGTTTAAGGATGGCTTCAAAAGACAGTAGGAGGTTTTTTTTCTCAATTAAACACAGATGAGGTCTTTGTGATGTCATGTCAGTAAGCATCCAGTGTCTCTGGCCCTTTTCTGACTCCTAGACTGTTTAAGGATCGCTTCAAAAGACAGTAAGAGGTTTTTTTTTCTCAATTAAACACAGGTGAGGTCTTTGTGATGTCATGTCAGTAGGCATCCTGAGTCCCTGGCCCTTTTCTGATTCCTAGACTGTTTAAGGATCGCTTCAAAAGACAGTAGGAGGTTTTTTTTCTCAATTAAACACAGATGAGGTCTTTGTGATGTCATGTCAGTAGGCATCCAGTGTCTCTGGCCCTTTTCTGACTCCTAGACTGTTTAAGGATCGCTTCAAAAGACAGTAGGAGGTTTTTTTTCTCAATTAAACACTGATGAGGTCTTTGTGATGTCATGTCAGTAGGCATCCAGTGTCTCTGGCCCTTTTCTGACTCGTAGACTGTTTAAGGATCGCTTCAAAAGACAGTAAGAGGTTTTTTTTCTCAATTAAACACAGATGAGGTCTTTGTGATGTCATGTCAGTAGGCATCCTGAGTCCCTGGCCCTTTTCTGACTCCTAGACTGTTTAAGGATCGCTTCAAAAGACAGTAAGAGGGTTTTTTTCTCAATTAAACACAGATGTGGTCTTTGTGATGTCATGTCAGTAGGCCTCCAGTGTCTCTGGCCCTTTTCTGACTGCTAGACTGTTTAAGGATCGCTTCAAAAGACAGTAGGAGGTTTTTTTTCTCAATTAAACACTGATGAGGTCTTTGTGATGTCATGTCAGTAGGCATCCAGTGTCTCTGGCCCTTTTCTGACTCCTAGACTGTTTAAGGATCACTTCAAAAGACAGAAAGACGTTTTTTTTTTTCTCAATTAAACACAGATGAGGTCTTTGTGATGTCATGTCAGTAGGCCTCCAGTGTCTCTGGCCCTTTTCTGACTCCTAGACAGTTTAAGGATGGCTTCAAAAGACAGTAGGAGGTTTTTTTTCTCAATTAAACACAGATGAGGTCTTTGTGATGTCATGTCAGTAAGCATCCAGTGTCTCTGGCCCTTTTCTGACTCCTAGACTGTTTAAGGATCGCTTCAAAAGACAGTAAGAGGTTTTTTTTCTCAATTAAACACAGATGAGGTCTTTGTGATGTCATGTCAGTAGGCATCCTGAGTCCCTGGCCCTTTTCTGATTCCTAGACTGTTTAAGGATCGCTTCAAAAGACAGTAGGAGGTTTTTTTTCTCAATTAAACACAGATGAGGTCTTTGTGATGTCATGTCAGTAGGCATCCAGTGTCTCTGGCCCTTTTCTGACTCCTAGACTGTTTAAGGATCGCTTCAAAAGACAGTAGGAGGTTTTTTTTCTCAATTAAACACAGATGAGGTCTTTGTGATGTCATGTCAGTAGGCATCCAGTGTCTCTGGCCCTTTTCTGACTCCTAGTCTGTTTAAGGATCGCTTCAAAAGACAGTAAGAGGTTTTTTTTCTCAATTAAACACAGATGAGGTCTTTGTGATGTCATGTCAGTAAGCATCCAGTGTCTCTGGCCCTTTTCTGACTCCTAGATACTTTAAGGATCGCTTCAAAAGACAGTAAGAGGTTTTTATCCCCAATTAAACACAGATGAGGTCTTTGTGATGTCATGTGAGTAGGCCTCCTGTGTCCCTGTCCCTTTTCTGACTCCTAGACTGTTTAAGGATCGCTTCAAAAGACAGTAAGAGGTTTTTTTTTCTCAATTAAACACAGATGAGGTCTTTGTGATGTCATGTCAGTAGGCCTCCAGTGTCTCTGGCCCTTTTCTGACTCCTAGACTGTTTAAGGATCGCTTCAAAAGACAGTAGGAGGTTTTTTTTCTCAATTAAACACAGATGAGGTCTTTGTGATGTCATGTCAGTAGGCATCCAGTGTCTCTGGCCCTTTTCTGACTCCTAGACTGTTTAAGGATCGCTTCAAAAGACAGTAAGAGGTTTTTTTTCTCAATTAAACACAGATGAGGTCTTTGTGATGTCATGTCAGTAAGCATCCAGTGTCTCTGGCCCTTTTCTGACTCCTAGACTGTTTAAGGATCGCTTCAAAAGACAGTAAGAGGTTTTTTTCTCAATTAAACACAGATGAGGTCTTTGTGATGTCATGTCAGTAGGCATCCAGTGTCTTTGGCCCTTTTCTGACTCCTAGACTGTTTAAGGATCGCTTCAAAAGACAGTAGGAGGTTTTTTTTCTCAATTAAACACAGATGAGGTCTTTGTGATGTCATGTCAGTAGGCATCCAGTGTCTCTGGCCCTTTTCTGACTCCTAGACTGTTTAAGGATCGCTTCAAAAGACAGTAAGAGGGTTTTTTTCTCAATTAAACACAGATGAGTTCTTTGTGATGTCATGTCAGTAGGCCTCCAGTGTCTCTGGCCCTTTTCTGACCCCTAGGCTGTTTAAAGATCGCCCCAAAAGGCAGTAAGAGGTTTTTTTCTTCTCAATTAAACAAAGGTGAGGTCTTTGTGATATTATGTCAGTAGGTATCCAGTGTCTCTGGCCCTTTTCTAACTTTTAGACTGTTTAAAGATGGCCCCAAAAGGCAGTAAGAGGTTTTTTTCTTCTCAATTAAACACAGGGGAGGTCTTTGTGATATCATGTCAGTAGGTATCCAGTGTCTCTGGCCCTTTTCTAACTTTTAGTCTGTTTAAAGATCGCCCCAAAAGGCAGTAAAAGGTTTTTTTCTTCTCAATTAAACACAGATGAGGTCTTTGTGATGTCATGTCAGTAGGCCTCCAGTGTCTCTGGCCCTTTTCTTAGACTGTTTAAGGATCGCTTCAAAAGACAGTAAGAGGTTTTTTTTCTCAATTAAACACAGATGAGGTCTTTGTGATGTCATGTCAGTAGGCCTCCAGTGTCTCTGGCCCTTTTCTGACACCTAGACTGTTTAAGGATCGCTTCAAAAGACAGTAGGAGGTTTTATTTCTCAATTAAACACAGATGAGGTCTTTGTGATGTCATGTCAGTAGGCATCCTGAGTCCCTGGCCCTTTTCTGATTCCTAGACTGTTTAAGGATCGCTTCAAAAGACAGTAGGAGGTTTTTTTTCTCAATTAAACACAGATGAGGTCTTTGTGATGTCATGTCAGTAGGCATCCAGTCTCTCTGGCCCTTTTCTGACTCCTAGACTGTTTAAGGATCGCTTCAAAAGACAGTAGGAGGTTTTTTTTCTCAATTAAACACAGATGAGGTCTTTGTGATGTCATGTCAGTAGGCATCCAGTGTCTCTGGCCCTTTTCTGACTCCTAGACTGTTTAAGGATCGCTTCAAAAGACAGTAAGAGGTTTTTTTTCTCAATTAAACACAGATGAGGTCTTTGTGATGTCATGTCAGTAAGCATCCAGTGTCTCTGGCCCTTTTCTGACTCCTAGATAGTTTAAGGATCGCTTCAAAAGACAGTAAGAGGTTTTTATCCCCAATTAAACACAGATGAGGTCTTTGTGATGTCATGTGAGTAGAACTCCTGTGTCCCTGTCCCTTTTCTGACTCCTAGACTGTTTAAGGATCGCTTCAAAAGACAGTAAGAGGTTTTTTTTTCTCAATTAAACACAGATGAGGTCTTTGTGATGTCATGTCAGTAGGCCTCCAGTGTCTCTGGCCCTTTTCTGACTCCTAGACTGTTTAAGGATGGCTTGAAAAGACAGTAGGAGGTTTTTTTTCTCAATTAAACACAGATGAGGTCTTTGTGATGTCATGTCAGTAGGCATCCAGTGTCTCTGGCCCTTTTCTGACTCCTAGACTGTTTAAGGATCGCTTCAAAAGACAGTAAGAGGTTTTTTTTCTCAATTAAACACAGATGAGGTCTTTGTGATGTCATGTCAGTAAGCATCCAGTGTCTCTGGCCCTTTTCTGACTCCTAGACTGTTTAAGGATCGCTTCAAAAGACAGTAAGAGGTTTTTTTCTCAATTAAACACAGATGAGGTCTTTGTGATGTCATGTCAGTAGGCATCCTGAGTCCCTGGCCCTTTTCTGACTCCTAGACTGTTTAAGGATCGCTTCAAAAGACACTAAGAGGGTTTTTTTCTCAATTAAACACAGATGAGGTCTTTGTGATGTCATGTCAGTAGGCCTCCAGTGTCTCTGGCCCTTTTCTGACACCTAGACTGTTTAAGGATCGCTTCAAAAGACAGTAGGAGGTTTTATTTCTCCATTAAACACAGATGAGTTCTTTGTGATGTCATGTCAGTAGGCCTCCAGTGTCTCTGGCCCTTTTCTGACCCCTAGGCTGTTTAAAGATCGCCCCAAAAGGCAGTAAGAGGTTTTTTTCTTCTCAATTAAACAAAGGTGAGGTCTTTGTGATATTATGTCAGTAGGTATCCAGTGTCTCTGGCCCTTTTCTAACTTTTAGACTGTTTAAAGATGGCCCCAAAAGGCAGTAAGAGGTTTTTTTCTTCTCAATTAAACACAGGGGAGGTCTTTGTGATATCATGTCAGTAGGTATCCAGTGTCTCTGGCCCTTTTCTAACTTTTAGTCTGTTTAAAGATCGCCCCAAAAGGCAGTAAAAGGTTTTTTTCTTCTCAATTAAACACAGATGAGGTCTTTGTGATGTCATGTCAGTAGGCCTCCAGTGTCTCTGGCCCTTTTCTTAGACTGTTTAAGGATCGCTTCAAAAGACAGTAAGAGGTTTTTTTTCTCAATTAAACACAGATGAGGTCTTTGTGATGTCATGTCAGTAGGCATCCTGAGTCCCTGGCCCTTTTCTGACTCCTAGACTGTTTAAGGATCGCTTCAAAAGACAGTAAGAGGGTTTTTTTCTCAATTAAACACAGATGTGGTCTTTGTGATGTCATATCAGTAGGCCTCCAGTGTCTCTGGCCCTTTTCTGACTCCTAGACTGTTTAAGGATCGCTTCAAAAGACAGTAGGAGGTTTTTTTTCTCAATTAAACACTGATGAGGTCTTTGTGATGTCATGTCAGTAGGCCTCCAGTGTCTCTGGCCCTTTTCTGACTCCTAGACTGTTTAAGGATCGCTTCAAAAGACAGTAGGAGGTTTTTTTTCTCAATTAAACACAGATGAGGTCTTTGTGATGTCATGTCAGTAGGCCTCCAGTGTCTCTGGCCCTTTTCTGACTCCTAGACTGTTTAAGGATCGCTTCAAAAGACAGTAAGAGGGTTTTTTTCTCAATTAAACACAGATGTGGTCTTTGTGATGTCATGTCAGTAGGCCTCCAGTGTCTCTGGCCCTTTTCTGACTCCTAGACTGTTTAAGGATCGCTTCAAAAGACAGTAGGAGGTTTTTTTCTCAATTAAACACTGATGAGGTCTTTGTGATGTCATGTCAGTAGGCATCCAGTGTCTCTGGCCCTTTTCTGACTCCTAGACTGTTTAAGGATCACTTCAAAAGACAGAAAGAGTTTTTTTTTTCTCAATTAAACACAGATGAGGTCTTTGTGATGTCATGTCAGTAGGCATCCAGTGTCTCTGGCCCTTTTCTGACTCCTAGACTGTTTAAGGATCGCTTCAAAAGACAGTAAGAGGTTTTTTTTTCTCAATTAAACACAGATGAGGTCTTTGTGATGTCATGTCAGTAGGCCTCCAGTGTCTCTGGCCCTTTTCTGACTCCTAGACAGTTTAAGGATGGCTTCAAAAGACAGTAAGAGGTTTTTTTTCTCAATTAAACACAGATGAGGTCTTTGTGATGTCATGTCAGTAGGCATCCTGAGTCCCTGGCCCTTTTCTGATTCCTAGACTGTTTAAGGATCGCTTCAAAAGACAGTAGGAGGTTTTTTTTCTCAATTAAACACAGATGAGGTCTTTGTGATGTCATGTCAGTAGGCATCCAGTGTCTCTGGCCCTTTTCTGACTCCTAGACTGTTTAAGGATCGCTTCAAAAGACAGTAAGAGGTTTTTTTTCTCAATTAAACACAGATGAGGTCTTTGTGATGTCATGTCAGTAGGCATGAGGGTTTTTTTCTCAATTAAACACAGATGTGGTCTTTGTGATGTCATATCAGTAGGCCTCCAGTGTCTCTGGCCCTTTTCTGACTCCTAGACTGTTTAAGGATCGCTTCAAAAGACAGTAGGAGGTTTTTTTTCTCAATTAAACACTGATGAGGTCTTTGTGATGTCATGTCAGTAGGCATCCAGTGTCTCTGGCCCTTTTCTGACTCGTAGACTGTTTAAGGATCGCTTCAAAAGACAGTAGGAGGTTTTTTTTCTCAATTAAACACTGATGAGGTCTTTGTGATGTCATGTCAGTAGGCATCCAGTGTCTCTGGCCCTTTTCTGACTCGTAGACTGTTTAAGGATCGCTTCAAAAGACAGTAAGAGGTTTTTTTTCTCAATTAAACACAGATGAGGTCTTTGTGATGTCATGTCAGTAGGCATCCTGAGTCCCTGGCCCTTTTCTGACTCCTAGACTGTTTAAGGATCGCTTCAAAAGACAGTAAGAGGGTTTTTTTCTCAATTAAACACAGATGTGGTCTTTGTGATGTCATGTCAGTAGGCCTCCAGTGTCTCTGGCCCTTTTCTGACTCCTAGACTGTTTAAGGATCGCTTCAAAAGACAGTAAGAGGGTTTTTTTCTCAATTAAACACAGATGTGGTCTTTGTGATGTCATGTCAGTAGGCCTCCAGTGTCTCTGGCCCTTTTCTGACTCCTAGACAGTTTAAGGATGGCTTCAAAAGACAGTAGGAGGTTTTTTTTCTCAATTAAACACAGATGAGGTCTTTGTGATGTCATGTCAGTAGGCCTCCAGTGTCTCTGGCCCTTTTCTGACTCCTAGACTGTTTAAGGATCGCTTCAAAAGACAGTAAGAGGGTTTTTTTCTCAATTAAACACAGATGTGGTCTTTGTGATGTCATGTCAGTAGGCCTCCAGTGTCTCTGGCCCTTTTCTGACTCCTAGACTGTTTAAGGATCGCTTCAAAAGACAGTAGGAGGTTTTTTTCTCAATAAAACACTGATGAGGTCTTTGTGATGTCATGTCAGTAGGCATCCAGTGTCTCTGGCCCTTTTCTGACTCCTAGACTGTTTAAGGATCACTTCAAAAGACAGAAAGAGTTTTTTTTTTCTCAATTAAACACAGATGAGGTCTTTGTGATGTCATGTCAGTAGGCCTCCAGTGTCTCTGGCCCTTTTCTGACTCCTAGACAGTTTAAGGATGGCTTCAAAAGACAGTAAGAGGTTTTTTTTCTCAATTAAACACAGATGAGGTCTTTGTGATGTCATGTCAGTAGGCATCCTGAGTCCCTGGCCCTTTTCTGATTCCTAGACTGTTTAAGGATCGCTTCAAAAGACAGTAGGAGGTTTTTTTTCTCAATTAAACACAGATGAGGTCTTTGTGATGTCATGTCAGTAGGCATCCAGTGTCTCTGGCCCTTTTCTGACTCCTAGACTGTTTAAGGATCGCTTCAAAAGACAGCAAGAGGTTTTTTTTCTCAATTAAACACAGATGAGGTCTTTGTGATGTCATGTCAGTAGGCATCCAGTGTCTCTGGCACTTTTCTGACTCCTAGACTGTTTAAGGATCGCTTCAAAAGACAGTAAGAGGTTTTTTTTTTCTCAATTAAACACAGATGAGGTCTTTGTGATGTCATGTCAGTAAGCATCCAGTGTCTCTGGCCCTTTTCTGACTCCTATACTGTTTAAGGATCGCTTCAAAAGACAGTAAGAGGTTTCTTTTTCTCAATTAAACACAGATGAGGTCTTTGTGATGTCATGTCAGTAGGCATCCAGTGTCTCTGGCACTTTTCTGACTCCTAGACTGTTTAAGGATCGCTTCAAAAGACAGTAAGAGGTTTTTTTTCTCAATTAAACACAGATGAGGTCTTTGTGATGTCATGTCAGTAGGCATCCAGTGTCTCTGGCCCTTTTCTGACTCCTAGACTGTTTAAGAATCACTTCAAAAGACAGAAAGAGTTTTTTTTTTCTCAATTAAACACAGATGAGGTCTTTGTGATGTCATGTCAGTAGGCCTCCAGTGTCTCTGGCCCTTTTCTGACTCCTAGACAGTTTAAGGATGGCTTCAAAAGACAGTAAGAGGTTTTTTTTCTCAATTAAACACAGATGAGGTCTTTGTGATGTCATGTCAGTAGGCATCCTGAGTCCCTGGCCCTTTTCTGATTCCTAGACTGTTTAAGGATCGCTTCAAAAGACAGTAGGAGGTTTTTTTTCTCAATTAAACACAGATGAGGTCTTTGTGATGTCATGTCAGTAGGCATCCAGTGTCTCTGGCCCTTTTCTGACTCCTAGACTGTTTAAGGATCGCTTCAAAAGACAGCAAGAGGTTTTTTTTCTCAATTAAACACAGATGAGGTCTTTGTGATGTCATGTCAGTAGGCATCCAGTGTCTCTGGCACTTTTCTGACTCCTAGACTGTTTAAGGATCGCTTCAAAAGACAGTAAGAGGTTTTTTTTTTCTCAATTAAACACAGATGAGGTCTTTGTGATGTCATGTCAGTAAGCATCCAGTGTCTCTGGCCCTTTTCTGACTCCTATACTGTTTAAGGATCGCTTCAAAAGACAGTAAGAGGTTTCTTTTTCTCAATTAAACACAGATGAGGTCTTTGTGATGTCATGTCAGTAGGCATCCAGTGTCTCTGGCACTTTTCTGACTCCTAGACTGTTTAAGGATCGCTTCAAAAGACAGTAAGAGGTTTTTTTTCTCAATTAAACACAGATGAGGTCTTTGTGATGTCATGTCAGTAGGCATCCAGTGTCTCTGGCCCTTTTCTGACTCTTAGACTGTTTAAGGATCGCTTCAAAAGACAGTAAGAGGTTTTTTTTCTCAATTAAACACAGATGAGGTCTTTGTGATGTCATGTCAGTAGGCATCCAGTGTCTCTGGCCCTTTTCTGACTCCTAGACTGTTTAAGGATCGCTTCAAAAGACAGTAAGAGGTTTTTTTTCTCAATTAAACACAGATGAGGTCTTTGTGATGTCATGTCAGTAGGCCTCCAGTGTCTCTGGCCCTTTTCTGACTCCTAGACTGTTTAAGGATGGCTTCAAAAGACAGTAAGAGGTTTTTTTTCTCAATTAAACACAGATGAGGTCTTTGTGATGTCATGTCAGTAGGCATCCTGTGTCTCTGGCCCTTTTCTGTCTCCTAGACTGTTTAAGGATGGCTTCAAAAGACAGTAAGAGGTTTTTTTTCTCAATTAAACACAGATGAGGTCTTTGTGATGTCATGTCAGTAGGCCTCCAGTGTCTCTGGCCCTTTTCTGACTCCTAGACTGTTTAAGGATCGCTTCAAAAGACAGTAAGATGTTTTTTTTCTCAATTAAACACAGATGAGGTCTTTGTGATGTCATGTCAGTAGGCCTCCAGTGTCTCTGGCCCTTTTCTGACTCCTAGACTGTTTAAGGATCGCTTCAAAAGACATTAAGAGGTTTTTTTCTTCTCAATTAAACACAAATGAGGTCTTTGTGATGTCATGTCAGTAGGCATCCTGTGTCTCTGGCCCTTTTCTGACTCCTAGACTGTTTAAGGATCGCTTCAAAAGACAGTAAGAGGTTTTTTTTTTTCTCAATTAAACACAAATGAGGTCTTTGTGATGTCATGTCAGTAGGCATCCTGAGTCTCTGGCCCTTTTCTGACTCCTAGACTGTTTAAGGATCGCTTCAAAAGACAGTAGGAGGTTTTTTTTCTCAATTAAACACAGATGAGGTCTTTGTGATGTCATGTCAGTAGGCCTCCAGTGTCTCTGGCCCTTTTCTGACTCCTAGACTGTTTAAGGATCGCTTCAAAAGACATTGAGAGTTTTTTTTCTTCTCAATTAAACACAGGTGAGGTCTTTGTGATGTCAGGTCAGTAGGTATCCAGTGCCTCTGGCCCTTTTCTGACTTTTAGTCTGTTTAAAGATCGCCCCAAAAGGCAGTAAGAGGTTTTTTATTTCTCAATTAAACACAGATGAGGTCTTTCTGATGTCATGTCAGTAGGCATCCAGTGTCTCTGGCCCTTTTCTGAC
Organism: Paroedura picta; assembly: GCF_049243985.1. Classification (NCBI taxonomy): domain Eukaryota; kingdom Metazoa; phylum Chordata; class Lepidosauria; order Squamata; family Gekkonidae; genus Paroedura; species Paroedura picta. Next base: position 13,230,987 of record NC_135385.1, on the reverse strand, counting down.
TTTTAGTCTGTTTAAAGATCGCCCGAAAAGGCAGTAAGAGGTTTTTTTTTCTCAATTAAACACAGATGAGGTCTTTGTGATGTCATGTCAGTAGGCATCCAGTGTCTCTGGCCCTTTTCTGACTCCTAGACTGTTTAAGGATCACTTCAAAAGACAGAAAGAGTTTTTTTTTTTCTCAATTAAACACAGATGAGGTCTTTGTGATGTCATGTCAGTAGGCATCCAGTGTCTCTGGCCCTTTTCTGACTCCTAGACTGTTTAAGGATCGCTTCAAAAGACAGTAAGAGGTTTTTTTTTCTCAATTAAACACAGATGAGGTCTTTGTGATGTCATGTCAGTAGGCCTCCAGTGTCTCTGGCCCTTTTCTGACTCCTAGACAGTTTAAGGATGGCTTCAAAAGACAGTAAGAGGTTTTTTTTCTCAATTAAACACAGATGAGGTCTTTGTGATGTCATGTCAGTAGGCATCCTGAGTCCCTGGCCCTTTTCTGATTCCTAGACTGTTTAAGGATGGCTTCAAAAGACAGTAGGAGGTTTTTTTTCTCAATTAAACACAGATGAGGTCTTTGTGATGTCATGTCAGTAGGCATCCAGTGTCTCTGGCCCTTTTCTGACTCCTAGACTGTTTAAGGATCGCTTCAAAAGACAGTAAGAGGTTTTTTTTCTCAATTAAACACAGATGAGGTCTTTGTGATGTCATGTCAGTAGGCATCCAGTGTCTCTGGCACTTTTCTGACTCCTAGACTGTTTAAGGATCGCTTCAAAAGACAGTAAGAGGTTTTTTTTTTCTCAATTAAACACAGATGAGGTCTTTGTGATGTCATGTCAGTAAGCATCCAGTGTCTCTGGCCCTTTTCTGACTCCTATACTGTTTAAGGATCGCTTCAAAAGACAGTAAGAGGTTTCTTTTTCTCAATTAAACACAGATGAGGTCTTTGTGATGTCATGTCAGTAGGCATCCAGTGTCTCTGGCACTTTTCTGACTCCTAGACGGTTTAAGGATCGCTTCAAAAGACAGTAAGAGGTTTTTTTTCTCAATTAAACACAGATGAGGTCTTTGTGATGTCATGTCAGTAGGCATCCAGTGTCTCTGGCCCTTTTCTCTTAGACTGTTTAAGGATCGCTTCAAAAGACAGTAAGAGGTTTTTTTTCTCAATTAAACACAGATGAGGTCTTTGTGATGTCATGTCAGTAGGCATCCAGTGTCTCTGGCCCTTTTCTGACTCCTAGACTGTTTAAGGATCGCTTCAAAAGACAGTAAGAGGTTTTTTTTCTCAATTAAACACAGATGAGGTCTTTGTGATGTCATGTCAGTAGGCCTCCAGTGTCTCTGGCCCTTTTCTGACTCCTAGACTGTTTAAGGATCGCTTCAAAAGACATTAAGAGGTTTTTTTCTTCTCAATTAAACACAAATGAGGTCTTTGTGATGTCATGTCAGTAGGCATCCTGTGTCTCTGGCCCTTTTCTGACTCCTAGACTGTTTAAGGATCGCTTCAAAAGACAGTAAGAGGTTTTTTTTTTCTCAATTAAACACAAATGAGGTCTTTGTGATGTCATGTCAGTAGGCATCCTGTGTCTCTGGCCCTTTTCTGACTCCTAGACTGTTTAAGGATCGCTTCAAAAGACAGTAGGAGGTTTTTTTTCTCAATTAAACACAGATGAGGTCTTTGTGATGTCATGTCAGTAGGCATCCAGTGTCTCTGGCACTTTTCTGACTCCTAGACTGTTTAAGGATCGCTTCAAAAGACAGTAAGAGGTTTTTTTTTTCTCAATTAAACACAGATGTGGTCTTTGTGATGTCATGTCAGTAAGCATCCAGTGTCTCTGGCCCTTTTCTGACTCCTATACTGTTTAAGGATCGCTTCAAAAGACAGTAAGAGGTTTCTTTTTCTCAATTAAACACATATGAGGTCTTTGTGATGTCATGTCAGTAGGCATCCAGTGTCTCTGGCACTTTTCTGACTCCTAGACTGTTTAAGGATCGCTTCAAAAGACAGTAAGAGGTTTTTTTTCTCAATTAAACACAGATGAGGTCTTTGTGATGTCATGTCAGTAGGCATCCAGTGTCTCTGGCCCTTTTCTGACTCTTAGACTGTTTAAGGATCGCTTCAAAAGACAGTAAGAGGTTTTTTTTCTCAATTAAACACAGATGAGGTCTTTGTGATGTCATGTCAGTAGGCCTCCAGTGTCTCTGGCCCTTTTCTGACTCCTAGACTGTTTAAGGATGGCTTCAAAAGACAGTAAGAGGTTTTTTTTCTCAATTAAACACAGATGAGGTCTTTGTGATGTCATGTCAGTAGGCATCCTGTGTCTCTGGCCCTTTTCTGTCTCCTAGACTGTTTAAGGATCGCTTCAAAAGACAGTAAGAGGTTTTTTTTCTCAATTAAACACAGATGAGGTCTTTGTGATGTCATGTCAGTAGGCCTCCAGTGTCTCTGGCCCTTTTCTGACTCCTAGACTGTTTAAGGATCGCTTCAAAAGACAGTAAGATGTTTTTTTTCTCAATTAAACACAGATGAGGTCTTTGTGATGTCATGTCAGTAGGCCTCCAGTGTCTCTGGCCCTTTTCTGACTCCTAGACTGTTTAAGGATCGCTTCAAAAGACATTAAGAGGTTTTTTTCTTCTCAATTAAACACAAATGAGGTCTTTGTGATGTCATGTCAGTAGGCATCCTGTGTCTCTGGCCCTTTTCTGACTCCTAGACTGTTTAAGGATCGCTTCAAAAGACAGTAAGAGGTTTTTTTTTTTCTCAATTAAACACAGGTGAGGTCTTTGTGATGTCAGGTCAGTAGGTATCCAGTGTCTCTGGCCCTTTTCTGACTTTTAGTCTGTTTAAAGATCGCCCCAAAAGGCAGTAAGAGGTTTTTTATTTCTCAATTAAACACAGATGAGGTCTTTCTGATGTCATGTCAGTAGGCATCCAGTGTCTCTGGCCCTTTTCTGACTTTTAGTCTGTTTAAAGATCGCCCGAAAAGGCAGTAAGAGGTTTTTTTTTCTCAATTAAACACAGATGAGGTCTTTGTGATGTCATGTCAGTAGGCATCCAGTGTCTCTGGCCCTTTTCTGACTCCTAGACTGTTTAAGGATCACTTCAAAAGACAGAAAGAGTTTTTTTTTTTCTCAATTAAACACAGATGAGGTCTTTGTGATGTCATGTCAGTAGGCATCCAGTGTCTCTGGCCCTTTTCTGACTCCTAGACTGTTTAAGGATCGCTTCAAAAGACAGTAAGAGGTTTTTTTTTCTCAATTAAACACAGATGAGGTCTTTGTGATGTCATGTCAGTAGGCCTCCAGTGTCTCTGGCCCTTTTCTGACTCCTAGACAGTTTAAGGATGGCTTCAAAAGACAGTAAGAGGTTTTTTTTCTCAATTAAACACAGATGAGGTCTTTGTGATGTCATGTCAGTAGGCATCCTGAGTCCCTGGCCCTTTTCTGATTCCTAGACTGTTTAAGGATCGCTTCAAAAGACAGTAGGAGGTTTTTTTTCTCAATTAAACACAGATGAGGTCTTTGTGATGTCATGTCAGTAGGCATCCAGTGTCTCTGGCCCTTTTCTGACTCCTAGACTGTTTAAGGATCGCTTCAAAAGACAGTAAGAGGTTTTTTTTCTCAATTAAACACAGATGAGGTCTTTGTGATGTCATGTCAGTAGGCATCCAGTGTCTCTGGCACTTTTCTGACTCCTAGACTGTTTAAGGATCGCTTCAAAAGACAGTAAGAGGTTTTTTTTTCTCAATTAAACACAGATGAGGTCTTTGTGATGTCATGTCAGTAAGCATCCAGTGTCTCTGGCCCTTTTCTGACTCCTATACTGTTTAAGGATCGCTTCAAAAGACAGTAAGAGGTTTCTTTTTCTCAATTAAACACAGATGAGGTCTTTGTGATGTCATGTCAGTAGGCATCCAGTGTCTCTGGCACTTTTCTGACTCCTAGACGGTTTAAGGATCGCTTCAAAAGACAGTAAGAGGTTTTTTTTCTCAATTAAACACAGATGAGGTCTTTGTGATGTCATGTCAGTAGGCATCCAGTGTCTCTGGCCCTTTTCTGACTCTTAGACTGTTTAAGGATCGCTTCAAAAGACAGTAAGAGGTTTTTTTTCTCAATTAAACACAGATGAGGTCTTTGTGATGTCATGTCAGTAGGCATCCAGTGTCTCTGGCCCTTTTCTGACTCCTAGACTGTTTAAGGATCGCTTCAAAAGACAGTAAGAGGTTTTTTTTCTCAATTAAACACAGATGAGGTCTTTGTGATGTCATGTCAGTAGGCCTCCAGTGTCTCTGGCCCTTTTCTGACTCCTAGACTGTTTAAGGATCGCTTCAAAAGACAGTAAGAGGTTTTTTTTCTCAATTAAACACAGATGAGGTCTTTGTGATGTCATGTCAGTAGGCCTCCAGTGTCTCTGGCCCTTTTCTGACTCCTAGACTGTTTAAGGATCGCTTCAAAAGACAGTAAGAGGTTTTTTTTCTCAATTAAACACAGATGAGGTCTTTGTGATGTCATGTCAGTAGGCCTCCAGTGTCTCTGGCCCTTTTCTGACTCCTAGACTGTTTAAGGATCGCTTCAAAAGACAGTAAGATGTTTTTTTTCTCAATTAAACACAGATGAGGTCTTTGTGATGTCATGTCAGTAGGCCTCCAGTGTCTCTGGCCCTTTTCTGACTCCTAGACTGTTTAAGGATCGCTTCAAAAGACATTAAGAGGTTTTTTTCTTCTCAATTAAACACAAATGAGGTCTTTGTGATGTCATGTCAGTAGGCATCCTGTGTCTCTGGCCCTTTTCTGACTCCTAGACTGTTTAAGGATCGCTTCAAAAGACAGTAAGAGGTTTTTTTTTTCTCAATTAAACACAAATGAGGTCTTTGTGATGTCATGTCAGTAGGCATCCTGTGTCTCTGGCCCTTTTCTGACTCCTAGACTGTTTAAGGATCGCTTCAAAAGACAGTAGGAGGTTTTTTTTCTCAATTAAACACAGATGAGGTCTTTGTGATGTCATGTCAGTAGGCCTCCAGTGTCTCTGGCCCTTTTCTGACTCCTAGACTGTTTAAGGATCGCTTCAAAAGACATTGAGAGTTTTTTTTCTTCTCAATTAAACACAGGTGAGGTCTTTGTGATGTCAGGTCAGTAGGTATCCAGTGTCTCTGGCCCTTTTCTGACTTTTAGTCTGTTTAAAGATCGCCGCAAAAGGCAGTAAGAGGTTTTTTATTTCTCAATTAAACACAGATGAGGTCTTTCTGATGTCATGTCAGTAGGCATCCAGTGTCTCTGGCCCTTTTCTGACTTTTAGTCTGTTTAAAGATCGCCCGAAAAGGCAGTAAGAGGTTTTTTTTTCTCAATTAAACACAGATGAGGTCTTTGTGATGTCATGTCAGTAGGCATCCAGTGTCTCTGGCCCTTTTCTGACTCCTAGACTGTTTAAGGATCACTTCAAAAGACAGAAAGAGGTTTTTTTTTCTCAATTAAACACAGATGAGGTCTTTGTGATGTCATGTCAGTAGGCATCCAGTGTCTCTGGCCCTTTTCTGACTCCTAGATTGTTTAAGGATGGCTTCAAAAGACAGTAAGAGGTTTTTATCCCCAATTAAACACAGATGAGGTCTTTGTGATGTCATGTCAGTAGGCCTCCTGTGTCCCTGGCCCTTTTCTGACTCATAGACTGTTTAAGGATTGCTTCAAAAGACAGTAAGAGGTTTTTTTTCTCAATTAAACACAGATGAGGTCTTTGTGATGTCATGTCTTTAGGCCTCCAGTGTCTCTGGCCCTTTTCTGACTCCTAGACTGTTTAAGGATCGCTTCAAAAGACAGTAAGAGGTTTCTTTTCTCAATTAAACACAGATGAGGTCTTTGTGATGTCATGTCAGTAGGCCTCCAGTGTCTCTGGCCCTTTTCTGACTCCTAGACTGTTTAAGGATGGCTTCAAAAGACATTAAGAGGTTTTTTTCTTCTCAATTAAACACAGGTGAGGTCTTTGTGATGTCAGGTCAGTAGGTATCCAGTGTCTCTGGCCCTTTTCTGACTTTTAGTCTGTTTAAAGATCGCCCCAAAAGGCAGTAAGAGGTTTTTTTTTCTCAATTAAACACAGATGAGGTCTTTGTGATGTCATGTCAGTAGGCACCCAGTGTCTCTGGCCCTTTTCTGACTCCTAGACTGTTTAAGGATCGCTTCAAAAGACAGTAAGAGGTTTTTTTTCTCAATTAAACACAGATGAGGTCTTTGTGATGTCATGTCAGTAGGCCTCCAGTGTCTCTGGCCCTTTTCTGACTCCTAGACTGTTTAAGGATCGCTTCAAAAGACAGTAAGAGGTTTTTTTTCTCAATTAAACACAGATGAGGTCTTTGTGATGTCATGTCAGTAGGCCTCCAGTGTCTCTGGACCTTTTCTGACTCCTAGACTATTTAAGGATCGCTTCAAAAGACATTAAGAGGTTTTTTTCTTCTCAATTAAACACAGGTGAGGTCTTTGTGATGTCAGGTCAGTAGGTATCCAGTGTCTCTGGCCCTTTTCTGACTTTTAGTCTGTTTAAAGATCGCCCCAAAAGGCAGTAAGAGGTTTTTTTTTCTCAATTAAACACAGATGAGGTCTTTGTGATGTCATGTCAGTAGGCCTCCAGTGTCTCTGGCCCTTTTCTGACTCCTAGACAGTTTAAGGATGGCTTCAAAAGACAGTAAGAGGTTTTTTTTCTCAATTAAACACAGATGAGGTCTTTGTGATGTCATGTCAGTAGGCATCCTGAGTCCCTGGCCCTTTTCTGATTCCTAGACTGTTTAAGGATCGCTTCAAAAGACAGTAGGAGGTTTTTTTTCTCAATTAAACACAGATGAGGTCTTTGTGATGTCATGTCAGTAGGCATCCAGTGTCTCTGGCCCTTTTCTGACTCCTAGACTGTTTAAGGATCGCTTCAAAAGACAGTAAGAGGTTTTTTTTCTCAATTAAACACAGATGAGGTCTTTGTGATGTCATGTCAGTAGGCATCCAGTGTCTCTGGCACTTTTCTGACTCCTAGACTGTTTAAGGATCGCTTCAAAAGACAGTAAGAGGTTTTTTTTTCTCAATTAAACACAGATGAGGTCTTTGTGATGTCATGTCAGTAAGCATCCAGTGTCTCTGGCCCTTTTCTGACTCCTATACTGTTTAAGGATCGCTTCAAAAGACAGTAAGAGGTTTCTTTTTCTCAATTAAACACAGATGAGGTCTTTGTGATGTCATGTCAGTAGGCATCCAGTGTCTCTGGCACTTTTCTGACTCCTAGACGGTTTAAGGATCGCTTCAAAAGACAGTAAGAGGTTTTTTTTCTCAATTAAACACAGATGAGGTCTTTGTGATGTCATGTCAGTAGGCATCCAGTGTCTCTGGCCCTTTTCTGACTCTTAGACTGTTTAAGGATCGCTTCAAAAGACAGTAAGAGGTTTTTTTTCTCAATTAAACACAGATGAGGTCTTTGTGATGTCATGTCAGTAGGCATCCAGTGTCTCTGGCCCTTTTCTGACTCCTAGACTGTTTAAGGATCGCTTCAAAAGACAGTAAGAGGTTTTTTTTCTCAATTAAACACAGATGAGGTCTTTGTGATGTCATGTCAGTAGGCCTCCAGTGTCTCTGGCCCTTTTCTGACTCCTAGACTGTTTAAGGATCGCTTCAAAAGACAGTAAGAGGTTTTTTTTCTCAATTAAACACAGATGAGGTCTTTGTGATGTCATGTCAGTAGGCCTCCAGTGTCTCTGGCCCTTTTCTGACTCCTAGACTGTTTAAGGATCGCTTCAAAAGACAGTAAGAGGTTTTTTTTCTCAATTAAACACAGATGAGGTCTTTGTGATGTCATGTCAGTAGGCCTCCAGTGTCTCTGGCCCTTTTCTGACTCCTAGACTGTTTAAGGATCGCTTCAAAAGACAGTAAGATGTTTTTTTTCTCAATTAAACACAGATGAGGTCTTTGTGATGTCATGTCAGTAGGCCTCCAGTGTCTCTGGCCCTTTTCTGACTCCTAGACTGTTTAAGGATCGCTTCAAAAGACATTAAGAGGTTTTTTTCTTCTCAATTAAACACAAATGAGGTCTTTGTGATGTCATGTCAGTAGGCATCCTGTGTCTCTGGCCCTTTTCTGACTCCTAGACTGTTTAAGGATCGCTTCAAAAGACAGTAAGAGGTTTTTTTTTTCTCAATTAAACACAAATGAGGTCTTTGTGATGTCATGTCAGTAGGCATCCTGTGTCTCTGGCCCTTTTCTGACTCCTAGACTGTTTAAGGATCGCTTCAAAAGACAGTAGGAGGTTTTTTTTCTCAATTAAACACAGATGAGGTCTTTGTGATGTCATGTCAGTAGGCCTCCAGTGTCTCTGGCCCTTTTCTGACTCCTAGACTGTTTAAGGATCGCTTCAAAAGACATTGAGAGTTTTTTTTCTTCTCAATTAAACACAGGTGAGGTCTTTGTGATGTCAGGTCAGTAGGTATCCAGTGTCTCTGGCCCTTTTCTGACTTTTAGTCTGTTTAAAGATCGCCGCAAAAGGCAGTAAGAGGTTTTTTATTTCTCAATTAAACACAGATGAGGTCTTTCTGATGTCATGTCAGTAGGCATCCAGTGTCTCTGGCCCTTTTCTGACTTTTAGTCTGTTTAAAGATCGCCCGAAAAGGCAGTAAGAGGTTTTTTTTTCTCAATTAAACACAGATGAGGTCTTTGTGATGTCATGTCAGTAGGCATCCAGTGTCTCTGGCCCTTTTCTGACTCCTAGACTGTTTAAGGATCACTTCAAAAGACAGAAAGAGGTTTTTTTTTCTCAATTAAACACAGATGAGGTCTTTGTGATGTCATGTCAGTAGGCATCCAGTGTCTCTGGCCCTTTTCTGACTCCTAGATTGTTTAAGGATGGCTTCAAAAGACAGTAAGAGGTTTTTATCCCCAATTAAACACAGATGAGGTCTTTGTGATGTCATGTCAGTAGGCCTCCTGTGTCCCTGGCCCTTTTCTGACTCATAGACTGTTTAAGGATTGCTTCAAAAGACAGTAAGAGGTTTTTTTTCTCAATTAAACACAGATGAGGTCTTTGTGATGTCATGTCAGTAGGCCTCCAGTGTCTCTGGCCCTTTTCTGACTCCTAGACTGTTTAAGGATCGCTTCAAAAGACAGTAAGAGGTTTCTTTTCTCAATTAAACACAGATGAGGTCTTTGTGATGTCATGTCAGTAGGCCTCCAGTGTCTCTGGCCCTTTTCTGACTCCTAGACTGTTTAAGGATGGCTTCAAAAGACATTAAGAGGTTTTTTTCTTCTCAATTAAACACAGGTGAGGTCTTTGTGATGTCAGGTCAGTAGGTATCCAGTGTCTCTGGCCCTTTTCTGACTTTTAGTCTGTTTAAAGATCGCCCCAAAAGGCAGTAAGAGGTTTTTTTTTCTCAATTAAACACAGATGAGGTCTTTGTGATGTCATGTCAGTAGGCACCCAGTGTCTCTGGCCCTTTTCTGACTCCTAGACTGTTTAAGGATCGCTTCAAAAGACAGTAAGAGGTTTTTTTTCTCAATTAAACACAGATGAGGTCTTTGTGATGTCATGTCAGTAGGCCTCCAGTGTCTCTGGCCCTTTTCTGACTCCTAGACTGTTTAAGGATCGCTTCAAAAGACAGTAAGAGGTTTTTTTTCTCAATTAAACACAGATGAGGTCTTTGTGATGTCATGTCAGTAGGCCTCCAGTGTCTCTGGACCTTTTCTGACTCCTAGACTATTTAAGGATCGCTTCAAAAGACATTAAGAGGTTTTTTTCTTCTCAATTAAACACAGGTGAGGTCTTTGTGATGTCAGGTCAGTAGGTATCCAGTGTCTCTGGCCCTTTTCTGACTTTTAGTCTGTTTAAAGATCGCCCCAAAAGGCAGTAAGAGGTTTTTTTTTCTCAATTAAACACAGATGAGGTCTTTGTGATGTCATGTCAGTAGGCATCCAGTGTCTCTGGCACTTTTCTGACTCCTAGACTGTTTAAGGATCACTTCAAAAGACAGAAAGAGGTTTTTTTCTCAATTAAACACAGATGAGGTCTTTGTGATGTCATGTCAGTAGGCATCCAGTGTCTCTGGCCCTTTTCTGACTCCTAGATAGTTTAAGGATCGCTTCAAAAGACAGTAAGAGGTTTTTATCCCCAATTAAACACAGATGAGGTCTTTGTTATGTCATGTCAGTAGGCCTCCTGTGTCCCTGGCCCTTTTCTGACTCCTAGACTGTTTAAGGATCGCTTCAAAAGACAGTAAGAGGTTTTTTTTTCTCAATTAAACACAGATGAGGTCTTTGTGATGTCATGTCAGTAGACCTCCAGTGTCTCTGGCCCTTTTCTGACTCCTAGACTGTTTAAGGATCGCTTCAAAAGACAGTAAGAGTTTTTTTTTCTCAATTAAACACAGATGAGGTCTTTGTGATGTCATGTCAGTAGGCCTCCAGTGTCTCTGGCCCTTTTCTGACTCCTAGACTGTTTAAGGATCGCTTCAAAAGACAGTAAGAGGTTTTTTTTCTCAATTAAACACAGATGAGGTCTTTGTGATGTCATGTCAGTAGGCCTCCTGTGTCTCTGGACCTTTTCTGACTCCTAGACTGTTTAAGGATCGCTTCAAAAGACATTAAGAGGTTTTTTTCTTCTCAATTAAACACAGGTGAGGTCTTTGTGATGTCAGCTCAGTAGGTATCCAGTGTCTCTGGCCCTTTTCTGACTTTTAGTCTGTTTAAGGATCGCTTCAAAAGACAGTAAGAGGTTTTTTTTCTCAATTAAACACAGATGAGGTCTTTGTGATGTCATGTCAGTAGGCATCCAGTGTCTCTGGCCCTTTTCTGACTCCTAGACTGTTTAAGGATCGCTTCAAAAGACAGTAAGAGGTTTTTTTTCTCAATTAAATACAGATGAGGTCTTTGTGATGTCATGTCAGTAGGCATCCAGTGTCTCTGGCCCTTTTCTGACTCCTAGACTGTTTAAGGATCGCTTCAAAAGACAGTAAGAGGTTTTTTTTCTCAATTAAACACAGATGAGGTCTTTGTGATGTCATGTCAGTAGGCATCCAGTGTCTCTGGCCCTTTTCTGACTCCTAGACTGTTTAAGGATCGCTTCAAAAGACAGTAAGAGGTTTTTTTTCTCAATTAAACACAGATGAGGTCTTTGTGATGTCATGTCAGTAGGCATCCTGTGTCTCTGGCCCTTTTCTGACTCCTAGACTGTTTAAGGATCGCTTCAAAAGCAGGAAGAGGGTTTTTTTCTCAATTAAACACAGATGAGGTCTATGTGATGTCATGTCAGTAGGCCTCCAGTGTCTCTGGCCCTTTTCTGACTCCTAGACTGTTTAAGGATCGCTTCAAAAGACAGTAGGAGGTTTTTTTCTCAATTAAACACAGATGAGGTCTTTGTGATGTCATGTCAGTAGGCATCCAGTGTCTCTGGCCCTTTTCTGACTCCTAGATAGTTTAAGGATCGCTTCAAAAGACAGTAAGAGGTTTTTATCCCCAATTAAACACAGATGAGGTCTTTGTGATGTCATGTCAGTAGGCCTCCTGTGTCCCTGGCCCTTTTCTGACTCCTAGACTGTTTAAGGATCGCTTCAAAAGACAGTAAGAGGTTTTTTTTTCTCAATTAAACACAGATGAGGTCTTTGTGATGTCATGTCAGTAGGCCTCCAGTGTCTCTGGCCCTTTTCTGACTCCTAGACTGTTTAAGGATCGCTTCAAAAGACAGTAAGAGTTTTTTTTTCTCAATTAAACACAGATGAGGTCTTTGTGATGTCATGTCAGTAGGCCTCCAGTGTCTCTGGCCCTTTTCTGACTCCTAGACTGTTTAAGGATCGCTTCAAAAGACAGTAAGAGGTTTTTTTTCTCAATTAAACACAGATGAGGTCTTTGTGATGTCATGTCAGTAGGCCTCCTGTGTCTCTGGACCTTTTCTGACTCCTAGACTATTTAAGGATCGCTTCAAAAGACATTAAGAGGTTTTTTTCTATCTCAATGAAACACAGGTGAGGTCTTTGTGATGTCAGGTCAGTAGGTATCCAGTGTCTCTGGCCCTTTTCTGACTTTTAGTCTGTTTAAGGATCGCTTCAAAAGACAGTAAGAGGTTTTTTTTCTCAATTAAACACAGATGAGGTCTTTGTGATGTCATGTCAGTAGGCATCCAGTGTCTCTGGCACTTTTCTGACTCCTAGACTGTTTAAGGATCGCTTCAAAAGACAGTAAGAGGTTTTTTTTTTCTCAATTAAACACAGATGAGGTCTTTGTGATGTCATGTCAGTAAGCATCCAGTGTCTCTGGCCCTTTTCTGACTCCTATACTGTTTAAGGATCGCTTCAAAAGACAGTAAGAGGTTTCTTTTTCTCAATTAAACACAGATGAGGTCTTTGTGATGTCATGTCAGTAGGCATCCAGTGTCTCTGGCACTTTTCTGACTCCTAGACGGTTTAAGGATCGCTTCAAAAGACAGTAAGAGGTTTTTTTTCTCAATTAAACACAGATGAGGTCTTTGTGATGTCATGTCAGTAGGCATCCAGTGTCTCTGGCCCTTTTCTGACTCTTAGACTGTTTAAGGATCGCTTCAAAAGACAGTAAGAGGTTTTTTTTCTCAATTAAACACAGATGAGGTCTTTGTGATGTCATGTCAGTAGGCATCCAGTGTCTCTGGCCCTTTTCTGACTCCTAGACTGTTTAAGGATCGCTTCAAAAGACAGTAAGAGGTTTTTTTTCTCAATTAAACACAGATGAGGTCTTTGTGATGTCATGTCAGTAGGCCTCCAGTGTCTCTGGCCCTTTTCTGACTCCTAGACTGTTTAAGGATCGCTTCAAAAGACAGTAAGAGGTTTTTTTTCTCAATTAAACACAGATGAGGTCTTTGTGATGTCATGTCAGTAGGCCTCCAGTGTCTCTGGCCCTTTTCTGACTCCTAGACTGTTTAAGGATCGCTTCAAAAGACAGTAAGATGTTTTTTTTCTCAATTAAACACAGATGAGGTCTTTGTGATGTCATGTCAGTAGGCCTCCAGTGTCTCTGGCCCTTTTCTGACTCCTAGACTGTTTAAGGATCGCTTCAAAAGACATTAAGAGGTTTTTTTCTTCTCAATTAAACACAAATGAGGTCTTTGTGATGTCATGTCAGTAGGCATCCTGTGTCTCTGGCCCTTTTCTGACTCCTAGACTGTTTAAGGATCGCTTCAAAAGACAGTAGGAGGTTTTTTTTCTCAATTAAACACAGATGAGGTCTTTGTGATGTCATGTCAGTAGGCCTCCAGTGTCTCTGGCCCTTTTCTGACTCCTAGACTGTTTAAGGATCGCTTCAAAAGACAGTAAGAGGTTTCTTTTCTCAATTAAACACAGATGAGGTCTTTGTGATGTCATGTCAGTAGGCCTCCAGTGTCTCTGGCCCTTTTCTGACTCCTAGACTGTTTAAGGATGGCTTCAAAAGACATTAAGAGGTTTTTTTCTTCTCAATTAAACACAGGTGAGGTCTTTGTGATGTCAGGTCAGTAGGTATCCAGTGTCTCTGGCCCTTTTCTGACTTTTAGTCTGTTTAAAGATCGCCCCAAAAGGCAGTAAGAGGTTTTTTTTTCTCAATTAAACACAGATGAGGTCTTTGTGATGTCATGTCAGTAGGCACCCAGTGTCTCTGGCCCTTTTCTGACTCCTAGACTGTTTAAGGATCGCTTCAAAAGACAGTAAGAGGTTTTTTTCTCAATTAAACACAGATGAGGTCTTTGTGATGTCATGTCAGTAGGCCTCCAGTGTCTCTGGCCCTTTTCTGACTCCTAGACTGTTTAAGGATCGCTTCAAAAGACAGTAAGAGGTTTTTTTTCTCAATTAAACACAGATGAGGTCTTTGTGATGTCATGTCAGTAGGCCTCCAGTGTCTCTGGACCTTTTCTGACTCCTAGACTATTTAAGGATCGCTTCAAAAGACATTAAGAGGTTTTTTTCTTCTCAATTAAACACAGGTGAGGTCTTTGTGATGTCAGGTCAGTAGGTATCCAGTGTCTCTGGCCCTTTTCTGACTTTTAGTCTGTTTAAAGATCGCCCCAAAAGGCAGTAAGAGGTTTTTTTTTCTCAATTAAACACAGATGAGGTCTTTGTGATGTCATGTCAGTAGGCATCCAGTGTCTCTGGCCCTTTTCTGACTCCTAGACTGTTTAAGGATCACTTCAAAAGACAGAAAGAGGTTTTTTTCTCAATTAAACACAGATGAGGTCTTTGTGATGTCATGTCAGTAGGCATCCAGTGTCTCTGGCCCTTTTCTGACTCCTAGATAGTTTAAGGATCGCTTCAAAAGACAGTAAGAGGTTTTTATCCCCAATTAAACACAGATGAGGTCTTTGTTATGTCATGTCAGTAGGCCTCCTGTGTCCCTGGCCCTTTTCTGACTCCTAGACTGTTTAAGGATCGCTTCAAAAGACAGTAAGAGGTTTTTTTTTCTCAATTAAACACAGATGAGGTCTTTGTGATGTCATGTCAGTAGACCTCCAGTGTCTCTGGCCCTTTTCTGACTCCTAGACTGTTTAAGGATCGCTTCAAAAGACAGTAAGAGTTTTTTTTTCTCAATTAAACACAGATGAGGTCTTTGTGATGTCATGTCAGTAGGCCTCCAGTGTCTCTGGCCCTTTTCTGACTTTTAGTCTGTTTAAGGATCGCTTCAAAAGACAGTAAGAGGTTTTTTTTCTCAATTAAACACAGATGAGGTCTTTGTGATGTCATGTCAGTAGGCATCCAGTGTCTCTGGCCCTTTTCTGACTCCTAGACTGTTTAAGGATCGCTTCAAAAGACAGTAAGAGGTTTTTTTTCTCAATTAAATACAGATGAGGTCTTTGTGATGTCATGTCAGTAGGCATCCAGTGTCTCTGGCCCTTTTCTGACTCCTAGACTGTTTAAGGATCGCTTCAAAAGACAGTAAGAGGTTTTTTTTCTCAATTAAACACAGATGAGGTCTTTGTGATGTCATGTCAGTAGGCATCCAGTGTCTCTGGCCCTTTTCTGACTCCTAGACTGTTTAAGGATCGCTTCAAAAGACAGTAAGAGGTTTTTTTTCTCAATTAAACACAGATGAGGTCTTTGTGATGTCATGTCAGTAGGCATCCTGTGTCTCTGGCCCTTTTCTGACTCCTAGACTGTTTAAGGATCGCTTCAAAAGCAGGAAGAGGGTTTTTTTCTCAATTAAACACAGATGAGGTCTATGTGATGTCATGTCAGTAGGCCTCCAGTGTCTCTGGCCCTTTTCTGACTCCTAGACTGTTTAAGGATCGCTTCAAAAGACAGTAGGAGGTTTTTTTCTCAATTAAACACAGATGAGGTCTTTGTGATGTCATGTCAGTAGGCATCCAGTGTCTCTGGCCCTTTTCTGACTCCTAGATAGTTTAAGGATCGCTTCAAAAGACAGTAAGAGGTTTTTATCCCCAATTAAACACAGATGAGGTCTTTGTGATGTCATGTCAGTAGGCCTCCTGTGTCCCTGGCCCTTTTCTGACTCCTAGACTGTTTAAGGATCGCTTCAAAAGACAGTAAGAGGTTTTTTTTCCTCAATTAAACACAGATGAGGTCTTTGTGATGTCATGTCAGTAGGCCTCCAGTGTCTCTGGCCCTTTTCTGACTCCTAGACTGTTTAAGGATCGCTTCAAAAGACAGTAAGAGTTTTTTTTTCTCAATTAAACACAGATGAGGTCTTTGTGATGTCATGTCAGTAGGCCTCCAGTGTCTCTGGCCCTTTTCTGACTCCTAGACTGTTTAAGGATCGCTTCAAAAGACAGTAAGAGGTTTTTTTTCTCAATTAAACACAGATGAGGTCTTTGTGATGTCATGTCAGTAGGCCTCCTGTGTCTCTGGACCTTTTCTGACTCCTAGACTATTTAAGGATCGCTTCAAAAGACATTAAGAGGTTTTTTTCTATCTCAATGAAACACAGGTGAGGTCTTTGTGATGTCAGGTCAGTAGGTATCCAGTGTCTCTGGCCCTTTTCTGACTTTTAGTCTGTTTAAGGATCGCTTCAAAAGACAGTAAGAGGTTTTTTTTCTCAATTAAACACAGATGAGGTCTTTGTGATGTCATGTCAGTAGGCATCCAGTGTCTCTGGCCCTTTTCTGACTCCTAGACTGTTTAAGGATCGCTTCAAAAGACAGTAAGAGGTTTTTTTTCTCAATTAAATACAGATGAGGTCTTTGTGATGTCATGTCAGTAGGCATCCAGTGTCTCTGGCCCTTTTCTGACTCCTAGACTGTTTAAGGATCGCTTCAAAAGACAGTAAGAGGTTTTTTTTCTCAATTAAACACAGATGAGGTCTTTGTGATGTCATGTCAGTAGGCATCCAGTGTCTCTGGCCCTTTTCTGACTCCTAGACTGTTTAAGGATCGCTTCAAAAGACAGTAAGAGGTTTTTTTTCTCAATTAAACACAGATGAGGTCTTTGTGATGTCATGTCAGTAGGCATCCTGTGTCTCTGGCCCTTTTCTGACTCCTAGACTGTTTAAGGATCGCTTCAAAAGCAGGAAGAGGGGTTTTTTCTCAATTAAACACAGATGAGGTCTATGTGATGTCATGTCAGTAGGCCTCCAGTGTCTCTGGCCCTTTTCTGACTCCTAGACTGTTTAAGGATCGCTTCAAAAGACAGTAGGAGGTTTTTGTTCTCAATTAAACACAGATGAGGTCTTTGTGATGTCATGTCAGTAGGCATCCTGTGTCTCTGGCCCTTTTCTGACTCCTAGGCTGTTTAAAGATCGCCCCAAAAGGCAGTAAGAGGTTTTTTTCTTCTCAATTAAACAAAGGTGAAGTCTTTGTGATATCATGTCAGTAGGTATCCAGTGTCTCTGGCCCTTTTCTAACTTTTAGTCTGTTTAAAGATGGCCCCAAAAGGCAGTAAGAGGTTTTTTCTCCACAATTAAACACAGGGGAGGTCTTTGTGATATCATGTCAGTAGGTATCCAGTGTCTCTGGCCCTTTTCTAACTTTTAGTCTGTTTAAAGATCGCCCCAAAAGGCAGTAAAAGGTTTTTTTCTTCTCAATTAAACACAGATGAGGTCTTTGTGATGTCATGTCAGTAAGCATCCAGTGTCTCTGGCCCTTTTCTGACTCCTAGATAGTTTAAGGATCGCTTCAAAAGACAGTAAGAGGTTTTTATCCCCAATTAAACACAGATGAGGTCTTTGTGATGTCATGTGAGTAGGCCTCCTGTGTCTCTGGCCCTTTTCTGACTCCTAGACTGTTTAAGGATCGCTTCAAAAGACAGTAAGAGGTTTTTTTTCTCAATTAAACACAGATGAGGTCTTTGTGATGTCATGTCAGTAGGCCTCCAGTGTCTCTGGCCCTTTTCTGACTCCTAGACTGTTTAAGGATCGCTTCAAAAGACAGTAAGATGTTTTTTTCTCAATTAAACACAGATGAGGTCTTTGTGATGTCATGTCAGTAGGCCTCCAGTGTCTCTGGCCCTTTTCTGACTCCTAGACTGTTTAAGGATCGCTTCAAAAGACATTAAGAGGTTTTTTTCTTCTCAATTAAACACAAATGAGGTCTTTGTGATGTCATGTCAGTAGGCATCCTGTGTCTCTGGCCCTTTTCTGACTCCTAGACTGTTTAAGGATCGCTTCAAAAGACAGTAAGAGGTTTTTTTTTTCTCAATTAAACACAAATGAGGTCTTTGTGATGTCATGTCAGTAGGCATCCTGTGTCTCTGGCCCTTTTCTGACTCCTAGACTGTTTAAGGATCGCTTCAAAAGACAGTAGGAGGTTTTTTTTCTCAATTAAACACAGATGAGGTCTTTGTGATGTCATGTCAGTAGGCCTCCAGTGTCTCTGGCCCTTTTCTGACTCCTAGACTGTTTAAGGATCGCTTCAAAAGACATTAAGAGTTTTTTTTCTTCTCAATTAAACACAGGTGAGGTCTTTGTGATGTCAGGTCAGTAGGTATCCAGTGTCTCTGGCCCTTTTCTGACTTTTAGTCTGTTTAAAGATCGCCCCAAAAGGCAGTAAGAGGTTTTTTATTTCTCAATTAAACACAGATGAGGTCTTTCTGATGTCATGTCAGTAGGCATCCAGTGTCTCTGGCCCTTTTCTGACTTTTAGTCTGTTTAAAGATCGCCCGAAAAGGCAGTAAGAGGTTTTTTTTCCTCAATTAAACACAGATGAGGTCTTTGTGATGTCATGTCAGTAGGCATCCAGTGTCTCTGGCCCTTTTCTGACTCCTAGACTGTTTAAGGATCACTTCAAAAGACAATAAGAGGTTTTTTTTTCTCAATTAAACACAGATGAGGTCTTTGTGATGTCATGTCAGTAGGCATCCAGTGTCTCTGGCCCTTTTCTGACTCCTAGATTGTTTAAGGATGGCTTCAAAAGACAGTAAGAGGTTTTTATCCCCAATTAAACACAGATGAGGTCTTTGTGATGTCATGTCAGTAGGCCTCCTGTGTCCCTGGCCCTTTTCTGACTCATAGAGTGTTTAAGGATTGCTTCAAAAGACAGTAAGAGGTTTTTTTTCTCAATTAAACACAGATGAGGTCTTTGTGATGTCATGTCAGTAGGCCTCCAGTGTCTCTGGCCCTTTTCTGACTCCTAGACTGTTTAAGGATCGCTTCAAAAGACAGTAAGAGGTTTCTTTTCTCAATTAAACACAGATGAGGTCTTTGTGATGTCATGTCAGTAGGCCTCCAGTGTCTCTGGCCCTTTTCTGACTCCTAGACTGTTTAAGGATGGCTTCAAAAGACATTAAGAGGTTTTTTTCTTCTCAATTAAACACAGGTGAGGTCTTTGTGATGTCAGGTCAGTAGGTATCCAGTGTCTCTGGCCCTTTTCTGACTTTTAGTCTGTTTAAAGATCGCCCCAAAAGGCAGTAAGAGGTTTTTTTTTCTCAATTAAACACAGATGAGGTCTTTGTGATGTCATGTCAGTAGGCACCCAGTGTCTCTGGCCCTTTTCTGACTCCTAGACTGTTTAAGGATCGCTTCAAAAGACAGTAAGAGGTTTTTTTTCTCAATTAAACACAGATGAGGTCTTTTTGATGTCATGTCAGTAGGCCTCCAGTGTCTCTGGCCCTTTTCTGACTCCTAGACTGTTTAAGGATCGCTTCAAAAGACAGTAAGAGGTTTTTTTTCTCAATTAAACACAGATGAGGTCTTTGTGATGTCATGTCAGTAGGCCTCCAGTGTCTCTGGACCTTTTCTGACTCCTAGACTATTTAAGGATCGCTTCAAAAGACATTAAGAGGTTTTTTTCTTCTCAATTAAACACAGGTGAGGTCTTTGTGATGTCAGGTCAGTAGGTATCCAGTGTCTCTGGCCCTTTTCTGACTTTTAGTCTGTTTAAAGATCGCCCCAAAAGGCAGTAAGAGGTTTTTTTTTTCTCAATTAAACACAGATGAGGTCTTTGTGATGTCATGTCAGTAGGCATCCAGTGTCTCTGGCCCTTTTCTGACTCCTAGACTGTTTAAGGATCACTTCAAAAGACAGAAAGAGGTTTTTTTCTCAATTAAACACAGATGAGGTCTTTGTGATGTCATGTCAGTAGGCATCCAGTGTCTCTGGCCCTTTTCTGACTCCTAGATAGTTTAAGGATCGCTTCAAAAGACAGTAAGAGGTTTTTATCCCCAATTAAACACAGATGAGGTCTTTGTGATGTCATGTCAGTAGGCCTCCTGTGTCCCTGGCCCTTTTCTGACTCCTAGACTGTTTAAGGATCGCTTCAAAAGACAGTAAGAGGTTTTTTTTTCTCAATTAAACACAGATGAGGTCTTTGTGATGTCATGTCAGTAGGCCTCCAGTGTCTCTGGCCCTTTTCTGACTCCTAGACTGTTTAAGGATCGCTTCAAAAGACAGTAAGAGTTTTTTTTTCTCAATTAAACACAGATGAGGTCTTTGTGATGTCATGTCAGTAGGCCTCCAGTGTCTCTGGCCCTTTTCTGACTCCTAGACTGTTTAAGGATCGCTTCAAAAGACAGTAAGAGGTTTTTTTTCTCAATTAAACACAGATGAGGTCTTTGTGATGTCATGTCAGTAGGCCTCCTGTGTCTCTGGACCTTTTCTGACTCCTAGACTATTTAAGGATCGCTTCAAAAGACATTAAGAGGTTTTTTTCTTCTCAATTAAACACAGGTGAGGTCTTTGTGATGTCAGGTCAGTAGGTATCCAGTGTCTCTGGCCCTTTTCTGACTTTTAGTCTGTTTAAGGATCGCTTCAAAAGACAGTAAGAGGTTTTTTTTTCTCAATTAAACACAGATGAGGTCTTTGTGATGTCATGTCAGTAGGCATCCAGTGTCTCTGGCCCTTTTCTGACTCCTAGACTGTTTAAGGATCGCTTCAAAAGACAGTAAGAGGTTTTTTTTCTCAATTAAATACAGATGAGGTCTTTGTGATGTCATGTCAGTAGGCCTCCAGTGTCTCTGGCCCTTTTCTGACTCCTAGACTGTTTAAGGATCGCTTCAAAAGACAGTAAGAGGTTTCTTTTCTCAATTAAACACAGATGAGGTCTTTGTGATGTCATGTCAGTAGGCCTCCAGTGTCTCTGGCCCTTTTCTGACTCCTAGACTGTTTAAGGATGGCTTCAAAAGACATTAAGAGGTTTTTTTCTTCTCAATTAAACACAGATGAGGTCTTTGTGATGTCATGTCAGTAGACCTCCAGTGTCTCTGGCCCTTTTCTGACTCCTAGACTGTTTAAGGATCGCTTCAAAAGACAGTAAGAGTTTTTTTTTCTCAATTAAACACAGATGTCTTTGTGATGTCATGTCAGTAGGCCTCCAGTGTCTCTGGCCCTTTTCTGACTCCTAGACTGTTTAAGGATCGCTTCAAAAGACAGTAAGAGGTTTTTTTTCTCAATTAAACACAGATGAGGTCTTTGTGATGTCATGTCAGTAGGCCTCCTGTGTCTCTGGACCTTTTCTGACTCCTAGACTATTTAAGGATCGCTTCAAAAGACATTAAGAGGTTTTTTTCTTCTCAATTAAACACAGGTGAGGTCTTTGTGATGTCAGGTCAGTAGGTATCCAGTGTCTCTGGCCCTTTTCTGACTTTTAGTCTGTTTAAAGATCGCCCCAAAAGGCAGTAAGAGGTTTTTTTTTCTCAATTAAACACAGATGAGGTCTTTGTGATGTCATGTCAGTAGGCATCCAGTGTCTCTGGCCCTTTTCTGACTCCTAGACTGATTAAGGATCACTTCAAAAGACAGAAAGAGGTTTTTTTCTCAATTAAACACAGATGAGGTCTTTGTGATGTCATGTCAGTAGGCATCCAGTGTCTCTGGCCCTTTTCTGACTCCTAGATAGTTTAAGGATCGCTTCAAAAGACAGTAAGAGGTTTTTATCCCCAATTAAACACAGATGAGGTCTTTGTGATGTCATGTCAGTAGGCCTCCTGTGTCCCTGGACTTTTTCTGACTCCTAGAGTGTTTAAGGATCGCTTCAAAAGACAGTAAGAGGGTTTTTTTTCTCAATTAAACACAGATGAGGTCTTTGTGATGTCATGTCAGTAGACCTCCAGTGTCTCTGGCCCTTTTCTGACTCCTAGACTGTTTAAGGATCGCTTCAAAAGACAGTAAGAGTTTTTTTTTCTCAATTAAACACAGATGTCTTTGTGATGTCATGTCAGTAGGCCTCCAGTGTCTCTGGCCCTTTTCTGACTCCTAGACTGTTTAAGGATCGCTTCAAAAGACAGTAAGAGGTTTTTTTTCTCAATTAAACACAGATGAGGTCTTTGTGATGTCATGTCAGTAGGCCTCCTGTGTCTCTGGACCTTTTCTGACTCCTAGACTATTTAAGGATTGCTTCAAAAGACATTAAGAGGTTTTTTTCTTCTCAATTAAACACAGGTGAGGTCTTTGTGATGTCAGGTCAGTAGGTATCCAGTGTCTCTGGCCCTTTTCTGACTTTTAGTCTGTTTAAGGATCGCTTCAAAAGACAGTAAGAGGTTTTTTTTCTCAATTAAACACAGATGAGGTCTTTGTGATGTCATGTCAGTAGGCATCCAGTGTCTCTGGCCCTTTTCTGACTCCTAGACTGTTTAAGGATCGCTTCAAAAGACAGTAAGAGGTTTTTTTTCTCAATTAAATACAGATGAGGTCTTTGTGATGTCATGTCAGTAGGCATCCAGTGTCTCTGGCCCTTTTCTGACTCCTAGACTGTTTAAGGATCGCTTCAAAAGACAGTAAGAGGTTTTTTTTCTCAATTAAACACAGATGAGGTCTTTGTGATGTCATGTCAGTAGGCATCCAGTGTCTCTGGCCCTTTTCTGACTCCTAGACTGTTTAAGGATCGCTTCAAAAGACAGTAAGAGGTTTTTTTTCTCAATTAAACACAGATGAGGTCTTTGTGATGTCATGTCAGTAGGCATCCTGTGTCTCTGGCCCTTTTCTGACTCCTAGACTGTTTAAGGATCGCTTCAAAAGCAGGAAGAGGGTTTTTTTCTCAATTAAACACAGATGAGGTCTATGTGATGTCATGTCAGTAGGCCTCCAGTGTCTCTGGCCCTTTTCTGACTCCTAGACTGTTTAAGGATCGCTTCAAAAGACAGTAGGAGGTTTTTTTCTCAATTAAACACAGATGAGGTCTTTGTGATGTCATGTCAGTAGGCATCCAGTGTCTCTGGCCCTTTTCTGACTCCTAGATAGTTTAAGGATCGCTTCAAAAGACAGTAAGAGGTTTTTATCCCCAATTAAACACAGATGAGGTCTTTGTGATGTCATGTCAGTAGGCCTCCTGTGTCCCTGGCCCTTTTCTGACTCCTAGACTGTTTAAGGATCGCTTCAAAAGACAGTAAGAGGTTTTTTTTTCTCAATTAAACACAGATGAGGTCTTTGTGATGTCATGTCAGTAGGCCTCCAGTGTCTCTGGCCCTTTTCTGACTCCTAGACTGTTTAAGGATCGCTTCAAAAGACAGTAAGAGTTTTTTTTTCTCAATTAAACACAGATGAGGTCTTTGTGATGTCATGTCAGTAGGCCTCCAGTGTCTCTGGCCCTTTTCTGACTCCTAGACTGTTTAAGGATCGCTTCAAAAGACAGTAAGAGGTTTTTTTTCTCAATTAAACACAGATGAGGTCTTTGTGATGTCATGTCAGTAGGCCTCCTGTGTCTCTGGACCTTTTCTGACTCCTAGACTATTTAAGGATCGCTTCAAAAGACATTAAGAGGTTTTTTTCTATCTCAATGAAACACAGGTGAGGTCTTTGTGATGTCAGGTCAGTAGGTATCCAGTGTCTCTGGCCCTTTTCTGACTTTTAGTCTGTTTAAGGATCGCTTCAAAAGACAGTAAGAGGTTTTTTTTCTCAATTAAACACAGATGAGGTCTTTGTGATGTCATGTCAGTAGGCATCCAGTGTCTCTGGCCCTTTTCTGACTCCTAGACTGTTTAAGGATCGCTTCAAAAGACAGTAAGAGGTTTTTTTTCTCAATTAAATACAGATGAGGTCTTTGTGATGTCATGTCAGTAGGCATCCAGTGTCTCTGGCCCTTTTCTGACTCCTAGACTGTTTAAGGATCGCTTCAAAAGACAGTAAGAGGTTTTTTTTCTCAATTAAACACAGATGAGGTCTTTGTGATGTCATGTCAGTAGGCATCCAGTGTCTCTGGCCCTTTTCTGACTCCTAGACTGTTTAAGGATCGCTTCAAAAGACAGTAAGAGGTTTTTTTTCTCAATTAAACACAGATGAGGTCTTTGTGATGTCATGTCAGTAGGCATCCTGTGTCTCTGGCCCTTTTCTGACTCCTAGACTGTTTAAGGATCGCTTCAAAAGACAGTAAGAGGTTTTTTTTCTCAATTAAACACAGATGAGGTCTTTGTGATGTCATGTCAGTAGGCCTCCAGTGTCTCTGGCCCTTTTCTGACTCCTAGACTGTTTAAGGATCGCTTCAAAAGACATTAAGAGGTTTTTTTCTTCTCAATTAAACACAAATGAGGTCTTTGTGATGTCATGTCAGTAGGCATCCTGTGTCTCTGGCCCTTTTCTGACTCCTAGACTGTTTAAGGATCGCTTCAAAAGACAGTAAGAGGATTTTTTTTTCTCAATTAAACACAAATGAGGTCTTTGTGATGTCATGTGAGTAGGCCTCCTGTGTCTCTGGCCCTTTTCTGACTCCTAGACTGTTTAAGGATCGCTTCAAAAGACAGTAGGAGGTTTTTTTTCTCAATTAAACACAGATGAGGTCTTTGTGATGTCATGTCAGTAGGCCTCCAGTGTCTCTGGCCCTTTTCTGACTCCTAGACTGTTTAAGGATCGCTTCAAAAGACATTAAGAGTTTTTTTTCTTCTCAATTAAACACAGGTGAGGTCTTTGTGATGTCAGGTCAGTAGGTATCCAGTGTCTCTGGCCCTTTTCTGACTTTTAGTCTGTTTAAAGATCGCCCCAAAAGGCAGTAAGAGGTTTTTTATTTCTCAATTAAACACAGATGAGGTCTTTCTGATGTCATGTCAGTAGGCATCCAGTGTCTCTGGCCCTTTTCTGACTTTTAGTCTGTTTAAAGATCGCCCGAAAAGGCAGTAAGAGGTTTTTTTTCCTCAATTAAACACAGATGAGGTCTTTGTGATGTCATGTCAGTAGGCATCCAGTGTCTCTGGCCCTTTTCTGACTCCTAGACTGTTTAAGGATCACTTCAAAAGACAGAAAGAGGTTTTTTTTTCTCAATTAAACACAGATGAGGTCTTTGTGATGTCATGTCAGTAGGCATCCAGTGTCTCTGGCCCTTTTCTGACTCCTAGATTGTTTAAGGATGGCTTCAAAAGACAGTAAGAGGTTTTTATCCCCAATTAAACACAGATGAGGTCTTTGTGATGTCATGTCAGTAGGCCTCCTGTGTCCCTGGCCCTTTTCTGACTCATAGACTGTTTAAGGATTGCTTCAAAAGACAGTAAGAGGTTTTTTTTCTCAATTAAACACAGATGAGGTCTTTGTGATGTCATGTCAGTAGGCCTCCAGTGTCTCTGGCCCTTTTCTGACTCCTAGACTGTTTAAGGATCGCTTCAAAAGACAGTAAGAGGTTTCTTTTCTCAATTAAACACAGATGAGGTCTTTGTGATGTCATGTCAGTAGGCCTCCAGTGTCTCTGGCCCTTTTCTGACTCCTAGACTGTTTAAGGATGGCTTCAAAAGACATTAAGAGGTTTTTTTCTTCTCAATTAAACACAGGTGAGGTCTTTGTGATGTCAGGTCAGTAGGTATCCAGTGTCTCTGGCCCTTTTCTGACTTTTAGTCTGTTTAAAGATCGCCCCAAAAGGCAGTAAGAGGTTTTTTTTTCTCAATTAAACACAGATGAGGTCTTTGTGATGTCATGTCAGTAGGCACCCAGTGTCTCTGGCCCTTTTCTGACAACTAGACTGTTTAAGGATCGCTTCAAAAGACAGTAAGAGGTTTTTTTTCTCAATTAAACACAGATGAGGTCTTTGTGATGTCATGTCAGTAGGCCTCCAGTGTCTCTGGACCTTTTCTGACTCCTAGACTATTTAAGGATCGCTTCAAAAGACATTAAGAGGTTTTTTTCTTCTCAATTAAACACAGGTGAGGTCTTTGTGATGTCAGGTCAGTAGGTATCCAGTGTCTCTGGCCCTTTTCTGACTTTTAGTCTGTTTAAAGATCGCCCCAAAAGGCATAAGAGGTTTTTTTTTTCTCAATTAAACACAGATGAGGTCTTTGTGATGTCATGTCAGTAGGCATCCAGTGTCTCTGGCCCTTTTCTGACTCCTAGACTGTTTAAGGATCACTTCAAAAGACAGAAAGAGGTTTTTTTCTCAATTAAACACAGATGAGGTCTTTGTGATGTCATGTCAGTAGGCATCCAGTGTCTCTGGCCCTTTTCTGACTCCTAGATAGTTTAAGGATCGCTTCAAAAGACAGTAAGAGGTTTTTATCCCCAATCAAACACAGATGAGGTCTTTGTGATGTCATGTCAGTAGGCCTCCTGTGTCCCTGGCCCTTTTCTGACTCCTAGACTGTTTAAGGATCGCTTCAAAAGACAGTAAGAGGTTTTTTTTTCTCAATTAAACACAGATGAGGTCTTTGTGATGTCATGTCAGTAGGCCTCCAGTGTCTCTGGCCCTTTTCTGACTCCTAGACTGTTTAAGGATCGCTTCAAAAGACAGTAAGAGTTTTTTTTTCTCAATTAAACACAGATGAGGTCTTTGTGATGTCATGTCAGTAGGCCTCCAGTGTCTCTGGCCCTTTTCTGACTCCTAGACTGTTTAAGGATCGCTTCAAAAGACAGTAAGAGGTTTTTTTTCTCAATTAAACACAGATGAGGTCTTTGTGATGTCATGTCAGTAGGCCTCCTGTGTCTCTGGACCTTTTCTGACTCCTAGACTATTTAAGGATCGCTTCAAAAGACATTAAGAGGTTTTTTTCTTCTCAATTAAACACAGGTGAGGTCTTTGTGATGTCAGGTCAGTAGGTATCCAGTGTCTCTGGCCCTTTTCTGACTTTTAGTCTGTTTAAGGATCGCTTCAAAAGACAGTAAGAGGTTTTTTTTCTCAATTAAACACAGATGAGGTCTTTGTGATGTCATGTCAGTAGGCATCCAGTGTCTCTGGCCCTTTTCTGACTCCTAGACTGTTTAAGGATCGCTTCAAAAGACAGTAAGAGGTTTTTTTTCTCAATTAAACACAGATGAGGTCTTTGTGATGTCATGTCAGTAGGCCTCCAGTGTCTCTGGACCTTTTCTGACTCCTAGACTATTTAAGGATCGCTTCAAAAGACATTAAGAGGTTTTTTTCTTCTCAATTAAACACAGGTGAGGTCTTTGTGATGTCATGTCAGTAGGCCTCCAGTGTCTCTGGCCCTTTTCTGACTCCTAGACTGTTTAAGGATCGCTTCAAAAGACAGTAAGAGGTTTCTTTTCTCAATTAAACACAGATGAGGTCTTTGTGATGTCATGTCAGTAGGCCTCCAGTGTCTCTGGCCCTTTTCTGACTCCTAGACTGTTTAAGGATGGCTTCAAAAGACATTAAGAGGTTTTTTTCTTCTCAATTAAACACAGGTGAGGTCTTTGTGATGTCAGGTCAGTAGGTATCCAGTGTCTCTGGCCCTTTTCTGACTTTTAGTCTGTTTAAAGATCGCCCCAAAAGGCAGTAAGAGGTTTTTTTTTCTCAATTAAACACAGATGAGGTCTTTGTGATGTCATGTCAGTAGGCACCCAGTGTCTCTGGCCCTTTTCTGACAACTAGACTGTTTAAGGATCGCTTCAAAAGACAGTAAGAGGTTTTTTTTCTCAATTAAACACAGATGAGGTCTTTGTGATGTCATGTCAGTAGGCCTCCAGTGTCTCTGGACCTTTTCTGACTCCTAGACTATTTAAGGATCGCTTCAAAAGACATTAAGAGGTTTTTTTCTTCTCAATTAAACACAGGTGAGGTCTTTGTGATGTCAGGTCAGTAGGTATCCAGTGTCTCTGGCCCTTTTCTGACTTTTAGTCTGTTTAAAGATCGCCCCAAAAGGCATAAGAGGTTTTTTTTTTCTCAATTAAACACAGATGAGGTCTTTGTGATGTCATGTCAGTAGGCATCCAGTGTCTCTGGCCCTTTTCTGACTCCTAGACTGTTTAAGGATCACTTCAAAAGACAGAAAGAGGTTTTTTTCTCAATTAAACACAGATGAGGTCTTTGTGATGTCATGTCAGTAGGCATCCAGTGTCTCTGGCCCTTTTCTGACTCCTAGATAGTTTAAGGATCGCTTCAAAAGACAGTAAGAGGTTTTTATCCCCAATCAAACACAGATGAGGTCTTTGTGATGTCATGTCAGTAGGCCTCCTGTGTCCCTGGCCCTTTTCTGACTCCTAGACTGTTTAAGGATCGCTTCAAAAGACAGTAAGAGGTTTTTTTTTCTCAATTAAACACAGATGAGGTCTTTGTGATGTCATGTCAGTAGGCCTCCAGTGTCTCTGGCCCTTTTCTGACTCCTAGACTGTTTAAGGATCGCTTCAAAAGACAGTAAGAGTTTTTTTTTCTCAATTAAACACAGATGAGGTCTTTGTGATGTCATGTCAGTAGGCCTCCAGTGTCTCTGGCCCTTTTCTGACTCCTAGACTGTTTAAGGATCGCTTCAAAAGACAGTAAGAGGTTTTTTTTCTCAATTAAACACAGATGAGGTCTTTGTGATGTCATGTCAGTAGGCCTCCTGTGTCTCTGGACCTTTTCTGACTCCTAGACTATTTAAGGATCGCTTCAAAAGACATTAAGAGGTTTTTTTCTTCTCAATTAAACACAGGTGAGGTCTTTGTGATGTCAGGTCAGTAGGTATCCAGTGTCTCTGGCCCTTTTCTGACTTTTAGTCTGTTTAAGGATCGCTTCAAAAGACAGTAAGAGGTTTTTTTTCTCAATTAAACACAGATGAGGTCTTTGTGATGTCATGTCAGTAGGCATCCAGTGTCTCTGGCCCTTTTCTGACTCCTAGACTGTTTAAGGATCGCTTCAAAAGACAGTAAGAGGTTTTTTTTCTCAATTAAATACAGATGAGGTCTTTGTGATGTCATGTCAGTAGGCATCCAGTGTCTCTGGCCCTTTTCTGACTCCTAGACTGTTTAAGGATCGCTTCAAAAGACAGTAAGAGGTTTTTTTTCTCAATTAAACACAGATGAGGTCTTTGTGATGTCATGTCAGTAGGCATCCAGTGTCTCTGGCCCTTTTCTGACTCCTAGACTGTTTAAGGATCGCTTCAAAAGACAGTAAGAGGTTTTTTTTCTCAATTAAACACAGATGAGGTCTTTGTGATGTCATGTCAGTAGGCATCCTGTGTCTCTGGCCCTTTTCTGACTCCTAGACTGTTTAAGGATCGCTTCAAAAGCAGGAAGAGAGTTTTTTTCTCAATTAAACACAGATGAGGTCTATGTGATGTCATGTCAGTAGGCCTCCAGTGTCTCTGGCCCTTTTCTGACTCCTAGACTGTTTAAGGATCGCTTCAAAAGACAGTAGGAGGTTTTTGTTCTCAATTAAACACAGATGAGGTCTTTGTGATGTCATGTCAGTAGGCATCCTGTGTCTCTGGCCCTTTTCTGACTCCTAGGCTGTTTAAAGATCGCCCCAAAAGGCAGTAAGAGGATTTTTTCTTCTCAATTAAACAAAGGTGAAGTCCTTGTGATATCATGTCAGTAGGTATCTAGTGTCTCTGGCCCTTTTCTAACTTTTAGTCTGTTTAAAGATGGCCCCAAAAGGCAGTAAGAGGTTTTTTCTCCACAATTAAACACAGGGGAGGTCTTTGTGATATCATGTCAGTAGGTATCCAGTGTCTCTGGCCCTTTTCTAACTTTTAGTCTGTTTAAAGATCGCCCCAAAAGGCAGTAAAAGGTTTTTTTCTTCTCAATTAAACACAGATGAGGTCTTTGTGATGTCATGTCAGTAAGCATCCAGTGTCTCTGGCCCTTTTCTGACTCCTAGATAGTTTAAGGATCGCTTCAAAAGACAGTAAGAGGTTTTTATCCCCAATTAAACACAGATGAGGTCTTTGTGATGTCATGTGAGTAGGCCTCCTGTGTCTCTGGCCCTTTTCTGACTCCTAGACTGTTTAAGGATCGCTTCAAAAGACAGTAAGAGGTTTTTTTTCTCAATTAAACACAGATGAGGTCTTTGTGATGTCATGTCAGTAGGCATCCAGTGTCTCTGGCCCTTTTCTGACTCCTAGACTGTTTAAGGATCGCTTCAAAAGACAGTAAGAGGTTTTTTTTCTCAATTAAACACAGATGAGGTCTTTGTGATGTCATGTCAGTAGGCATCCTGTGTCTCTGGCCCTTTTCTGACTCCTAGACTGTTTAAGGATCGCTTCAAAAGCAGGAAGAGGGTTTTTTTCTCAATTAAACACAGATGAGGTCTATGTGATGTCATGTCAGTAGGCCTCCAGTGTCTCTGGCCCTTTTCTGACTCCTAGACTGTTTAAGGATCGCTTCAAAAGACAGTAGGAGGTTTTTGTTCTCAATTAAACACAGATGAGGTCTTTGTGATGTCATGTCAGTAGGCATCCTGTGTCTCTGGCCCTTTTCTGACTCCTAGGCTGTTTAAAGATCGCCCCAAAAGGCAGTAAGAGGTTTTTTTCTTCTCAATTAAACAAAGGTGAAGTCCTTGTGATATCATGTCAGTAGGTATCCAGTGTCTCTGGCCCTTTTCTAACTTTTAGTCTGTTTAAAGATGGCCCCAAAAGGCAGTAAGAGGTTTTTTCTCCACAATTAAACACAGGGGAGGTCTTTGTGATATCATGTCAGTAGGTATCCAGTGTCTCTGGCCCTTTTCTAACTTTTAGTCTGTTTAAAGAACGCCCCAAAAGGCAGTAAAAGGTTTTTTTCTTCTCAATTAAACACAGATGAGGTCTTTGTGATGTCATGTCAGTAGGCATCCTGTGTCTCTGGCCCTTTTCTGACTCCTAGACTGTTTAAGGATCGCTTCAAAAGACAGTAGGAGGTTTTTTTTCTCAATTAAACACAGATGAGGTCTTTGTGATGTCATGTCAGTAGGCCTCCAGTGTCTCTGGCCCTTTTCTGACTCCTAGACTGTTTAAGGATCGCTTCAAAAGACATTAAGAGTTTTTTTTCTTCTCAATTAAACACAGGTGAGGTCTTTGTGATGTCAGGTCAGTAGGTATCCAGTGTCTCTGGCCCTTTTCTGACTTTTAGTCTGTTTAAAGATCGCCCGAAAAGGCAGTAAGAGGTTTTTTTTTCTCAATTAAACACAGATGAGGTCTTTGTGATGTCATGTCAGTAGGCATCCAGTGTCTCTGGCCCTTTTCTGACTCCTAGACTGTTTAAGGATCACTTCAAAAGACAGAAAGAGGTTTTTTTTTTCTCAATTAAACACAGATGAGGTCTTTGTGATGTCATGTCAGTAGGCATCCAGTGTCTCTGGCCCTTTTCTGACTCCTAGATTGTTTAAGGATGGCTTCAAAAGACAGTAAGAGGTTTTTATCCCCAATTAAACACAGATGAGGTCTTTGTGATGTCATGTCAGTAGGCCTCCTGTGTCCCTGGCCCTTTTCTGACTCATAGACTGTTTAAGGATTGCTTCAAAAGACAGTAAGAGGTTTTTTTTCTCAATTAAACACAGATGAGGTCTTTGTGATGTCATGTCAGTAGGCCTCCAGTGTCTCTGGCCCTTTTCTGACTCCTAGACTGTTTAAGGATCGCTTCAAAAGACAGTAAGAGGTTTCTTTTCTCAATTAAACACAGATGAGGTCTTTGTGATGTCATGTCAGTAGGCCTCCAGTGTCTCTGGCCCTTTTCTGACTCCTAGACTGTTTAAGGATGGCTTCAAAAGACATTAAGAGGTTTTTTTCTTCTCAATTAAACACAGGTGAGGTCTTTGTGATGTCAGGTCAGTAGGTATCCAGTGTCTCTGGCCCTTTTCTGACTTTTAGTCTGTTTAAAGATCGCCCCAAAAGGCAGTAAGAGGTTTTTTTTTCTCAATTAAACACAGATGAGGTCTTTGTGATGTCATGTCAGTAGGCACCCAGTGTCTCTGGCCCTTTTCTGACTCCTAGACTGTTTAAGGATCGCTTCAAAAGACAGTAAGAGGTTTTTTTTCTCAATTAAACACAGATGAGGTCTTTGTGATGTCATGTCAGTAGGCCTCCAGTGTCTCTGGCCCTTTTCTGACTCCTAGACTGTTTAAGGATCGCTTCAAAAGACAGTAAGAGGTTTTTTTTCTCAATTAAACACAGATGAGGTCTTTGTGATGTCATGTCAGTAGGCCTCCAGTGTCTCTGGACCTTTTCTGACTCCTAGACTATTTAAGGATCGCTTCAAAAGCCATTAAGAGGTTTTTTTCTTCTCAATTAAACACAGGTGAGGTCTTTGTGATGTCAGGTCAGTAGGTATCCAGTGTCTCTGGCCCTTTTCTGACTTTTAGTCTGTTTAAAGATCGCCCCAAAAGGCAGTAAGAGGTTTTTATCCCCAATTAAACACAGATGAGGTCTTTGTGATGTCATGTCAGTAGGCCTCCTGTGTCCCTGGCCCTTTTCTGACTCCTAGACTGTTTAAGGATCGCTTCAAAAGACAGTAAGAGGTTTTTTTTTCTCAATTAAACACAGATGAGGTCTTTGTGATGTCATGTCAGTAGGCCTCCAGTGTCTCTGGCCCTTTTCTGACTCCTAGACTGTTTAAGGATCGCTTCAAAAGACAGTAAGAGTTTTTTTTTCTCAATTAAACACAGATGAGGTCTTTGTGATGTCATGTCAGTAGGCCTCCAGTGTCTTTGGCCCTTTTCTGACTCCTAGACTGTTTAAGGATCGCTTCAAAAGACAGTAAGAGGTTTTTTTTCTCAATTAAACACAGATGAGGTCTTTGTGATGTCATGTCAGTAGGCCTCCTGTGTCTCTGGACCTTTTCTGACTCCTAGACTATTTAAGGATCGCTTCAAAAGACATTAAGAGGTTTTTTTCTTCTCAATTAAACACAGGTGAGGTCTTTGTGATGTCAGGTCAGTAGGTATCCAGTGTCTCTGGCCCTTTTCTGACTTTTAGTCTGTTTAAGGATCGCTTCAAAAGACAGTAAGAGGTTTTTTTTCTCAATTAAACACAGATGAGGTCTTTGTGATGTCATGTCAGTAGGCATCCAGTGTCTCTGGCCCTTTTCTGACTCCTAGACTGTTTAAGGATCGCTTCAAAAGACAGTAAGAGGTTTTTTTTCTCAATTAAATACAGATGAGGTCTTTGTGATGTCATGTCAGTAGGCATCCAGTGTCTCTGGCCCTTTTCTGACTCCTAGACTGTTTAAGGATCGCTTCAAAAGACAGTAAGAGGTTTTTTTTCTCAATTAAACACAGATGAGGTCTTTGTGATGTCATGTCAGTAGGCATCCAGTGTCTCTGGCCCTTTTCTGACTCCTAGACTGTTTAAGGATCGCTTCAAAAGACAGTAAGAGGTTTTTTTTCTCAATTAAACACAGATGAGGTCTTTGTGATGTCATGTCAGTAGGCATCCTGTGTCTCTGGCCCTTTTCTGACTCCTAGACTGTTTAAGGATCGCTTCAAAAGCAGGAAGAGGGTTTTTTTCTCAATTAAACACAGATGAGGTCTATGTGATGTCATGTCAGTAGGCATCCTGTGTCTCTGGCCCTTTTCTGACTCCTAGGCTGTTTAAAGATCGCCCCAAAAGGCAGTAAGAGGTTTTTTTCTTCTCAATTAAACAAAGGTGAAGTCCTTGTGATATCATGTCAGTAGGTATCCAGTGTCTCTGGCCCTTTTCTAACTTTTAGTCTGTTTAAAGATGGCCCCAAAAGGCAGTAAGAGGTTTTTTCTCCACAATTAAACACAGGGGAGGTCTTTGTGATATCATGTCAGTAGGTATCCAGTGTCTCTGGCCCTTTTCTAACTTTTAGTCTGTTTAAAGATCGCCCCAAAAGGCAGTAAAAGGTTTTTTTCTTCTCAATTAAACACAGATGAGGTCTTTGTGATGTCATGTCAGTAAGCATCCAGTGTCTCTGGCCCTTTTCTGAATCATAGACTGTTTAAGGATTGCTTCAAAAGACAGTAAGAGGTTTTTTTTCTCAATTAAACACAGATGAGGTCTTTGTGATGTCATGTCAGTAGGCATCCAGTGTCTCTGGCCCTTTTCTGACTCCTAGACTGTTTAAGGATCGCTTCAAAAGACAGTAAGAGGTGTTTTTTCTCAATTAAACACAGATGAGGTCTTTGTGATGTCATGTCAGTAGGCATCCAGTGTCTCTGGCCCTTTTCTGACTCCTAGACTGTTTAAGGATCGCTTCAAAAGACATTAAGAGGTTTTTTTCTTCTCAATTAAACACAAATGAGGTCTTTGTGATGTCATGTCAGTAGGCATCCTGTGTCTCTGGCCCTTTTCTGACTCCTAGACTGTTTAAGGATCGCTTCAAAAGACAGTAAGAGGTTTTTTTTTTCTCAATTAAACACAAATGAGGTCTTTGTGATGTCATGTCAGTAGGCATCCTGTGTCTCTGGCCCTTTTCTGACTCCTAGACTGTTTAAGGATCGCTTCAAAAGACAGTAGGAGGTTTTTTTTCTCAATTAAACACAGATGAGGTCTTTGTGATGTCATGTCAGTAGGCCTCCAGTGTCTCTGGCCCTTTTCTGACTCCTAGACTGTTTAAGGATCGCTTCAAAAGACATTAAGAGTTTTTTTTCTTCTCAATTAAACACAGGTGAGGTCTTTGTGATGTCAGGTCAGTAGGTATCCAGTGTCTCTGGCCCTTTTCTGACTTTTAGTCTGTTTAAAGATCGCCCCAAAAGGCAGTAAGAGGTTTTTTATTTCTCAATTAAACACAGATGAGGTCTTTCTGATGTCATGTCAGTAGGCATCCAGTGTCTCTGGCCCTTTTCTGACTTTTAGTCTGTTTAAAGATCGCCCGAAAAGGCAGTAAGAGGTTTTTTTTCCTCAATTAAACACAGATGAGGTCTTTGTGATGTCATGTCAGTAGGCATCCAGTGTCTCTGGCCCTTTTCTGACTCCTAGACTGTTTAAGGATCACTTCAAAAGACAGAAAGAGGTTTTTTATTTCTCAATTAAACACAGATGAGGTCTTTCTGATGTCATGTCAGTAGGCATCCAGTGTCTCTGGCCCTTTTCTGACTCCTAGATTGTTTAAGGATGGCTTCAAAAGACAGTAAGAGGTTTTTATCCCCAATTAAACACAGATGAGGTCTTTGTGATGTCATGTCAGTAGGCCTCCTGTGTCCCTGGCCCTTTTCTGACTCATAGACTGTTTAAGGATTGCTTCAAAAGACAGTAAGAGGTTTTTTTTCTCAATTAAACACAGATGAGGTCTTTGTGATGTCATGTCAGTAGGCCTCCAGTGTCTCTGGCCCTTTTCTGACTCCTAGACTGTTTAAGGATCGCTTCAAAAGACAGTAAGAGGTTTCTTTTCTCAATTAAACACAGATGAGGTCTTTGTGATGTCATGTCAGTAGGCCTCCAGTGTCTCTGGCCCAAAGACATTAAGAGGTTTTTTTCTTCTCAATTAAACACAGGTGAGGTCTTTGTGATGTCAGGTCAGTAGGTATCCAGTGTCTCTGGCCCTTTTCTGACTTTTAGTCTGTTTAAAGATCGCCCCAAAAGGCAGTAAGAGGTTTTTTTTTCTCAATTAAACACAGATGAGGTCTTTGTGATGTCATGTCAGTAGGCACCCAGTGTCTCTGGCCCTTTTCTGACTCCTAGACTGTTTAAGGATCGCTTCAAAAGACAGTAAGAGGTTTTTTTTCTCAATTAAACACAGATGAGGTCTTTGTGATGTCAGGTCAGTAGGTATCCAGTGTCTCTGGCCCTTTTCTGACTTTTAGTCTGTTTAAAGATCGCCCCAAAAGGCAGTAAGAGGTTTTTTTTTTCTCAATTAAACACAGATGAGGTCTTTGTGATGTCATGTCAGTAGGCATCCAGTGTCTCTGGCCCTTTTCTGACTCCTAGACTGTTTAAGGATCACTTCAAAAGACAGAAAGAGGTTTTTTTCTCAATTAAACACAGATGAGGTCTTTGTGATGTCATGTCAGTAGGCATCCAGTGTCTCTGGCCCTTTTCTGACTCCTAGATAGTTTAAGGATCGCTTCAAAAGACAGTAAGAGGTTTTTATCCCCAATCAAACACAGATGAGGTCTTTGTGATGTCATGTCAGTAGGCCTCCTGTGTCCCTGGCCCTTTTCTGACTCCTAGACTGTTTAAGGATCGCTTCAAAAGACAGTAAGAGGTTTTTTTTTCTCAATTAAACACAGATGAGGTCTTTGTGATGTCATGTCAGTAGGCCTCCAGTGTCTCTGGCCCTTTTCTGACTCCTAGACTGTTTAAGGATCGCTTCAAAAGACAGTAAGAGTTTTTTTTTCTCAATTAAACACAGATGAGGTCTTTGTGATGTCATGTCAGTAGGCCTCCAGTGTCTCTGGCCCTTTTCTGACTCCTAGACTGTTTAAGGATCGCTTCAAAAGACAGTAAGAGGTTTTTTTTCTCAATTAAACACAGATGAGGTCTTTGTGATGTCATGTCAGTAGGCCTCCTGTGTCTCTGGACCTTTTCTGACTCCTAGACTATTTAAGGATCGCTTCAAAAGACATTAAGAGGTTTTTTTCTTCTCAATTAAACACAGGTGAGGTCTTTGTGATGTCAGGTCAGTAGGTATCCAGTGTCTCTGGCCCTTTTCTGACTTTTAGTCTGTTTAAGGATCGCTTCAAAAGACAGTAAGAGGTTTTTTTTCTCAATTAAACACAGATGAGGTCTTTGTGATGTCATGTCAGTAGGCATCCAGTGTCTCTGGCCCTTTTCTGACTCCTAGACTGTTTAAGGATCGCTTCAAAAGACAGTAAGAGGTTTTTTTTCTCAATTAAATACAGATGAGGTCTTTGTGATGTCATGTCAGTAGGCATCCAGTGTCTCTGGCCCTTTTCTGACTCCTAGACTGTTTAAGGATCGCTTCAAAAGACAGTAAGAGGTTTTTTTTCTCAATTAAACACAGATGAGGTCTTTGTGATGTCATGTCAGTAGGCATCCAGTGTCTCTGGCCCTTTTCTGACTCCTAGACTGTTTAAGGATCACTTCAAAAGACAGTAAGAGGTTTTTTTTCTCAATTAAACACAGATGAGGTCTTTGTGATGTCATGTCAGTAGGCATCCTGTGTCTCTGGCCCTTTTCTGACTCCTAGACTGTTTAAGGATCGCTTCAAAAGACAGTAGGAGGTTTTTGTTCTCAATTAAACACAGATGAGGTCTTTGTGATGTCATGTCAGTAGGCATCCTGTGTCTCTGGCCCTTTTCTGACTCCTAGGCTGTTTAAAGATCGCCCCAAAAGGCAGTAAGAGGTTTTTTTCTTCTCAATTAAACAAAGGTGAAGTCCTTGTGATATCATGTCAGTAGGTATCCAGTGTCTCTGGCCCTTTTCTAACTTTTAGTCTGTTTAAAGATGGCCCCAAAAGGCAGTAAGAGGTTTTTTCTCCACAATTAAACACAGGGGAGGTCTTTGTGATATCATGTCAGTAGGTATCCAGTGTCTCTGGCCCTTTTCTAACTTTTAGTCTGTTTAAAGATCGCCCCAAAAGGCAGTAAAAGGTTTTTTTCTTCTCAATTAAACACAGATGAGGTCTTTGTGATGTCATGTCAGTAAGCATCCAGGGTCTCTGGCCCTTTTCTGACTCCTAGATAGTTTAAGGATCGCTTCAAAAGACAGTAAGAGGTTTTTATCCCCAATTAAACACAGATGAGGTCTTTGTGATGTCATGTGAGTAGGCCTCCTGTGTCTCTGGCCCTTTTCTGACTCCTAGACTGTTTAAGGATCGCTTCAAAAGACAGTAAGAGGTTTTTTTTCTCAATTAAACACAGATGAGGTCTTTGTGATGTCATGTCAGTAGGCATCCAGTGTCTCTGGCCCTTTTCTGACTCCTAGACTGTTTAAGGATCGCTTCAAAAGACAGTAAGAGGTTTTTTTTCTCAATTAAACACAGATGAGGTCTTTGTGATGTCATTTCAGTAGGCATCCTGTGTCTCTGGCCCTTTTCTGACTCCTAGACTGTTTAAGGATCGCTTCAAAAGCAGGAAGAGGGTTTTTTTCTCAATTAAACACAGATGAGGTCTATGTGATGTCATGTCAGTAGGCCTCCAGTGTCTCTGGCCCTTTTCTGACTCCTAGACTGTTTAAGGATCGCTTCAAAAGACAGTAGGAGGTTTTTGTTCTCAATTAAACACAGATGAGGTCTTTGTGATGTCATGTCAGTAGGCATCCTGTGTCTCTGGCCCTTTTCTGACTCCTAGGCTGTTTAAAGATCGCCCCAAAAGGCAGTAAGAGGTTTTTTTCTTCTCAATTAAACAAAGGTGAAGTCCTTGTGATATCATGTCAGTAGGTATCCAGTGTCTCTGGCCCTTTTCTAACTTTTAGTCTGTTTAAAGATGGCCCCAAAAGGCAGTAAGAGGTTTTTTCTCCACAATTAAACACAGGGGAGGTCTTTGTGATATCATGTCAGTAGGTATCCAGTGTCTCTGGCCCTTTTCTAACTTTTAGTCTGTTTAAAGATCGCCCCAAAAGGCAGTAAGAGGTTTTTTTCTTCTCAATTAAACACAGATGAGGTCTTTGTGATGTCATGTCAGTAAGCATCCAGTGTCTCTGGCCCTTTTCTGACTCCTAGATAGTTTAAGGATCGCTTCAAAAGACAGTAAGAGGTTTTTATCCCCAATTAAACACAGATGAGGTGTTTGTGATGTCATGTGAGTAGGCCTCCTGTGTCTCTGGCCCTTTTCTGACTCCTAGACTGTTTAAGGATCGCTTCAAAAGACAGTAAGAGGTTTTTTTTCTCAATTAAACACAGATGAGGTCTTTGTGATGTCATGTCAGTAGGCATCCAGTGTCTCTGGCCCTTTTCTGACTCCTAGACTGTTTAAGGATCGCTTCAAAAGACAGTAAGAGGTTTTTTTTCTCAATTAAACACAGATGAGGTCTTTGTGATGTCATGTCAGTAGGCATCCTGTGTCTCTGGCCCTTTTCTGACTCCTAGACTGTTTAAGGATCGCTTCAAAAGCAGGAAGAGGGTTTTTTTCTCAATTAAACACAGATGAGGTCTATGTGATGTCATGTCAGTAGGCCTCCAGTGTCTCTGGCCCTTTTCTGACTCCTAGACTGTTTAAGGATCGCTTCAAAAGACAGTAGGAGGTTTTTGTTCTCAATTAAACACAGATGAGGTCTTTGTGATGTCATGTCAGTAGGCATCCTGTGTCTCTGGCCCTTTTCTGACTCCTAGGCTGTTTAAAGATCGCCCCAAAAGGCAGTAAGAGGTTTTTTTCTTCTCAATTAAACAAAGGTGAAGTCCTTGTGATATCATGTCAGTAGGTATCCAGTGTCTCTGGCCCTTTTCTAACTTTTAGTCTGTTTAAAGATGGCCCCAAAAGGCAGTAAGAGGTTTTTTCTCCACAATTAAACACAGGGGAGGTCTTTGTGATATCATGTCAGTAGGTATCCAGTGTCTCTGGCCCTTTTCTAACTTTTAGTCTGTTTAAAGATCGCCCCAAAAGGCAGTAAAAGGTTTTTTTCTTCTCAATTAAACACAGATGAGGTCTTTGTGATGTCATGTCAGTAGGCATCCTGTGTCTCTGGCCCTTTTCTAACTCCTAGACTGTTTAAGGATCGCTTCAAAAGACAGTAGGAGGTTTTTGTTCTCAATTAAACACAGATGAGGTCTTTGTGATGTCATGTCAGTAGGCATCCTGTGTCTCTGGCCCTTTTCTGACTCCTAGGCTGTTTAAAGATCGCCCCAAAAGGCAGTAAGAGGTTTTTTTCTTCTCAATTAAACAAAGGTGAAGTCCTTGTGATATCATGTCAGTAGGTATCCAGTGTCTCTGGCCCTTTTCTAACTTTTAGTCTGTTTAAAGATGGCCCCAAAAGGCAGTAAGAGGTTTTTTCTCCACAATTAAACACAGGGGAGGTCTTTGTGATATCATGTCAGTAGGTATCCAGTGTCTCTGGCCCTTTTCTAACTTTTAGTCTGTTTAAAGAACGCCCCAAAAGGCAGTAAAAGGTTTTTTTCTTCTCAATTAAACACAGATGAGGTCTTTGTGATGTCATGTCAGTAGGCATCCTGTGTCTCTGGCCCTTTTCTGACTCCTAGACTGTTTAAGGATCGCTTCAAAAGACAGTAGGAGGTTTTTTTTCTCAATTAAACACAGATGAGGTCTTTGTGATGTCATGTCAGTAGGCCTCCAGTGTCTCTGGCCCTTTTCTGACTCCTAGACTGTTTAAGGATCGCTTCAAAAGACATTAAGAGTTTTTTTTCTTCTCAATTAAACACAGGTGAGGTCTTTGTGATGTCAGGTCAGTAGGTATCCAGTGTCTCTGGCCCTTTTCTGACTTTTAGTCTGTTTAAAGATCGCCCGAAAAGGCAGTAAGAGGTTTTTTTTTCTCAATTAAACACAGATGAGGTCTTTGTGATGTCATGTAAGTAGGCATCCAGTGTCTCTAGCCCTTTTCTGACTCCTAGACTGTTTAAGGATCACTTCAAAAGACAGAAAGAGGTTTTTTTTTTCTCAATTAAACACAGATGAGGTCTTTGTGATGTCATGTCAGTAGGCATCCAGTGTCTCTGGCCCTTTTCTGACTCCTAGATTGTTTAAGGATGGCTTCAAAAGACAGTAAGAGGTTTTTATCCCCAATTAAACACAGATGAGGTCTTTGTGATGTCATGTCAGTAGGCCTCCTGTGTCCCTGGCCCTTTTCTGACTCATAGACTGTTTAAGGATTGCTTCAAAAGACAGTAAGAGGTTTTTTTTCTCAATTAAACACAGATGAGGTCTTTGTGATGTCATGTCAGTAGGCCTCCAGTGTCTCTGGCCCTTTTCTGACTCCTAGACTGTTTAAGGATCGCTTCAAAAGACAGTAAGAGGTTTCTTTTCTCAATTAAACACAGATGAGGTCTTTGTGATGTCATGTCAGTAGGCCTCCAGTGTCTCTGGCCCTTTTCTGACTCCTAGACTGTTTAAGGATGGCTTCAAAAGACATTAAGAGGTTTTTTTCTTCTCAATTAAACACAGGTGAGGTCTTTGTGATGTCAGGTCAGTAGGTATCCAGTGTCTCTGGCCCTTTTCTGACTTTTAGTCTGTTTAAAGATCGCCCCAAAAGGCAGTAAGAGGTTTTTTTTTCTCAATTAAACACAGATGAGGTCTTTGTGATGTCATGTCAGTAGGCACCCAGTGTCTCTGGCCCTTTTCTGACTCCTAGACTGTTTAAGGATCGCTTCAAAAGACAGTAAGAGGTTTTTTTTCTCAATTAAACACAGATGAGGTCTTTGTGATGTCATGTCAGTAGGCCTCCAGTGTCTCTGGCCCTTTTCTGACTCCTAGACTGTTTAAGGATCGCTTCAAAAGACAGTAAGAGGTTTTTTTTCTCAATTAAACACAGATGAGGTCTTTGTGATGTCATGTCAGTAGGCCTCCAGTGTCTCTGGACCTTTTCTGACTCCTAGACTATTTAAGGATCGCTTCAAAAGACATTAAGAGGTTTTTTTCTTCTCAATTAAACACAGGTGAGGTCTTTGTGATGTCAGGTCAGTAGGTATCCAGTGTCTCCGGCCCTTTTCTGACTTTTAGTCTGTTTAAAGATCGCCCCAAAAGGCAGTAAGAGGTTTTTATCCCCAATTAAACACAGATGAGGTCTTTGTGATGTCATGTCAGTAGGCCTCCTGTGTCCCTGGCCCTTTTCTGACTCCTAGACTGTTTAAGGATCGCTTCAAAAGACAGTAAGAGGTTTTTTTTTCTCAATTAAACACAGATGAGGTCTTTGTGATGTCATGTCAGTAGGCCTCCAGTGTCTCTGGCCCTTTTCTGACTCCTAGACTGTTTAAGGATCGCTTCAAAAGACAGTAAGAGTTTTTTTTTCTCAATTAAACACAGATGAGGTCTTTGTGATGTCATGTCAGTAGGCCTCCAGTGTCTCTGGCCCTTTTCTGACTCCTAGACTGTTTAAGGATCGCTTCAAAAGACAGTAAGAGGTTTTTTTTCTCAATTAAACACAGATGAGGTCTTTGTGATGTCATGTCAGTAGGCCTCCTGTGTCTCTGGACCTTTTCTGACTCCTAGACTATTTAAGGATCGCTTCAAAAGACATTAAGAGGTTTTTTTCTTCTCAATTAAACACAGGTGAGGTCTTTGTGATGTCAGGTCAGTAGGTATCCAGTGTCTCTGGCCCTTTTCTGACTTTTAGTCTGTTTAAGGATCGCTTCAAAAGACAGTAAGAGGTTTTTTTTCTCAATTAAACACAGATGAGGTCTTTGTGATGTCATGTCAGTAGGCATCCAGTGTCTCTGGCCCTTTTCTGACTCCTAGACTGTTTAAGGATCGCTTCAAAAGACAGTAAGAGGTTTTTTTTCTCAATTAAATACAGATGAGGTCTTTGTGATGTCATGTCAGTAGGCATCCAGTGTCTCTGGCCCTTTTCTGACTCCTAGACTGTTTAAGGATCGCTTCAAAAGACAGTAAGAGGTTTTTTTTCTCAATTAAACACAGATGAGGTCTTTGTGATGTCATGTCAGTAGGCATCCAGTGTCTCTGGCCCTTTTCTGACTCCTAGACTGTTTAAGGATCGCTTCAAAAGACAGTAAGAGATTTTTTTTCCCAATTAAACACAGATGAGGTCTTTGTGATGTCATGTCAGTAGGCATCCTGTGTCTCTGGCCCTTTTCTGACTCCTAGACTGTTTAAGGATCGCTTCAAAAGCAGGAAGAGGGTTTTTTTCTCAATTAAACACAGATGAGGTCTATGTGATGTCATGTCAGTAGGCCTCCAGTGTCTCTGGCCCTTTTCTGACTCCTAGACTGTTTAAGGATCGCTTCAAAAGACAGTAGGAGGTTTTTGTTCTCAATTAAACACAGATGAGGTCTTTGTGATGTCATGTCAGTAGGCATCCTGTGTCTCTGGCCCTTTTCTGACTCCTAGGCTGTTTAAAGATCGCCCCAAAAGGCAGTAAGAGGTTTTTTTCTTCTCAATTAAACAAAGGTGAAGTCCTTGTGATATCATGTCAGTAGGTATCCAGTGTCTCTGGCCCTTTTCTAACTTTTAGTCTGTTTAAAGATGGCCCCAAAAGGCAGTAAGAGGTTTTTTCTCCACAATTAAACACAGGGGAGGTCTTTGTGATATCATGTCAGTAGGTATCCAGTGTCTCTGGCCCTTTTCTGACTCCTAGACTGTTTAAGGATCGCTTCAAAAGACAGTAAGAGGTTTTTTTTCTCAATTAAACACAGATGAGGTCTTTGTGATGTCATGTCAGTAGGCATCCAGTGTCTCTGGCCCTTTTCTGACTCCTAGACTGTTTAAGGATCGCTTCAAAAGACAGTAAGAGGTTTTTTTTCTCAATTAAACACAGATGAGGTCTTTGTGATGTCATGTCAGTAGGCATCCAGTGTCTCTGGCCCTTTTCTGACTCCTAGACTGTTTAAGGATCGCTTCAAAAGACATTAAGAGGTTTTTTTCTTCTCAATTAAACACAAATGAGGTCTTTGTGATGTCATGTCAGTAGGCATCCTGTGTCTCTGGCC
Organism: Paroedura picta; assembly: GCF_049243985.1. Lineage (NCBI taxonomy): Eukaryota > Metazoa > Chordata > Lepidosauria > Squamata > Gekkonidae > Paroedura > Paroedura picta. Next base: position 13,188,127 of record NC_135385.1, on the reverse strand, counting down.
CTTTTCTGACTCCTAGACTGTTTAAGGATCGCTTCAAAAGACAGTAAGAGGTTTTTTTTTTCTCAATTAAACACAAATGAGGTCTTTGTGATGTCATGTCAGTAGGCATCCTGTGTCTCTGGCCCTTTTCTGACTCCTAGACTGTTTAAGGATCGCTTCAAAAGACAGTAGGAGGTTTTTTTTCTCAATTAAACACAGATGAGGTCTTTGTGATGTCATGTCAGTAGGCCTCCAGTGTCTCTGGCCCTTTTCTGACTCCTAGACTGTTTAAGGATCGCTTCAAAAGACATTAAGAGTTTTTTTTCTTCTCAATTAAACACAGGTGAGGTCTTTGTGATGTCAGGTCAGTAGGTATCCAGTGTCTCTGGCCCTTTTCTGACTTTTAGTCTGTTTAAAGATCGCCCGAAAAGGCAGTAAGAGGTTTTTTTTCCTCAATTAAACACAGATGAGGTCTTTCTGATGTCATGTCAGTAGGCATCCAGTGTCTCTGGCCCTTTTCTGACTCCTAGACTGTTTAAGGATCACTTCAAAAGACAGAAAGAGGTTTTTTTTTCTCAATTAAACACAGATGAGGTCTTAGTGATGTCATGTCAGTAGGCATCCAGTGTCTCTGGCCCTTTTCTGACTCCTAGATTGTTTAAGGATGGCTTCAAAAGACAGTAAGAGGTTTTTATCCCCACTTAAACACAGATGAGGTCTTTGTGATGTCATGTCAGTAGGCCTCCTGTGTCCCTGGCCCTTTTCTGACTCATAGACTGTTTAAGGATTGCTTCAAAAGACAGTAAGAGGTTTTTTTTCTCAATTAAACACAGATGAGGTCTTTGTGATGTCATGTCAGTAGGCCTCCAGTGTCTCTGGCCCTTTTCTGACTCCTAGACTGTTTAAGGATCGCTTCAAAAGACAGTAAGAGGTTTCTTTTCTCAATTAAACACAGATGAGGTCTTTGTGATGTCATGTCAGTAGGCCTCCAGTGTCTCTGGCCCTTTTCTGACTCCTAGACTGTTTAAGGATGGCTTCAAAAGACATTAAGAGGTTTTTTTCTTCTCAATTAAACACAGGTGAGGTCTTTGTGATGTCAGGTCAGTAGGTATCCAGTGTCTCTGGCCCTTTTCTGACTTTTAGTCTGTTTAAAGATCGCCCCAAAAGGCAGTAAGAGGTTTTTTTTTCTCAATTAAACACAGATGAGGTCTTTGTGATGTCATGTCAGTAGGCACCCAGTGTCTCTGGCCCTTTTCTGACTCCTAGACTGTTTAAGGATCGCTTCAAAAGACAGTAAGAGGTTTTTTTTCTCAATTAAACACAGATGAGGTCTTTGTGATGTCATGTCAGTAGGCCTCCAGTGTCTCTGGCCCTTTTCTGACTCCTAGACTGTTTAAGGATCGCTTCAAAAGACAGTAAGAGGTTTTTTTTCTCAATTAAACACAGATGAGGTCTTTGTGATGTCATGTCAGTAGGCCTCCAGTGTCTCTGGACCTTTTCTGACTCCTAGACTATTTAAGGATCGCTTCAAAAGACATTAAGAGGTTTTTTTCTTCTCAATTAAACACAGGTGAGGTCTTTGTGATGTCAGGTCAGTAGGTATCCAGTGTCTCTGGCCCTTTTCTGACTTTTAGTCTGTTTAAAGATCGCCCCAAAAGGCAGTAAGAGGTTTTTTTTTTCTCAATTAAACACAGATGAGGTCTTTGTGATGTCATGTCAGTAGGCATCCAGTGTCTCTGGCCCTTTTCTGACTCCTAGACTGTTTAAGGATCACTTCAAAAGACAGAAAGAGGTTTTTTTCTCAATTAAACACAGATGAGGTCTTTGTGATGTCATGTCAGTAGGCATCCAGTGTCTCTGGCCCTTTTCTGACTCCTAGATAGTTTAAGGATCGCTTCAAAAGACAGTAAGAGGTTTTTATCCCCAATCAAACACAGATGAGGTCTTTGTGATGTCATGTCAGTAGGCCTCCTGTGTCCCTGGCCCTTTTCTGACTCCTAGACTGTTTAAGGATCGCTTCAAAAGACAGTAAGAGGTTTTTTTTTCTCAATTAAACACAGATGAGGTCTTTGTGATGTCATGTCAGTAGGCCTCCAGTGTCTCTGGCCCTTTTCTGACTCCTAGACTGTTTAAGGATCGCTTCAAAAGACAGTAAGAGTTTTTTTTTCTCAATTAAACACAGATGAGGTCTTTGTGATGTCATGTCAGTAGGCCTCCAGTGTCTCTGGCCCTTTTCTGACTCCTAGACTGTTTAAGGATCGCTTCAAAAGACAGTAAGAGGTTTTTTTTCTCAATTAAACACAGATGAGGTCTTTGTGATGTCATGTCAGTAGGCCTCCTGTGTCTCTGGACCTTTTCTGACTCCTAGACTATTTAAGGATCGCTTCAAAAGACATTAAGAGGTTTTTTTCTTCTCAATTAAACACAGGTGAGGTCTTTGTGATGTCAGGTCAGTAGGTATCCAGTGTCTCTGGCCCTTTTCTGACTTTTAGTCTGTTTAAGGATCGCTTCAAAAGACAGTAAGAGGTTTTTTTTCTCAATTAAACACAGATGAGGTCTTTGTGATGTCATGTCAGTAGGCCTCCAGTGTCTCTGGCCCTTTTCTGACTCCTAGACTGTTTAAGGATCGCTTCAAAAGACAGTAGGAGGTTTTTGTTCTCAATTAAACACAGATGAGGTCTTTGTGATGTCATGTCAGTAGGCATCCTGTGTCTCTGGCCCTTTTCTGACTCCTAGGCTGTTTAAAGATCGCCCCAAAAGGCAGTAAGAGGTTTTTTTCTTCTCAATTAAACAAAGGTGAAGTCCTTGTGATATCATGTCAGTAGGTATCCAGTGTCTCTGGCCCTTTTCTAACTTTTAGTCTGTTTAAAGATGGCCCCAAAAGGCAGTAAGAGGTTTTTTCTCCACAATTAAACACAGGGGAGGTCTTTGTGATATCATGTCAGTAGGTATCCAGTGTCTCTGGCCCTTTTCTAACTTTTAGTCTGTTTAAAGATCGCCCCAAAAGGCAGTAAGAGGTTTTTTTCTTCTCAATTAAACACAGATGAGGTCTTTGTGATGTCATGTCAGTAGGCCTCCAGTGTCTCTGGCCCTTTTCTGACTCCTAGATAGTTTAAGGATCGCTTCAAAAGACAGTAAGAGGTTTTTATCCCCAATTAAACACAGATGAGGTCTTTGTGATGTCATGTGAGTAGGCCTCCTGTGTCTCTGGCCCTTTTCTGACTCCTAGACTGTTTAAGGATCGCTTCAAAAGACAGTAAGAGGTTTTTTTTCTCAATTAAACACAGATGAGGTCTTTGTGATGTCATGTCAGTAGGCATCCAGTGTCTCTGGCCCTATTCTGACTCCTAGACTGTTTAAGGATCGCTTCAAAAGACAGTAAGAGGTTTTTTTTCTCAATTAAACACAGATGAGGTCTTTGTGATGTCATGTCAGTAGGCATCCTGTGTCTCTGGCCCTTTTCTGACTCCTAGACTGTTTAAGGATCGCTTCAAAAGCAGGAAGAGGGTTTTTTTCTCAATTAAACACAGATGAGGTCTATGTGATGTCATGTCAGTAGGCCTCCAGTGTCTCTGGCCCTTTTCTGACTCCTAGACTGTTTAAGGATCGCTTCAAAAGACAGTAGGAGGTTTTTGTTCTCAATTAAACACAGATGAGGTCTTTGTGATGTCATGTCAGTAGGCATCCTGTGTCTCTGGCCCTTTTCTGACTCCTAGGCTGTTTAAAGATCGCCCCAAAAGGCAGTAAGAGGTTTTTTTCTTCTCAATTAAACAAAGGTGAAGTCCTTGTGATATCATGTCAGTAGGTATCCAGTGTCTCTGGCCCTTTTCTAACTTTTAGTCTGTTTAAAGATGGCCCCAAAAGGCAGTAAGAGGTTTTTTCTCCACAATTAAACACAGGGGAGGTCTTTGTGATATCATGTCAGTAGGTATCCAGTGTCTCTGGCCCTTTTCTGACTTTTAGTCTGTTTAAAGATCGCCCGAAAAGGCAGTAAGAGGTTTTTTTTTCTCAATTAAACACAGATGAGGTCTTTGTGATGTCATGTCAGTAGGCATCCAGTGTCTCTGGCCCTTTTCTGACTCCTAGACTGTTTAAGGATCACTTCAAAAGACAGAAAGAGGTTTTTTTTTTCTCAATTAAACACAGATGAGGTCTTTGTGATGTCATGTCAGTAGGCATCCAGTGTCTCTGGCCCTTTTCTGACTCCTAGATTGTTTAAGGATGGCTTCAAAAGACAGTAAGAGGTTTTTATCCCCAATTAAACACAGATGAGGTCTTTGTGATGTCATGTCAGTAGGCCTCCTGTGTCCCTGGCCCTTTTCTGACTCATAGACTGTTTAAGGATTGCTTCAAAAGACAGTAAGAGGTTTTTTTTCTCAATTAAACACAGATGAGGTCTTTGTGATGTCATGTCAGTAGGCCTCCAGTGTCTCTGGCCCTTTTCTGACTCCTAGACTGTTTAAGGATCGCTTCAAAAGACAGTAAGAGGTTTCTTTTCTCAATTAAACACAGATGAGGTCTTTGTGATGTCATGTCAGTAGGCCTCCAGTGTCTCTGGCCCTTTTCTGACTCCTAGACTGTTTAAGGATGGCTTCAAAAGACATTAAGAGGTTTTTTTTTTCTCAATTAAACACAGATGAGGTCTTTGTGATGTCATGTCAGTAGGCATCCTGTGTCTCTGGCCCTTTTCTGACTCCTAGACTGTTTAAGGATCGCTTCAAAAGCAGGAAGAGAGTTTTTTTCTCAATTAAACACAGATGAGGTCTATGTGATGTCATGTCAGTAGGCCTCCAGTGTCTCTGGCCCTTTTCTGACTCCTAGACTGTTTAAGGATCGCTTCAAAAGACAGTAGGAGGTTTTTGTTCTCAATTAAACACAGATGAGGTCTTTGTGATGTCATGTCAGTAGGCATCCTGTGTCTCTGGCCCTTTTCTGACTCCTAGGCTGTTTAAAGATCGCCCCAAAAGGCAGTAAGAGGTTTTTTTCTTCTCAATTAAACAAAGGTGAAGTCCTTGTGATATCATGTCAGTATGTATCCAGTGTCTCTGGCCCTTTTCTAACTTTTAGTCTGTTTAAAGATGGCCCCAAAAGGCAGTAAGAGGTTTTTTCTCCACAATTAAACACAGGGGAGGTCTTTGTGATATCATGTCAGTAGGTATCCAGTGTCTCTGGCCCTTTTCTAACTTTTAGTCTGTTTAAAGATCGCCCCAAAAGGCAGTAAAAGGTTTTTTTCTTCTCAATTAAACACAGATGAGGTCTTTGTGATGTCATGTCAGTAAGCATCCAGTGTCTCTGGCCCTTTTCTGACTCCTAGACTGTTTAAGGATCGCTTCAAAAGACAGTAAGAGGTTTCTTTTCTCAATTAAACACAGATGAGGTCTTTGTGATGTCATGTCAGTAGGCCTCCAGTGTCTCTGGCCCTTTTCTGACTCCTAGACTGTTTAAGGATCGCTTCAAAAGACAGTAAGAGGTTTCTTTTCTCAATTAAACACAGATGAGGTCTTTGTGATGTCATGTCAGTAGGCATCCAGTGTCTCTGGCCCTTTTCTGACTCCTAGACTGTTTAAGGATCGCTTCAAAAGACAGTAAGAGTTTTTTTTTCTCAATTAAACACAGATGAGGTCTTTGTGATGTCATGTCAGTAGGCATCCTGTGTCTCTGGCCCTTTTCTGACTCCTAGACTGTTTAAGGATCGCTTCAAAAGCAGGAAGAGGGTTTTTTTCTCAATTAAACACAGATGAGGTCTATGTGATGTCATGTCAGTAGGCCTCCAGTGTCTCTGGCCCTTTTCTGACTCCTAGACTGTTTAAGGATCGCTTCAAAAGACAGTAGGAGGTTTTTGTTCTCAATTAAACACAGATGAGGTCTTTGTGATGTCATGTCAGTAGGCATCCTGTATCTCTGGCCCTTTTCTGACTCCTAGGCTGTTTAAAGATCGCCCCAAAAGGCAGTAAGAGGTTTTTTTCTTCTCAATTAAACAAAGGTGAAGTCCTTGTGATATCATGTCAGTAGGTATCCAGTGTCTCTGGCCCTTTTCTAACTTTTAGTCTGTTTAAAGATGGCCCCAAAAGGCAGTAAGAGGTTTTTTCTCCACAATTAAACACAGGGGAGGTCTTTGTGATATCATGTCAGTAGGTATCCAGTGTCTCTGGCCCTTTTCTAACTTTTAGTCTGTTTAAAGATCGCCCCAAAAGGCAGTAAAAGGTTTTTTTCTTCTCAATTAAACACAGATGAGGTCTTTGTGATGTCATGTCAGTAAGCATCCAGTGTCTCTGGCCCTTTTCTGACTCCTAGATAGTTTAAGGATCGCTTCAAAAGACAGTAAGAGGTTTTTATCCCCAATTAAACACAGATGAGGTCTTTGTGATGTCATGTGAGTAGGCCTCCTGTGTCTCTGGCCCTTTTCTGACTCCTAGACTGTTTAAGGATCGCTTCAAAAGACAGTAAGAGGTTTTTTTTCTCAATTAAACACAGATGAGGTCTTTGTGATGTCATGTCAGTAGGCATCCAGTGTCTCTGGCCCTTTTCTGACTCCTAGACTGTTTAAGGATCGCTTCAAAAGACAGTAAGAGGTTTTTTTTCTCAATTAAACACAGATGAGGTCTTTGTGATGTCATGTCAGTAGGCATCCTGTGTCTCTGGCCCTTTTCTGACTCCTAGACTGTTTAAGGATCGCTTCAAAAGCAGGAAGAGGGTTTTTTTCTCAATTAAACACAGATGAGGTCTATGTGATGTCATGTCAGTAGGCCTCCAGTGTCTCTGGCCCTTTTCTGACTCCTAGACTGTTTAAGGATCGCTTCAAAAGACAGTAGGAGGTTTTTTTTCTCAATTAAACACAGATGAGGTCTTTGTGATGTCATGTCAGTAGGCCTCCAGTGTCTCTGGCCCTTTTCTGACTCCTAGACTGTTTAAGGATCGCTTCAAAAGCAGGAAGAGGGTTTTTTTCTCAATTAAACACAGATGAGGTCTATGTGATGTCATGTCAGTAGGCCTCCAGTGTCTCTGGCCCTTTTCTGACTCCTAGACTGTTTAAGGATCGCTTCAAAAGACAGTAGGAGGTTTTTGTTCTCAATTAAACACAGATGAGGTCTTTGTGATGTCATGTCAGTAGGCATCCTGTGTCTCTGGCCCTTTTCTGACTCCTAGGCTGTTTAAAGATCGCCCCAAAAGGCAGTAAGAGGTTTTTTTCTTCTCAATTAAACAAAGGTGAAGTCCTTGTGATATCATGTCAGTAGGTATCCAGTGTCTCTGGCCCTTTTCTAACTTTTAGTCTGTTTAAAGATGGCCCCAAAAGGCAGTAAGAGGTTTTTTCTCCACAATTAAACACAGGGGAGGTCTTTGTGATATCATGTCAGTAGGTATCCAGTGTCTCTGGCCCTTTTCTAACTTTTAGTCTGTTTAAAGATCGCCCCAAAAGGCAGTAAAAGGTTTTTTTCTTCTCAATTAAACACAGATGAGGTCTTTGTGATGTCATGTCAGTAGGCATCCTGTGTCTCTGGCCCTTTTCTGACTCCTAGACTGTTTAAGGATCGCTTCAAAAGACAGTAGGAGGTTTTTGTTCTCAATTAAACACAGATGAGGTCTTTGTGATGTCATGTCAGTAGGCATCCTGTGTCTCTGGCCCTTTTCTGACTCCTAGGCTGTTTAAAGATCGCCCCAAAAGGCAGTAAGAGGTTTTTTTCTTCTCAATTAAACAAAGGTGAAGTCCTTGTGATATCATGTCAGTAGGTATCCAGTGTCTCTGGCCCTTTTCTAACTTTTAGTCTGTTTAAAGATGGCCCCAAAAGGCAGTAAGAGGTTTTTTCTCCACAATTAAACACAGGGGAGGTCTTTGTGATATCATGTCAGTAGGTATCCAGTGTCTCTGGCCCTTTTCTAACTTTTAGTCTGTTTAAAGAACGCCCCAAAAGGCAGTAAAAGGTTTTTTTCTTCTCAATTAAACACAGATGAGGTCTTTGTGATGTCATGTCAGTAGGCATCCTGTGTCTCTGGCCCTTTTCTGACTCCTAGACTGTTTAAGGATCGCTTCAAAAGACAGTAGGAGGTTTTTTTTCTCAATTAAACACAGATGAGGTCTTTGTGATGTCATGTCAGTAGGCCTCCAGTGTCTCTGGCCCATTTCTGACTCCTAGACTGTTTAAGGATCGCTTCAAAAGACATTAAGAGTTTTTTTTCTTCTCAATTAAACACAGGTGAGGTCTTTGTGATGTCAGGTCAGTAGGTATCCAGTGTCTCTGGCCCTTTTCTGACTTTTAGTCTGTTTAAAGATCGCCCGAAAAGGCAGTAAGAGGTTTTTTTTTCTCAATTAAACACAGATGAGGTCTTTGTGATGTCATGTCAGTAGGCATCCAGTGTCTCTGGCCCTTTTCTGACTCCTAGACTGTTTAAGGATCACTTCAAAAGACAGAAAGAGGTTTTTTTTTTCTCAATTAAACACAGATGAGGTCTTTGTGATGTCATGTCAGTAGGCATCCAGTGTCTCTGGCCCTTTTCTGACTCCTAGATTGTTTAAGGATGGCTTCAAAAGACAGTAAGAGGTTTTTATCCCCAATTAAACACAGATGAGGTCTTTGTGATGTCATGTCAGTAGGCCTCCTGTGTCCCTGGCCCTTTTCTGACTCATAGACTGTTTAAGGATTGCTTCAAAAGACAGTAAGAGGTTTTTTTTCTCAATTAAACACAGATGAGGTCTTTGTGATGTCATGTCAGTAGGCCTCCAGTGTCTCTGGCCCTTTTCTGACTCCTAGACTGTTTAAGGATCGCTTCAAAAGACAGTAAGAGGTTTCTTTTCTCAATTAAACACAGATGAGGTCTTTGTGATGTCATGTCAGTAGGCCTCCAGTGTCTCTGGCCCTTTTCTGACTCCTAGACTGTTTAAGGATGGCTTCAAAAGACATTAAGAGGTTTTTTTTTTCTCAATTAAACACAGATGAGGTCTTTGTGATGTCATGTCAGTAGGCATCCTGTGTCTCTGGCCCTTTTCTGACTCCTAGACTGTTTAAGGATCGCTTCAAAAGCAGGAAGAGAGTTTTTTTCTCAATTAAACACAGATGAGGTCTATGTGATGTCATGTCAGTAGGCCTCCAGTGTCTCTGGCCCTTTTCTGATTCCTAGACTGTTTAAGGATCGCTTCAAAAGACAGTAGGAGGTTTTTGTTCTCAATTAAACACAGATGAGGTCTTTGTGATGTCATGTCAGTAGGCATCCTGTGTCTCTGGCCCTTTTCTGACTCCTAGGCTGTTTAAAGATCGCCCCAAAAGGCAGTAAGAGGTTTTTTTCTTCTCAATTAAACAAAGGTGAAGTCCTTGTGATATCATGTCAGTATGTATCCAGTGTCTCTGGCCCTTTTCTAACTTTTAGTCTGTTTAAAGATGGCCCCAAAAGGCAGTAAGAGGTTTTTTCTCCACAATTAAACACAGGGGAGGTCTTTGTGATATCATGTCAGTAGGTATCCAGTGTCTCTGGCCCTTTTCTAACTTTTAGTCTGTTTAAAGATCGCCCCAAAAGGCAGTAAAAGGTTTTTTTCTTCTCAATTAAACACAGATGAGGTCTTTGTGATGTCATGTCAGTAAGCATCCAGTGTCTCTGGCCCTTTTCTGACTCCTAGATAGTTTAAGGATCGCTTCAAAAGACAGTAAGAGGTTTTTATCCCCAATTAAACACAGATGAGGTCTTTGTGATGTCATGTGAGTAGGCCTCCTGTGTCTCTGGCCCTTTTCTGACTCCTAGACTGTTTAAGGATCGCTTCAAAAGACAGTAAGAGGTTTTTTTTCTCAATTAAACACAGATGAGGTCTTTGTGATGTCATGTCAGTAGGCATCCAGTGTCTCTGGCCCTTTTCTGACTCCTAGACTGTTTAAGGATCGCTTCAAAAGACAGTAAGAGTTTTTTTTTCTCAATTAAACACAGATGAGGTCTTTGTGATGTCATGTCAGTAGGCATCCTGTGTCTCTGGCCCTTTTCTGACTCCTAGACTGTTTAAGGATCGCTTCAAAAGCAGGAAGAGGGTTTTTTTCTCAATTAAACACAGATGAGGTCTATGTGATGTCATGTCAGTAGGCCTCCAGTGTCTCTGGCCCTTTTCTGACTCCTAGACTGTTTAAGGATCGCTTCAAAAGACAGTAGGAGGTTTTTCTTCTCAATTAAACACAGATGAGGTCTTTGTGATGTCATGTCAGTAGGCATCCTGTATCTCTGGCCCTTTTCTGACTCCTAGGCTGTTTAAAGATCGCCCCAAAAGGCAGTAAGAGGTTTTTTTCTTCTCAATTAAACAAAGGTGAAGTCCTTGTGATATCATGTCAGTAGGTATCCAGTGTCTCTGGCCCTTTTCTAACTTTTAGTCTGTTTAAAGATGGCCCCAAAAGGCAGTAAGAGGTTTTTTCTCCACAATTAAACACAGGGGAGGTCTTTGTGATATCATGTCAGTAGGTATCCAGTGTCTCTGGCCCTTTTCTAACTTTTAGTCTGTTTAAAGATCGCCCCAAAAGGCAGTAAAAGGTTTTTTTCTTCTCAATTAAACACAGATGAGGTCTTTGTGATGTCATGTCAGTAAGCATCCAGTGTCTCTGGCCCTTTTCTGACTCCTAGATAGTTTAAGGATCGCTTCAAAAGACAGTAAGAGGTTTTTATCCCCAATTAAACACAGATGAGGTCTTTGTGATGTCATGTGAGTAGGCCTCCTGTGTCTCTGGCCCTTTTCTGACTCCTAGACTGTTTAAGGATCGCTTCAAAAGACAGTAAGAGGTTTTTTTTCTCAATTAAACACAGATGAGGTCTTTGTGATGTCATGTCAGTAGGCATCCAGTGTCTCTGGCCCTTTTCTGACTCCTAGACTGTTTAAGGATCGCTTCAAAAGACAGTAAGAGGTTTTTTTTCTCAATTAAACACAGATGAGGTCTTTGTGATGTCATGTCAGTAGGCATCCTGTGTCTCTGGCCCTTTTCTGACTCCTAGACTGTTTAAGGATCGCTTCAAAAGCAGGAAGAGGGTTTTTTTCTCAATTAAACACAGATGAGGTCTATGTGATGTCATGTCAGTAGGCCTCCAGTGTCTCTGGCCCTTTTCTGACTCCTAGACTGTTTAAGGATCGCTTCAAAAGACAGTAGGAGGTTTTTTTTCTCAATTAAACACAGATGAGGTCTTTGTGATGTCATGTCAGTAGGCCTCCAGTGTCTCTGGCCCTTTTCTGACTCCTAGACTGTTTAAGGATCGCTTCAAAAGCAGGAAGAGGGTTTTTTTCTCAATTAAACACAGATGAGGTCTATGTGATGTCATGTCAGTAGGCCTCCAGTGTCTCTGGCCCTTTTCTGACTCCTAGACTGTTTAAGGATCGCTTCAAAAGACAGTAGGAGGTTTTTGTTCTCAATTAAACACAGATGAGGTCTTTGTGATGTCATGTCAGTAGGCATCCTGTGTCTCTGGCCCTTTTCTGACTCCTAGGCTGTTTAAAGATCGCCCCAAAAGGCAGTAAGAGGTTTTTTTCTTCTCAATTAAACAAAGGTGAAGTCCTTGTGATATCATGTCAGTAGGTATCCAGTGTCTCTGGCCCTTTTCTAACTTTTAGTCTGTTTAAAGATGGCCCCAAAAGGCAGTAAGAGGTTTTTTCTCCACAATTAAACACAGGGGAGGTCTTTGTGATATCATGTCAGTAGGTATCCAGTGTCTCTGGCCCTTTTCTAACTTTTAGTCTGTTTAAAGATCGCCCCAAAAGGCAGTAAAAGGTTTTTTTCTTCTCAATTAAACACAGATGAGGTCTTTGTGATGTCATGTCAGTAGGCATCCTGTGTCTCTGGCCCTTTTCTGACTCCTAGACTGTTTAAGGATCGCTTCAAAAGACAGTAGGAGGTTTTTTTTCTCAATTAAACACAGATGAGGTCTTTGTGATGTCATGTCAGTAGGCCTCCAGTGTCTCTGGCCCTTTTCTGACTCCTAGACTGTTTAAGGATCGCTTCAAAAGACATTAAGAGTTTTTTTTCTTCTCAATTAAACACAGGTGAGGTCTTTGTGATGTCAGGTCAGTAGGTATCCAGTGTCTCTGGCCCTTTTCTGACTTTTAGTCTGTTTAAAGATCGCCCCAAAAGGCAGTAAGAGGTTTTTTATTTCTCAATTAAACACAGATGAGGTCTTACTGATGTCATGTCAGTAGGCATCCAGTGTCTCTGGCCCTTTTCTGACTTTTAGTCTGTTTAAAGATCGCCCGAAAAGGCAGTAAGAGGTTTTTTTTTCTCAATTAAACACAGATGAGGTCTTTGTGATGTCATGTCAGTAGGCATCCAGTGTCTCTGGCCCTTTTCTGACTCCTAGACTGTTTAAGGATCACTTCAAAAGACAGAAAGAGGTTTTTTTTTTCTCAATTAAACACAGATGAGGTCTTTGTGATGTCATGTCAGTAGGCATCCAGTGTCTCTGGCCCTTTTCTGACTCCTAGATTGTTTAAGGATGGCTTCAAAAGACAGTAAGAGGTTTTTATCCCCAATTAAACACAGATGAGGTCTTTGTGATGTCATGTCAGTAGGCCTCCTGTGTCCCTGGCCCTTTTCTGACTCATAGACTGTTTAAGGATTGCTTCAAAAGACAGTAAGAAGTTTTTTTTCTCAATTAAACACAGATGAGGTCTTTGTGATGTCATGTCAGTAGGCCTCCAGTGTCTCTGGCCCTTTTCTGACTCCTAGACTGTTTAAGGATCGCTTCAAAAGACAGTAAGAGGTTTCTTTTCTCAATTAAACACAGATGAGGTCTTTGTGATGTCATGTCAGTAGGCCTCCAGTGTCTCTGGCCCTTTTCTGACTCCTAGACTGTTTAAGGATGGCTTCAAAAGACATTAAGAGGTTTTTTTCTTCTCAATTAAACACAGGTGAGGTCTTTGTGATGTCAGGTCAGTAGGTATCCAGTGTCTCTGGCCCTTTTCTGACTTTTAGTCTGTTTAAAGATCGCCCCAAAAGGCAGTAAGAGGTTTTTTTTTCTCAATTAAACACAGATGAGGTCTTTGTGATGTCATGTCAGTAGGCACCCAGTGTCTCTGGCCCTTTTCTGACTCCTAGACTGTTTAAGGATCGCTTCAAAAGACAGTAAGAGGTTTTTTTTCTCAATTAAACACAGATGAGGTCTTTGTGATATCATGTCAGTAGGCCTCCAGTGTCTCTGGCCCTTTTCTGACTCCTAGACTGTTTAAGGATCGCTTCAAAAGACAGTAAGAGGTTTTTTTTCTCAATTAAACACAGATGAGGTCTTTGTGATGTCATGTCAGTAGGCCTCCAGTGTCTCTGGACCTTTTCTGACTCCTAGACTATTTAAGGATCGCTTCAAAAGACATTAAGAGGTTTTTTTCTTCTCAATTAAACACAGGTGAGGTCTTTGTGATGTCAGGTCAGTAGGTATCCAGTGTCTCTGGCCCTTTTCTGACTTTTAGTCTGTTTAAAGATCGCCCCAAAAGGCAGTAAGAGGTTTTTATCCCCAATTAAACACAGATGAGGTCTTTGTGATGTCATGTCAGTAGGCCTCCTGTGTCCCTGGCCCTTTTCTGACTCCTAGACTGTTTAAGGATCGCTTCAAAAGACAGTAAGAGGTTTTTTTTTCTCAATTAAACACAGATGAGGTCTTTGTGATGTCATGTCAGTAGGCCTCCAGTGTCTCTGGCCCTTTTCTGACTCCTAGACTGTTTAAGGATCGCTTCAAAAGACAGTAAGAGTTTTTTTTTCTCAATTAAACACAGATGAGGTCTTTGTGATGTCATGTCAGTAGGCCTCCAGTGTCTCTTGCCCTTTTCTGACTCCTAGACTGTTTAAGGATCGCTTCAAAAGACAGTAAGAGGTTTTTTTTCTCAATTAAACACAGATGAGGTCTTTGTGATGTCATGTCAGTAGGCCTCCTGTGTCTCTGGACCTTTTCTGACTCCTAGACTATTTAAGGATCGCTTCAAAAGACATTAAGAGGTTTTTTTCTTCTCAATTAAACACAGGTGAGGTCTTTGTGATGTCAGGTCAGTAGGTATCCAGTGTCTCTGGCCCTTTTCTGACTTTTAGTCTGTTTAAGGATCGCTTCAAAAGACAGTAAGAGGTTTTTTTTCTCAATTAAACACAGATGAGGTCTTTGTGATGTCATGTCAGTAGGCATCCAGTGTCTCTGGCCCTTTTCTGACTCCTAGACTGTTTAAGGATCGCTTCAAAAGACAGTAAGAGGTTTTTTTTCTCAATTAAATACAGATGAGGTCTTTGTGATGTCATGTCAGTAGGCATCCAGTGTCTCTGGCCCTTTTCTGACTCCTAGACTGTTTAAGGATCGCTTCAAAAGACAGTAAGAGGTTTTTTTTCTCAATTAAACACAGATGAGGTCTTTGTGATGTCATGTCAGTAGGCATCCAGTGTCTCTGGCCCTTTTCTGACTCCTAGACTGTTTAAGGATCGCTTCAAAAGACAGTAAGAGGTTTTTTTTCTCAATTAAACACAGATGAGGTCTTTGTGATGTCATGTCAGTAGGCATCCTGTGTCTCTGGCCCTTTTCTGACTCCTAGACTGTTTAAGGATCGCTTCAAAAGCAGGAAGAGGGTTTTTTTCTCAATTAAACACAGATGAGGTCTATGTGATGTCATGTCAGTAGGCCTCCAGTGTCTCTGGCCCTTTTCTGACTCCTAGACTGTTTAAGGATCGCTTCAAAAGACAGTAGGAGGTTTTTGTTCTCAATTAAACACAGATGAGGTCTTTGTGATGTCATGTCAGTAGGCATCCTGTGTCTCTGGCCCTTTTCTGACTCCTAGGCTGTTTAAAGATCGCCCCAAAAGGCAGTAAGAGGTTTTTTTCTTCTCAATTAAACAAAGGTGAAGTCCTTGTGATATCATGTCAGTAGGTATCCAGTGTCTCTGGCCCTTTTCTAACTTTTAGTCTGTTTAAAGATGGCCCCAAAAGGCAGTAAGAGGTTTTTTCTCCACAATTAAACACAGGGGAGGTCTTTGTGATATCATGTCAGTAGGTATCCAGTGTCTCTGGCCCTTTTCTAACTTTTAGTCTGTTTAAAGATCGCCCCAAAAGGCAGTAAAAGGTTTTTTTCTTCTCAATTAAACACAGATGAGGTCTTTGTGATGTCATGTCAGTAAGCATCCAGTGTCTCTGGCCCTTTTCTGACTCCTAGATAGTTTAAGGATCGCTTCAAAAGACAGTAAGAGGTTTTTATCCCCAATTAAACACAGATGAGGTCTTTGTGATGTCATGTGAGTAGGCCTCCTGTGTCTCTGGCCCTTTTCTGACTCCTAGACTGTTTAAGGATCGCTTCAAAAGACAGTAAGAGGTTTTTTTTTCTCAATTAAACACAGATGAGGTCTTTGTGATGTCATGTCAGTAGGCCTCCAGTGTCTCTGGCCCTTTTCTGACTCCTAGACTGTTTAAGGATCGCTTCAAAAGCAGGAAGAGGGTTTTTTTCTCAATTAAACACAGATGAGGTCTATGTGATGTCATGTCAGTAGGCCTCCAGTGTCTCTGGCCCTTTTCTGACTCCTAGACTGTTTAAGGATGGCTTCAAAAGACAGTAAGAGGTTTTTTTTCTCAATTAAACACAGATGAGGTCTTTGTGATGTCATGTCAGTAGGCATCCTGTGTCTCTGGCCCTTTTCTGTCTCCTAGACTGTTTAAGGATCGCTTCAAAAGACAGTAAGAGGTTTTTTTTCTCAATTAAACACAGATGAGGTCTTTGTGATGTCATGTCAGTAGGCCTCCAGTGTCTCTGGCCCTTTTCTGACTCCTAGACTGTTTAAGGATCGCTTCAAAAGACAGTAGGATGTTTTTTTTCTCAATTAAACACAGATGAGGTCTTTGTGATGTCATGTCAGTAGGCCTCCAGTGTCTCTGGCCCTTTTCTGACTCCTAGACTGTTTAAGGATCGCTTCAAAAGACAGTAGGAGGTTTTTGTTCTCAATTAAACACAGATGAGGTCTTTGTGATGTCATGTCAGTAGGCATCCTGTGTCTCTGGCCCTTTTCTGACTCCTAGGCTGTTTAAAGATCGCCCCAAAAGGCAGTAAGAGGTTTTTTTCTTCTCAATTAAACAAAGGTGAAGTCCTTGTGATATCATGTCAGTAGGTATCCAGTGTCTCTGGCCCTTTTCTAACTTTTAGTCTGTTTAAAGATGGCCCCAAAAGGCAGTAAGAGGTTTTTTCTCCACAATTAAACACAGGGGAGGTCTTTGTGATATCATGTCAGTAGGTATCCAGTGTCTCTGGCCCTTTTCTAACTTTTAGTCTGTTTAAAGATCGCCCCAAAAGGCAGTAAAAGGTTTTTTTCTTCTCAATTAAACACAGATGAGGTCTTTGTGATGTCATGTCAGTAAGCATCCAGTGTCTCTGGCCCTTTTCTGACTCCTAGATAGTTTAAGGATCGCTTCAAAAGACAGTAAGAGGTTTTTATCCCCAATTAAACACAGATGAGGTCTTTGTGATGTCATGTGAGTAGGCCTCCTGTGTCTCTGGCCCTTTTCTGACTCCTAGACTGTTTAAGGATCGCTTCAAAAGACAGTAAGAGGTTTTTTTTTCTCAATTAAACACAGATGAGGTCTTTGTGATGTCATGTCAGTAGGCCTCCAGTGTCTCTGGCCCTTTTCTGACTCCTAGACTGTTTAAGGATGGCTTCAAAAGACAGTAGGAGGTTTTTTTTCTCAATTAAACACAGATGAGGTCTTTGTGATGTCATGTCAGTAGGCATCCAGTGTCTCTGGCCCTTTTCTGACTCCTAGACTGTTTAAGGATCGCTTCAAAAGCAGGAAGAGGGTTTTTTTCTCAATTAAACACAGATGAGGTCTATGTGATGTCATGTCAGTAGGCCTCCAGTGTCTCTGGCCCTTTTCTGACTCCTAGACTGTTTAAGGATGGCTTCAAAAGACAGTAAGAGGTTTTTTTTCTCAATTAAACACAGATGAGGTCTTTGTGATGTCATGTCAGTAGGCATCCTGTGTCTCTGGCCCTTTTCTGTCTCCTAGACTGTTTAAGGATCGCTTCAAAAGACAGTAAGAGGTTTTTTTTCTCAATTAAACACAGATGAGGTCTTTGTGATGTCATGTCAGTAGGCCTCCAGTGTCTCTGGCCCTTTTCTGACTCCTAGACTGTTTAAGGATCGCTTCAAAAGACAGTAAGATGTTTTTTTTCTCAATTAAACACAGATGAGGTCTTTGTGATGTCATGTCAGTAGGCCTCCAGTGTCTCTGGCCCTTTTCTGACTCCTAGACTGTTTAAGGATCGCTTCAAAAGACATTAAGAGGTTTTTTTCTTCTCAATTAAACACAAATGAGGTCTTTGTGATGTCATGTCAGTAGGCATCCTGTGTCTCTGGCCCTTTTCTGACTCCTAGACTGTTTAAGGATCGCTTCAAAAGACAGTAAGAGGTTTTTTTTTTCTCAATTAAACACAAATGAGGTCTTTGTGATGTCATGTCAGTAGGCATCCTGTGTCTCTGGCCCTTTTCTGACTCCTAGACTGTTTAAGGATCGCTTCAAAAGACAGTAGGAGGTTTTTTTTCTCAATTAAACACAGATGAGGTCTTTGTGATGTCATGTCAGTAGGCCTCCAGTGTCTCTGGCCCTTTTCTGACTCCTAGACTGTTTAAGGATCGCTTCAAAAGACATTAAGAGTTTTTTTTCTTCTCAATTAAACACAGGTGAGGTCTTTGTGATGTCAGGTCAGTAGGTATCCAGTGTCTCTGGCCCTTTTCTGACTTTTAGTCTGTTTAAAGATCGCCCCAAAAGGCAGTAAGAGGTTTTTTATTTCTCAATTAAACACAGATGAGGTCTTTCTGATGTCATGTCAGTAGGCATCCAGTGTCTCTGGCCCTTTTCTGACTTTTAGTCTGTTTAAAGATCGCCCGAAAAGGCAGTAAGAGGTTTTTTTTTCTCAATTAAACACAGATGAGGTCTTTGTGATGTCATGTCAGTAGGCATCCAGTGTCTCTGGCCCTTTTCTGACTCCTAGACTGTTTAAGGATCACTTCAAAAGACAGAAAGAGGTTTTTTTTTCTCAATTAAACACAGATGAGGTCTTTGTGATGTCATGTCAGTAGGCATCCAGTGTCTCTGGCCCTTTTCTGACTCCTAGATTGTTTAAGGATGGCTTCAAAAGACAGTAAGAGGTTTTTATCCCCAATTAAACACAGATGAGGTCTTTGTGATGTCATGTCAGTAGGCCTCCTGTGTCCCTGGCCCTTTTCTGACTCATAGACTGTTTAAGGATTGCTTCAAAAGACAGTAAGAGGTTTTTTTATCTCAATTAAACACAGATGAGGTCTTTGTGATGTCATGTCAGTAGGCCTCCAGTGTCTCTGGCCCTTTTCTGACTCCTAGACTGTTTAAGGATCGCTTCAAAAGACAGTAAGAGGTTTCTTTTCTCAATTAAACACAGATGAGGTCTTTGTGATGTCATGTCAGTAGGCCTCCAGTGTCTCTGGCCCTTTTCTGACTCCTAGACTGTTTAAGGATGGCTTCAAAAGACATTAAGAGGTTTTTTTCTTCTCAATTAAACACAGGTGAGGTCTTTGTGATGTCAGGTCAGTAGGTATCCAGTGTCTCTGGCCCTTTTCTGACTCCTAGACTGTTTAAGGATCGCTTCAAAAGACAGTAAGAGGTTTTTTTTCTCAATTAAACACAGATGAGGTCTTTGTGATGTCATGTCAGTAGGCCTCCAGTGTCTCTGGACCTTTTCTGACTCCTAGACTGTTTAAGGATCGCTTCAAAAGACAGTAAGAGGTTTTTTTTCTCAATTAAACACAGATGAGGTCTTTGTGATGTCATGTCAGTAGGCCTCCAGTGTCTCTGGCCCTTTTCTGACTCCTAGACTGTTTAAGGATCGCTTCAAAAGACAGTAAGAGGTTTTTTTTCTCAATTAAACACAGATGAGGTCTTTGTGATGTCATGTCAGTAGGCCTCCAGTGTCTCTGGACCTTTTCTGACTCCTAGACTATTTAAGGATCGCTTCAAAAGACATTAAGAGGTTTTTTTCTTTTCAATTAAACACAGGTGAGGTCTTTGTGATGTCAGGTCAGTAGGTATCCAGTGTCTCTGGCCCTTTTCTGACTTTTAGTTTGTTTAAAGATCGCCCCAAAAGGCAGTAAGAGGTTTTTATCCCCAATTAAACACAGATGAGGTCTTTGTGATGTCATGTCAGTAGGCCTCCTGTGTCCCTGGCCCTTTTCTGACTCCTAGACTGTTTAAGGATCGCTTCAAAAGACAGTAAGAGGTTTTTTTTTCTCAATTAAACACAGATGAGGTCTTTGTGATGTCATGTCAGTAGGCCTCCAGTGTCTCTGGCCC
The DNA here is from genome assembly GCF_049243985.1 of Paroedura picta. Taxonomy (NCBI): domain Eukaryota; kingdom Metazoa; phylum Chordata; class Lepidosauria; order Squamata; family Gekkonidae; genus Paroedura; species Paroedura picta. Next base: position 13,168,871 of record NC_135385.1, on the reverse strand, counting down.
TTTTCTGACTCCTAGACTGTTTAAGGATCGCTTCAAAAGACAGTAAGAGTTTTTTTTTCTCAATTAAACACAGATGAGGTCTTTGTGATGTCATGTCAGTAGGCCTCCAGTGTCTCTGGCCCTTTTCTGACCCCTAGGCTGTTTAAAGATCGCCCCAAAAGGCAGTAAGAGGTTTTTTTCTTCTCAATTAAACAAAGGTGAGGTCTTTGTGATGTCATGTCAGTAGGCCTCCAGTGTCTCTGGCCCTTTTCTGACTCCTAGACTGTTTAAAGATGGCCCCAAAAGGCAGTAAGAGGTTTTTTTTCTCAATTAAACACAGATGAGGTCTTTGTGATGTCATGTCAGTAGGCCTCCAGTGTCTCTGGACCTTTTCTGACTCCTAGACTATTTAAGGATCGCTTCAAAAGACATTAAGAGGTTTTTTTCTTTTCAATTAAACACAGGTGAGGTCTTTGTGATGTCAGGTCAGTAGGTATCCAGTGTCTCTGGCCCTTTTCTGACTTTTAGTTTGTTTAAAGATCGCCCCAAAAGGCAGTAAGAGGTTTTTATCCCCAATTAAACACAGATGAGGTCTTTGTGATGTCATGTCAGTAGGCCTCCTGTGTCCCTGGCCCTTTTCTGACTCCTAGACTGTTTAAGGATCGCTTCAAAAGACAGTAAGAGGTTTTTTTTTCTCAATTAAACACAGATGAGGTCTTTGTGATGTCATGTCAGTAGGCCTCCAGTGTCTCTGGCCCTTTTCTGACTCCTAGACTGTTTAAGGATCGCTTCAAAAGACAGTAAGAGTTTTTTTTTCTCAATTAAACACAGATGAGGTCTTTGTGATGTCATGTCAGTAGGCCTCCAGTGTCTCTGGCCCTTTTCTGACTCCTAGACTGTTTAAGGATCGCTTCAAAAGACATTAAGAGGTTTTTTTCTTCTCAATTAAACACAAATGAGGTCTTTGTGATGTCATGTCAGTAGGCATCCTGTGTCTCTGGCCCTTTTCTGACTCCTAGACTGTTTAAGGATCGCTTCAAAAGACAGTAAGAGGTTTTTTTTTCTCAATTAAACACAAATGAGGTCTTTGTGATGTCATGTCAGTAGGCATCCTGTGTCTCTGGCCCTTTTCTGACTCCTAGACTGTTTAAGGATCGCTTCAAAAGACAGTAGGAGGTTTTTTTTCTCAATTAAACACAGATGAGGTCTTTGTGATGTCATGTCAGTAGGCCTCCAGTGTCTCTGGCCCTTTTCTGACTCCTAGACTGTTTAAGGATCGCTTCAAAAGACATTAAGAGTTTTTTTTCTTCTCAATTAAACACAGGTGAGGTCTTTGTGATGTCATGTCAGTAGGCCTCCAGTGTCTCTGGCCCTTTTCTGACTCCTAGACTGTTTAAGGATGGCTTCAAAAGACATTAAGAGGTTTTTTTCTTCTCAATTAAACACAGGTGAGGTCTTTGTGATGTCAGGTCAGTAGGTATCCAGTGTCTCTGGCCCTTTTCTGACTTTTAGTCTGTTTTAAGATTGCCCCAAAAGGCAGTAAGAGGTTTTTTTTTCTCAATTAAACACAGATGAGGTCTTTGTGATGTCATGTCAGTAGGCACCCAGTGTCTCTGGCCCTTTTCTGACTCCTAGACTGTTTAAGGATCGCTTCAAAAGACAGTAAGAGGTTTTTTTTCTCAATTAAACACAGATGAGGTCTTTGTGATGTCATGTCAGTAGGCCTCCAGTGTCTCTGGCCCTTTTCTGACACTTAGACTGTTTAAGGATCGCTTCAAAAGACAGTAAGAGGTTTTTTTTCTCAATTAAACACAGATGAGGTCTTTGTGATGTCATGTCAGTAGGCCTCCTGTGTCTCTGGCCCTTTTCTGACTCCTAGACTGTTTAAGGATCGCTTCAAAAGACAGTAAGAGGTTTTTTTTCTCAATTAAACACAGATGAGGTCTTTGTGATGTCATGTCAGTAGGCCTCCTGTGTCTCTGGACCTTTTCTGACTCCTAGACTATTTAAGGATCGCTTCAAAAGACATTAAGAGGTTTTTTTCTTCTCAATTAAACACAGGTGAGGTCTTTGTGATGTCAGGTCAGTAGGTATCCAGTGTCTCTGGCCCTTTTCTGACTTTTAGTCTGTTTAAAGATCGCCCCAAAAGGCAGTAAGAGGTTTTTTTTTCTCAATTAAACACAGATGAGGTCTTTGTGATGTCATGTCAGTAGGCATCCAGTGTCTCTGGCCCTTTTCTGACTCCTAGACTGTTTAATGTCAAGCGCACAGGAAACTCACAACAAAACTTATTCGAAAGAAAAATAGTTTTATTGATTAGCACTACACGCAATGGACTGAAAAGTCAAATCTGACTAGAAGACAGATTTGCCTCAGCTTATCAATACATTTCTCCCGCCCAAAACTTGACAGTTCCCAAGGGGGGGAGGTGAGTGAGAAAAGACATATGTGAAACCAAAACAGGATTCCAAACTCCCATCCTTGAAAGAGGTGACAAACAGCCCTTTCTGCCCATAACAAGATAAGGTTAACATAACATCACTATTCTATTTTATTGCTTACAAACTACAAGGCCGGGACTAGCAGGCGCCGGGCCCCATCTAGTAATATAACTGACATGGAGGAACTCAGGCTAATTTATGACAGAGATTCTACAATCCTGACATCCCTCCGCATTAAAACTAACTTCACTCCCCCACCTAGCCAGCATCAACCGGGCGAGGACAATCAGGAAATGCTCGATGGAAAGCCCGGAGAAGGCGGGGTGCCTTCACATTTCCAGCCTCAACCCACTCTTTATCCCCAGAGGGGAAATCCTTCCAATCGACCAAATATTGAAGGCGACCCTTATGCAAGCGAGAGTCTAAGATTTGGTTGACTTCATAGTGGGTGTCCTTATCGATGTAAATTGGAACAGGCATAGATGGAGGAGGGTGCCACTCGTCCGGGGCTGGAGCTCTTCGCAGCAGGCTGGAATGAAAAACCGGATGCACATTCCTATAAGTTTTTGGTAGAGCTAGCTCCACAGTCACAGCATTTATCAATTTCACCACTTTAAATGGTCCCACAAACTTTGGACCAAGTTTCCTGGATTTCTGCTGGCACCTTAAGTTCTTGGTAGACAGGTAGGCTAAATCACCCACTTTCCAATCAGGGGCAGGTACCCTCTTCTTGTCAGCTTGAGCCTTATAGGCATCTTTGGCTTCCTTGAGGCTAGCAACGATTTCTGGCCAGCCCGTACTAATGGAGGCTGCCCATTTGTTTATGTCAGGGACCTCTGCGGAGCTAAGTCCCCAAGTGGGGGCTGACACTAAATCAGTTCCATACACCACCTTGAAGGGCGATACCCCAGTTGAGGAGTGGACCCCATTGTTATAGGCGAATTCAGCAAGAGGCAATAAAGAAACCCAATCATCCTGCTGGTGGTTGATAAAACAGCGTAAATACTGCTCCAGGATTTGGTTTACTCTCTCGGTCTGGCCATTTGACTCCGGGTGGTAGCCCGAGGTGAGGGCTTGCTCCACACCCAATAGTTTAAGAAGCTCCCTCCAAAACTTGGAAACGAACTGGGGGCCCCGATCTGTCAGGACACGTGTCGGGATCCCGTGCAGACGTACCACGTGTTTAATAAAAAGAGAGGCCAGCTTTGGTGCTGAGGGCACGCCCGTGCAGGGGATGAAATGAGCCTGTTTGGAAAAAGCATCCACTACAACCCATATGACAGTGTTCCCTTGGCTGGGGGGAAGGTCTGTAATAAAGTCCATAGTTACATCAGTCCATGGACGTGAGGGGGTGGGCTGCGGCTGCAAAAGTCCCTTCCTCTTGCCCCCAATTGGCTTTGAGGCAATACAAATGGGGCACCCCTGCACATATTTCTCCACATCTTTACGCAAGGATGGCCACCAGTACTGTCTCCTGACCAGGTGCAGAGTTTTCACAAAACCAAAATGTCCAGCGGTTTTGGCATCGTGGCAAAGTTTCAAAACCTTCCCCCGGGCCGCGGCAGGCACAAAGAGTCTTTCGCCTTTGAAAAAGAGCCCCCCCTTCTCAGACAAATCAGGGCGGAGGGAACAAAACTCTGGGTCAGTTGACAAGTCCTTTTGGACCCAGCCCCCTGGGATGGGCGTAACAGTCTTTGTGTGGCTGCGCGTCACAGCGGCCATCCCCAGTTGGGCGGGGGTAAAGACGGTATCTACCAATGGGTCTCGTTTGCTGTTGTACTGAGGCAGGCGCGATAGTGCATCAGCCAAAAAATTCAGTTTGCCAGGAAGATGCTTAAGGGAGAAGTTGAAACGAGCGAAAAACTCCGCCCATCTCATTTGTTTGGCCGAAAGCGAGCGGGGCTGTTTGAGTGCCTGAAGATTTTTATGATCTGTCCAGACTACAAACGGGATTGTGGACCCCTCCAGCCAATGCCGCCACGTGGAAAGGGCCAATTTCACTGCAGCCGCCTCTTTTTCCCAAATTGCCCAATTTCTTTCTGCCGCTGAAAATTTCTTTGATAAATAGGCCAGGGGGTGCAATTTCCCGTCCCCCCCCTCTTGGAGGATCACGGCCCCCATTGCTACGTCCGAGGAATCTACTTGTACTGTAAATTGCTTAGAGGGGTCGGCATGGGCCAACACAGGTTCAGATGTGAATAACAGCTTTAGTTTATCAAACGCCTCCTGACAGGAGGGAGTCCAAGGGAGAGGCGCCCCAGGTCGGCTTGCCGTCTTCCCCCCTTTGGTTTTTAACAAGTCAGTGAGGGGCAGCGCAACCTTGGCAAAGTTGGGGATGAAGGTCCTGTAAAAATTAGCGAATCCTAAGAAACTTTGTAATTGCCTCCTGGTGCGGGGAGGCTCCCATGCCAGCAAATCACGCACTTTGCCAGGGTCCATTTCGATCCCAGCCTGGGAGACCCGGAAACCCAAGAACTCCACTGCCTCGCGGTGGAACTCACATTTTGACAGTTTAGCAAACAACTGGTGCTTCCGCAAGCGGCGGAGCACTTCGCGGACCAGCTTAGTATGACTCTCAACATTCTCTGAATACACAAGAATATCATCAATGTAAACCAACACCCCTTGGTACAATAAATCATGCATAATTTCATTTATCATATTCATGAACACGCCCGGAGCGCCGGCGAGGCCGAACGGCATTACAGTGTATTCAAACTGCCCCAGGGGCGTATTAAAAGCTGTTAAATATTCATGCCCTTTCTTGATCCGAACTCGATAGTAGGCTTCCCTTAAGTCCAGTTTCGAAAAAACGCGCGCCTTCCCCAAGTGGCCCAGCAAGTCTTTTATCAGGGGAAGCGGGTAGGCGTTGCAGGTGGAGACCGCGTTCAACCCGCGGTAGTCGGTGCACAACCTTAGCGAACCGTCCTTCTTTTTTACGAAAAGGACCGGGGCTGCCAAGGAAGATGTGGCTGGTCTGATAAAACCCCTCGCTAGGTTCTTATCCAAAAATTCTCTAAGCTCCGCCATCTCTCGCGGGCTCATGGAATACAGTTTGGCTTTGGGGAGAGGCTCTCCCTTCTTTAATTCGATGGCACAGTCAGTTTTGCGGTGGGGGGGAAGCTGGTTGCACTCCACCTCCGCGAACACATCACCAAAGTCCCGGTATTCAGGAGGGAGCGCGTCCACCCCCATCCCCAAAGCAGCCACCACCCCGGATCTCGGAGGACCCTGCTGCCGCGTGTGCTGCTCGCAAGCGGCGGAGGTAAATTCCACAGTCCCTTCCTTCCACTTCACAAGGGGATCATGTTCCCTCAGCCAATCCAACCCCAACACGCATGGGAAGGCAGAGTGAGGGGCCACCAAAGGTTGGATTTGCTCCCAATGTTTTTTTATGTCCAAGTCCATGGGGCGAGTCTTTGCCGTGGCTTCCCCACCGGGAGCGCATTTCCCATCTAACTGGGTGATTGGCAAGGGTTCTTTCAGTGCCACTTTCCCCACCCCCAAAGTCTCGGCCAGTGCCGGGCTCACTAGGGATTGGGTGCACCCCGAGTCCACAATACATCGGATTCCCACCGTTTTCCCCGACTTGGGGTTAGAAAGGTTGGCCGGTAGGAGTAGCAAGGGGGAATCACTCACCACGCGTTTGCCCCTGTTGGCGGCCTGCGGGCGGGGCGCCTTTACAGCAGACCGTCCTCGTTTCCCGACTGCTCCTCAGCTTGATCCTCGTCCTCCAGCCCGCTTCCCTCCTCCGAGTCGTCCACCGCTGGCACGGCAGCCACTGGAACCAGGAGAGATTTGGTGCTTTTCTTGGTGGTGGTTTTCTTGGCAGGCGTGGCTTTCGATGGGGCGCTGCTCGCGGCTTTCGGGGTTGATGCCGCTTTCGTTGGGCAGTGTGCGAGGAAATGCCCGGCTTGGCCACATCCCAAGCACAGCCCTTTCTCCATGCGCCGAGTGCGCTCCGCCGGTTCCAATTTGGTTCGGGGCTTGGTCTTCACCGGGGTGGAAGTCTTCGCCATGGTTTTCCCGGCCAGGGCTTGCACCATTGAGGCCCGTTCCAAGCGGTTTTCCATTTCTCCAGCCAGCTGGACCCACCCTTCGACAGTGAGTGGGTCTTCCAGGAGGAGGCACTTGTCAGCCAGAGTGGGATTGAGGCCCCCTACAAACGCCAGCACACGTTGGGGCTCCGTCCAGTCTGGTACAGAGGAAGCCAGCTCCTTAAACTCCCTGGCGTACTCAACCACGGACAACTTTCCTTGCCGGTGAGCCCGGAGTTTCTTCTCCGCAGTCTCCCGTTCAAACGGTTCCACGTACATCTGGCGCAGGGCCCTCATGAAATGGTTGTAGTCGCGGGTGGCTTGGGGGTGGTAACGGTACAAATCCACGAACCATTTGGCAGCTTTGCCTTCCAGGGCTTGCCCCACGAAACGCACCCGTTCGGCGTCGTCTTGGAAAGTGAACCCCATGTCCATCATGTAGGCTTGGAGGTGCACCAGGAACGTGGGGAAATCGGAGGGGTCCCCAGAAAACTTTGCCTTGAACTTATAGGTGTTCCGCATTTCCACTCCACGGAGGTGGGCAGGTAGGCGCCCTGGGCCCCAGTCCGCCGGTGCTGGGGCCGGGGCCGGGGGTCTTGCACCCCGGCCAATGCCTCTCCCTCTCCCAGCCGCCACTCTCGCTCGCTCCGCTGCCTGCGCCGCTGCTGCTGCTCGCGCGGCCGCTCGCGCTGCTTCACGCGCCGCCGCCGCTGTCGCCGCCTCGGCTCCCGCGACATCCGCCGCTGCCCGTGCCGCCGCCGCCGCTGCTGCGTCCTCGCCTCCGTCCGCGCCGTCTCCACCAGCACCGTCGCCGCCAGCGCCACCTTCTTCCTCTCGTTCCTCGCCTTCGTCTTCTCTCTCCCTCTGCGCCCTTGCGCGTGCTTCCGCCTCGGCTTCGATCTCTAGCTGAGCCCGGGCTCTGGCCAGCGCCTCAGCCGCCTCTGCCGTTGCTTGCGCGGCCGCCATGCCGTGCTCCTGCAGTGCAAACCCACCGCTCTCTCTCCGTGCACTGGTATCGTGTGCACCCCCACCGAGCACGTCCTTTAGCAGGCGTTGTGTTCGGCGTCTCTCCTCCGGATCCAGCCGACCCGAGAGGTCCTGCAGCCAGTTAGTCACCCTGTCCAGCTTGTACTGCAAGTCCTGTGTCTCACCCACAGGCTCCAGCGCGTAGCTAGGCAGTCCCAGGTGCTCCGGCCAACGTTCATCCCCAGTAGGGCGGTCGTATTTTGACAACCGCCTGCGCTGGGTGATGTGACGTTCCAAAAATTCCTCGGGTCCCGGGGTTGCCCCCGAGACAGCCCGCATCATGGCCGAGCTGTGCGGCCCCGCACCAGCGCCTTCGGCTTGGGAGAGGTCCCAATCCAGGCCCTCTCCCTGATCAGAAAAAGTATGTCCCTCGCCCTGCATTTTGCAGGTGAAAGGAGTTGTGAGATTTGACTTGATGTCAAGCGCACAGGAAACTCACAACAAAACTTATTCGAAAGAAAAATAGTTTTATTGATTAGCACTACACGCAATGGACTGAAAAGTCAAATCTGACTAGAAGCCAGATTTGCCTCAGCTTATCAATACATTTCTCCCGCCCAAAACTTGACAGTTCCCAAGGGGGGGAGGTGAGTGAGAAAAGACATATGTGAAACCAAAACAGGATTCCAAACTCCCATCCTTGAAAGAGGTGACAAACAGCCCTTTCTGCCCATAACAAGATAAGGTTAACATAACATCACTATTCTATTTTATTGCTTACAAACTACAAGGCCGGGACTAGCAGGCGCCGGGCCCCATCTAGTAATATAACTGACATGGAGGAACTCAGGCTAATTTATGACAGAGATTCTACAATCCTGACATTTAAGGATCACTTCAAAAGACAGAAAGAGGTTTTTTTCTCAATTAAACACAGATGAGGTCTTTGTGATGTCATGTCAGTAGGCATCCAGTGTCTCTGGCCCTTTTCTGACTCCTAGATAGTTTAAGGATCGCTTCAAAAGACAGTAAGAGGTTTTTATCCCCAATTAAACACAGATGAGGTCTTTGTGATGTCATGTCAATAGGCCTCCTGTGTCCCTGGCCCTTTTCTGACTCCTAGACTGTTTAAGGATCGCTTCAAAAGACAGTAAGAGGTTTTTTTTTCTCAATTAAACACAGATGAGGTCTTTGTGATGTCATGTCAGTAGGCCTCCTGTGTCCCTGGCCCTTTTCTGACTCCTAGACTGTTTAAGGATGGCTTCAAAAGACAGTAGGAGGTTTTTTTTCTCAATTAAACACAGACTAGTAAAAAAGCCCATTGTATGAAGAAGACAATGGGCGCTAGCAGGTGGGGACCAGAGCGAGCGGCAGGTGAGGGACAGAGCGAGGGACAGGCTACCTGAAAGAGGAGGCGGACGGCGGCTCCTCTGCATTTTTTTGTTCTTCTGCGGCTTTCCCGGCGGCTCCATTGTGTTCTGGGGCCATGAGGGCAGGGAGCACCCAGCAGCTGCGCTGTGGGCGGCTGCTGGGGCTCCCAGGGCGCCGTCTTGAAGTGGCGAAAGGCTCCTCCAGGGTTTTTTTTTTTCTGCTGGCTCTCGTGGGCTGAAAGGCTCCTACAGGAGTTTTTTTTTCTGCTGGCTCTCCTGGGCTCCGGCTTGGAGCTGCGAAGGGCTCCTACAGGAGTTTTTTTTTCTGCTGGCTCTCCTGGGCGCCGGCTTGGAGCTGCGAAGGGCTCCTACAGGAGGTTTTTTTTCTGCTGGCTCTCCTGGGCGCCGGCTTGGAGCTGCGAAGGGCTCCTACAGGAGTTTTTTTTTCTGCTGGCTCTCCTGGGCGCCGGCTTGGAGCTGCGAAGGGTTCCTACAGGAGTTTTTTGTTCTGCTGGCTCTCCTGGGCGCCGGCTTGGAGCTGCGAAGGGCTCCTACAGGAGTTTTTTGTTCTGCTGGCTCTCCTGGGCGCCGGCTTGGAGCTGCGAAGGGCTCCTACAGGAGTTTTTTGTTCTGCTGGCTCTCCTGGGCGCCGGCTTGGAGCTGCGAAGGGCTCCTACAGGAGTTTTTTGTTCTGCTGGCTCTCCTGGGCGCCGGCTTGGAGCTGCGAAAGGCTCCTCCAGGAGTTTTTTTTTCTGCTGGCTCTCCTGGGCGCCGGCTTGGAGCTGCGAAGGGCTCCTACAGGAGGTTTTTTTTCTGCTGGCTCTCGTGGGCTCCGGCTTGGAGCTGCGAAGGGCTCCTACAGGAGGTTTTTTTTCTGCTGGCTCTCCTGGGCGCCGGCTTGGAGCTGCGAAGGGCTCCTACAGGAGTTTTTTGTTCTGCTGGCTCTCCTGGGCGCCGGCTTGGAGCTGCGAAAGGCTCCTCCAGGAGTTTTTTTTTCTGCTGGCTCTCGTGGGCTCCGGCTTGGAGCTGCGAAGGGCTCCTACAGGAGGTTTTTTTTCTGCTGGCTCTCCTGGGCGCCGGCTTGGAGCTGCGAAGGGCTCCTACAGGAGTTTTTTGTTCTGCTGGCTCTCCTGAGCGCCGGCTTGGAGCTGCGAAAGGCTCCTCCAGGAGTTTTTTTTTCTGCTGGCTCTCGTGGGCTCCGGCTTGGAGCTGCGAAGGGCTCCTACAGGAGTTTTTTGTTCTGCTGGCTCTCCTGGGCGCCGGCTTGGAGCTGCGAAGGGCTCCTACAGGAGTTTTTTTTTTCTGCTGGCTCTCCTGGGCGCCGGCTTGGAGCTGCGAAGGGCTCCTACAGGAGGTTTTTTTTCTGCTGGCTCTCCTGGGCGCCGGCTTGGAGCTGCGAAGGGCTCCTACAGGAGGTTTTTTTTCTGCTGGCTCTCCTGGGCGCCGGCTTGGAGCCGCGAAAGGCTCCTCTGGGGGTGTTTTTTTCTGCTGGCTCTCGTGGGCTCCGGCTTGGAGCTGCGAAGGGCTCCTACAGGAGTTTTTTGTTCTGCTGGCTCTCCTGGGCGCCGGCTTGGAGCTGCGAAGGGCTCCTACAGGAGGTTTTTTTTCTGCTGGCTCTCCTGGGCGCCGGCTTGGAGCTGCGAAGGGCTCCTACAGGAGGTTTTTTTTCTCAATTAAACACAGATGAGGTCTTTGTGATGTCATGTCAGTAGGCCTCCAGTGTCTCTGGCCCTTTTCTGACTCCTAGACTGTTTAAGGATCGCTTCAAAAGACATTAAGAGTTTTTTTTCTTCTCAATTAAACACAGGTGAGGTCTTTGTGATGTCAGGTCAGTAGGTATCCAGTGTCTCTGGCCCTTTTCTGACTTTTAGTCTGTTTAAAGATCGCCCCAAAAGGCAGTAAGAGGTTTTTTATTTCTCAATTAAACACAGATGAGGTCTTACTGATGTCATGTCAGTAGGCATCCAGTGTCTCTGGCCCTTTTCTGACTTTTAGTCTGTTTAAAGATCGCCCGAAAAGGCAGTAAGAGGTTTTTTTTTCTCAATTAAACACAGATGAGGTCTTTGTGATGTCATGTCAGTAGGCATCCAGTGTCTCTGGCCCTTTTCTGACTCCTAGACTGTTTAAGGATCACTTCAAAAGACAGAAAGAGGTTTTTTTTTTCTCAATTAAACACAGATGAGGTCTTTGTGATGTCATGTCAGTAGGCATCCAGTGTCTCTGGCCCTTTTCTGACTCCTAGATTGTTTAAGGATGGCTTCAAAAGACAGTAAGAGGTTTTTATCCCCAATTAAACACAGATGAGGTCTTTGTGATGTCATGTCAGTAGGCCTCCTGTGTCCCTGGCCCTTTTCTGACTCCTAGACTGTTTAAGGATCGCTTCAAAAGACAGTAAGAGGTTTTTTTTTCTCAATTAAACACATATGAGGTCTTTGTGATGTCATGTCAGTAGGCCTCCAGTGTCTCTGGCCCTTTTCTGACTCCTAGACTGTTTAAGGATGGCTTCAAAAGACAGTAGGAGGTTTTTTTTCTCAATTAAACACAGACTAGTAAAAAAGCCCATTGTATGAAGAAGACAATGGGCGCTAGCAGGTGGGGACCAGAGCGAGCGGCAGGTGAGGGACAGAGCGAGGGACAGGCTACCTGAAAGAGGAGGCGGACGGCGGCTCCTCTGCATTTTTTTGTTCTTCTGCGGCTTTCCCGGCGGCTCCATTGTGTTCTGGGGCCATGAGGGCAGGGAGCACCCAGCAGCTGCGCTGTGGGCGGCTGCTGGGGCTCCCAGGGCGCCGTCTTGAAGTGGCGAAAGGCTCCTCCAGGGTTTTTTTTTTTCTGCTGGCTCTCGTGGGCTGAAAGGCTCCTACAGGAGTTTTTTTTTCTGCTGGCTCTCCTGGGCTCCGGCTTGGAGCTGCGAAGGGCTCCTACAGGAGTTTTTTTTTCTGCTGGCTCTCCTGGGCGCCGGCTTGGAGCTGCGAAGGGCTCCTACAGGAGGTTTTTTTTCTGCTGGCTCTCCTGGGCGCCGGCTTGGAGCTGCGAAGGGCTCCTACAGGAGTTTTTTTTTCTGCTGGCTCTCCTGGGCGCCGGCTTGGAGCTGCGAAGGGTTCCTACAGGAGTTTTTTGTTCTGCTGGCTCTCCTGGGCGCCGGCTTGGAGCTGCGAAGGGCTCCTACAGGAGTTTTTTGTTCTGCTGGCTCTCCTGGGCGCCGGCTTGGAGCTGCGAAAGGCTCCTCCAGGAGTTTTTTTTTCTGCTGGCTCTCCTGGGCGCCGGCTTGGAGCTGCGAAGGGCTCCTACAGGAGGTTTTTTTTCTGCTGGCTCTCGTGGGCTCCGGCTTGGAGCTGCGAAGGGCTCCTACAGGAGGTTTTTTTTCTGCTGGCTCTCCTGGGCGCCGGCTTGGAGCTGCGAAGGGCTCCTACAGGAGTTTTTTGTTCTGCTGGCTCTCCTGGGCGCCGGCTTGGAGCTGCGAAGGGCTCCTACAGGAGTTTTTTGTTCTGCTGGCTCTCCTGGGCGCCGGCTTGGAGCTGCGAAGGGCTCCTCCAGGAGTTTTTTTTTCTGCTGGCTCTCCTGGGCGCCGGCTTGGAGCTGCGAAAGGCTCCTCCAGGAGTTTTTTTTTCTGCTGGCTCTCCTGGGCGCCGGCTTGGAGCTGCGAAGGGCTCCTACAGGAGGTTTTTTTTCTGCTGGCTCTCCTGGGCGCCGGCTTGGAGCTGCGAAGGGCTCCTACAGGAGTTTTTTGTTCTGCTGGCTCTCCTGGGCGCCGGCTTGGAGCTGCGAAAGGCTCCTCCAGGAGTTTTTTTTTCTGCTGGCTCTCGTGGGCTCCGGCTTGGAGCTGCGAAGGGCTCCTACAGGAGGTTTTTTTTCTGCTGGCTCTCCTGGGCGCCGGCTTGGAGCTGCGAAGGGCTCCTACAGGAGTTTTTTGTTCTGCTGGCTCTCCTGAGCGCCGGCTTGGAGCTGCGAAAGGCTCCTCCAGGAGTTTTTTTTTCTGCTGGCTCTCGTGGGCTCCGGCTTGGAGCTGCGAAGGGCTCCTACAGGAGTTTTTTGTTCTGCTGGCTCTCCTGGGCGCCGGCTTGGAGCTGCAAAGGGCTCCTACAGGAGTTTTTTTTTTCTGCTGGCTCTCCTGGGCGCCGGCTTGGAGCTGCGAAGGGCTCCTACAGGAGGTTTTTTTTCTGCTGGCTCTCCTGGGCGCCGGCTTGGAGCTGCGAAGGGTTCCTACAGGAGTTTTTTGTTCTGCTGGCTCTCCTGGGCGCCGGCTTGGAGCTGCGAAGGGCTCCTACAGGAGTTTTTTGTTCTGCTGGCTCTCCTGGGCGCCGGCTTGGAGCTGCGAAAGGCTCCTCCAGGAGTTTTTTTTTCTGCTGGCTCTCCTGGGCGCCGGCTTGGAGCTGCGAAGGGCTCCTACAGGAGGTTTTTTTTCTGCTGGCTCTCGTGGGCTCCGGCTTGGAGCTGCGAAGGGCTCCTACAGGAGGTTTTTTTTCTGCTGGCTCTCCTGGGCGCCGGCTTGGAGCTGCGAAGGGCTCCTACAGGAGTTTTTTGTTCTGCTGGCTCTCCTGGGCGCCGGCTTGGAGCTGCGAAAGGCTCCTCCAGGAGTTTTTTTTTCTGCTGGCTCTCGTGGGCTCCGGCTTGGAGCTGCGAAGGGCTCCTACAGGAGGTTTTTTTTCTGCTGGCTCTCCTGGGCGCCGGCTTGGAGCTGCGAAGGGCTCCTACAGGAGTTTTTTGTTCTGCTGGCTCTCCTGAGCGCCGGCTTGGAGCTGCGAAAGGCTCCTCCAGGAGTTTTTTTTTCTGCTGGCTCTCGTGGGCTCCGGCTTGGAGCTGCGAAGGGCTCCTACAGGAGTTTTTTGTTCTGCTGGCTCTCCTGGGCGCCGGCTTGGAGCTGCGAAGGGCTCCTACAGGAGTTTTTTTTTTCTGCTGGCTCTCCTGGGCGCCGGCTTGGAGCTGCGAAGGGCTCCTACAGGAGGTTTTTTTTCTGCTGGCTCTCCTGGGCGCCGGCTTGGAGCTGCGAAGGGCTCCTACAGGAGGTTTTTTTTCTGCTGGCTCTCCTGGGCGCCGGCTTGGAGCTGCGAAGGGCTCCTACAGGAGGTTTTTTTTCTGCTGGCTCTCGTGGGCGCCGGCTTGGAGCCGCGAAAGGCTCCTACAGGAGGTTTTTTTTCTGCTGGCTCTCCTGGGCGCCGGCTTGGAGCTGCGAAGGGCTCCTACAGGAGGTTTTTTTTCTGCTGGCTCTCCTGGGCGCCGGCTTGGAGCTGCGAAGGGCTCCTACAGGAGGTTTTTTTTCTGCTGGCTCTCCTGGGCGCCGGCTTGGAGCTGCGAAGCGCTCCTACAGGAGGTTTTTTTTCTGCTGGCTCTCCTGGGCGCCGGCTTGGAGCCGCGAAAGGCTCCTCTGGGGGTGTTTTTTTTTTTTCTCTGCAGCTTCTCGGCGGCTGGAGTCTTGTGTTTGCGTCGGCGGCTCCCTTGGGGGACGGCCTGATGCGGTGAGAGGCGCTTTGCGCCTCTCACCGCGTCAGGCCGGGAGCAACTGCGAGCCGCGCTGCGCGCGGCTCGCACTTGCTAGGGCTGGGAATCGGAGGGACCATCGGAGGGAATGTCTCTGGCCCTTTTCTGACTCCTAGACTGTTTAAGGATGGCTTCAAAAGACAGTAGGAGGTTTTTTTTCTCAATTAAACACAGATGAGGTCTTTGTGATGTCATGTCAGTAGGCATCCAGTGTCTCTGGCCCTTTTCTGACTCCTAGACTGTTTAAGGATCGCTTCAAAAGACAGTAAGAGGTTTTTTTTTCTCAATTAAACACAGATGAGGTCTTTGTGATGTCATGTCAGTAGGCATCCAGTGTCTCTGGCCCTTTTCTGACTCCTAGACTGTTTAAGGATCGCTTCAAAAGACAGTAAGAGGTTTTTTTCTTCTCAATTAAACACAGGTGAGGTCTTTGTGATGTCAGGTCAGTAGGTATCCAGTGTCTCTGGCCCTTTTCTGACTTTTAGTCTGTTTAAAGATCGCCCCAAAAGGCAGTAAGAGGTTTTTATCCCCAATTAAACACAGATGAGGTCTTTGTGATGTCATGTCAGTAGGCCTCCTGTGTCCCTGGCCCTTTTCTGACTCCTAGACTGTTTAAGGATCGCTTCAAAAGACAGTAAGAGGTTTTTTTTTCTCAATTAAACACAGATGAGGTCTTTGTGATGTCATGTCAGTAGGCCTCCAGTGTCTCTGGCCCTTTTCTGACTCCTAGACTGTTTAAGGATCGCTTCAAAAGACAGTAAGAGTTTTTTTTTCTCAATTAAACACAGATGAGGTCTTTGTGATGTCATGTCAGTAGGCCTCCAGTGTCTCTGGCCCTTTTCTGACTCCTAGACTGTTTAAGGATCGCTTCAAAAGACAGTAAGAGTTTTTTTTTCTCAATTAAACACAGATGAGGTCTTTGTGATGTCATGTCAGTAGGCCTCCAGTGTCTCTGGCCCTTTTCTGACTCCTAGACTGTTTAAGGATCGCTTCAAAAGACAGTAAGAGGTTTTTTTTCTCAATTAAACACAGATGAGGTCTTTGTGATGTCATGTCAGTAGGCATCCAGTGTCTCTGGCCCTTTTCTGACTCCTAGACTGTTTAAGGATCGCTTCAAAAGACAGTAAGAGGTTTTTTTTCTCAATTAAATACAGATGAGGTCTTTGTGATGTCATGTCAGTAGGCATCCAGTGTCTCTGGCCCTTTTCTGACTCCTAGACTGTTTAAGGATCGCTTCAAAAGACAGTAAGAGGTTTTTTTTCTCAATTAAACACAGATGAGGTCTTTGTGATGTCATGTCAGTAGGCATCCAGTGTCTCTGGCCCTTTTCTGACTCCTAGACTGTTTAAGGATCGCTTCAAAAGACAGTAAGAGATTTTTTTTCCCAATTAAACACAGATGAGGTCTTTGTGATGTCATGTCAGTAGGCATCCTGTGTCTCTGGCCCTTTTCTGACTCCTAGACTGTTTAAGGATCGCTTCAAAAGCAGGAAGAGGGTTTTTTTCTCAATTAAACACAGATGAGGTCTATGTGATGTCATGTCAGTAGGCCTCCAGTGTCTCTGGCCCTTTTCTGACTCCTAGACTGTTTAAGGATCGCTTCAAAAGACAGTAGGAGGTTTTTGTTCTCAATTAAACACAGATGAGGTCTTTGTGATGTCATGTCAGTAGGCATCCTGTGTCTCTGGCCCTTTTCTGACTCCTAGGCTGTTTAAAGATCGCCCCAAAAGGCAGTAAGAGGTTTTTTTCTTCTCAATTAAACAAAGGTGAAGTCCTTGTGATATCATGTCAGTAGGTATCCAGTGTCTCTGGCCCTTTTCTAACTTTTAGTCTGTTTAAAGATCGCCCCAAAAGGCAGTAAGAGGTTTTTTCTCCACAATTAAACACAGGGGAGGTCTTTGTGATATCATGTCAGTAGGTATCCAGTGTCTCTGGCCCTTTTCTGACTCCTAGACTGTTTAAGGATCGCTTCAAAAGACAGTAAGAGGTTTTTTTTCTCAATTAAACACAGATGAGGTCTTTGTGATGTCATGTCAGTAGGCATCCAGTGTCTCTGGCCCTTTTCTGACTCCTAGACTGTTTAAGGATCGCTTCAAAAGACAGTAAGAGGTTTTTTTTCTCAATTAAACACAGACGAGGTCTTTGTGATGTCATGTCAGTAGGCATCCAGTGTCTCTGGCCCTTTTCTGACTCCTAGACTGTTTAAGGATCGCTTCAAAAGACATTAAGAGGTTTTTTTCTTCTCAATTAAACACAAATGAGGTCTTTGTGATGTCATGTCAGTAGGCATCCTGTGTCTCTGGCCCTTTTCTGACTCCTAGACTGTTTAAGGATCGCTTCAAAAGACAGTAAGAGGTTTTTTTTTTCTCAATTAAACACAAATGAGGTCTTTGTGATGTCATGTCAGTAGGCATCCTGTGTCTCTGGCCCTTTTCTGACTCCTAGACTGTTTAAGGATCGCTTCAAAAGACAGTAGGAGGTTTTTTTTCTCAATTAAACACAGATGAGGTCTTTGTGATGTCATGTCAGTAGGCCTCCAGTGTCTCTGGCCCTTTTCTGACTCCTAGACTGTTTAAGGATCGCTTCAAAAGACATTAAGAGTTTTTTTTCTTCTCAATTAAACACAGGTGAGGTCTTTGTGATGTCAGGTCAGTAGGTATCCAGTGTCTCTGGCCCTTTTCTGACTTTTAGTCTGTTTAAAGATCGCCCGAAAAGGCAGTAAGAGGTTTTTTTTCCTCAATTAAACACAGATGAGGTCTTTCTGATGTCATGTCAGTAGGCATCCAGTGTCTCTGGCCCTTTTCTGACTCCTAGACTGTTTAAGGATCACTTCAAAAGACAGAAAGAGGTTTTTTTTTCTCAATTAAACACAGATGAGGTCTTAGTGATGTCATGTCAGTAGGCATCCAGTGTCTCTGGCCCTTTTCTGACTCCTAGATTGTTTAAGGATGGCTTCAAAAGACAGTAAGAGGTTTTTATCCCCACTTAAACACAGATGAGGTCTTTGTGATGTCATGTCAGTAGGCCTCCTGTGTCCCTGGCCCTTTTCTGACTCATAGACTGTTTAAGGATTGCTTCAAAAGACAGTAAGAGGTTTTTTTTCTCAATTAAACACAGATGAGGTCTTTGTGATGTCATGTCAGTAGGCCTCCAGTGTCTCTGGCCCTTTTCTGACTCCTAGACTGTTTAAGGATCGCTTCAAAAGACAGTAAGAGGTTTCTTTTCTCAATTAAACACAGATGAGGTCTTTGTGATGTCATGTCAGTAGGCCTCCAGTGTCTCTGGCCCTTTTCTGACTCCTAGACTGTTTAAGGATGGCTTCAAAAGACATTAAGAGGTTTTTTTCTTCTCAATTAAACACAGGTGAGGTCTTTGTGATGTCAGGTCAGTAGGTATCCAGTGTCTCTGGCCCTTTTCTGACTTTTAGTCTGTTTAAAGATCGCCCCAAAAGGCAGTAAGAGGTTTTTTTTTCTCAATTAAACACAGATGAGGTCTTTGTGATGTCATGTCAGTAGGCACCCAGTGTCTCTGGCCCTTTTCTGACTCCTAGACTGTTTAAGGATCGCTTCAAAAGACAGTAAGAGGTTTTTTTTCTCAATTAAACACAGATGAGGTCTTTGTGATGTCATGTCAGTAGGCCTCCAGTGTCTCTGGCCCTTTTCTGACTCCTAGACTGTTTAAGGATCGCTTCAAAAGACAGTAAGAGGTTTTTTTTCTCAATTAAACACAGATGAGGTCTTTGTGATGTCATGTCAGTAGGCCTCCAGTGTCTCTGGACCTTTTCTGACTCCTAGACTATTTAAGGATCGCTTCAAAAGACATTAAGAGGTTTTTTTCTTCTCAATTAAACACAGGTGAGGTCTTTGTGATGTCAGGTCAGTAGGTATCCAGTGTCTCTGGCCCTTTTCTGACTTTTAGTCTGTTTAAAGATCGCCCCAAAAGGCAGTAAGAGGTTTTTTTTTTCTCAATTAAACACAGATGAGGTCTTTGTGATGTCATGTCAGTAGGCATCCAGTGTCTCTGGCCCTTTTCTGACTCCTAGACTGTTTAAGAATCACTTCAAAAGACAGAAAGAGGTTTTTTTCTCAATTAAACACAGATGAGGTCTTTGTGATGTCATGTCAGTAGGCATCCAGTGTCTCTGGCCCTTTTCTGACTCCTAGATAGTTTAAGGATCGCTTCAAAAGACAGTAAGAGGTTTTTATCCCCAATCAAACACAGATGAGGTCTTTGTGATGTCATGTCAGTAGGCCTCCTGTGTCCCTGGCCCTTTTCTGACTCCTAGACTGTTTAAGGATCGCTTCAAAAGACAGTAAGAGGTTTTTTTTTCTCAATTAAACACAGATGAGGTCTTTGTGATGTCATGTCAGTAGGCCTCCAGTGTCTCTGGCCCTTTTCTGACTCCTAGACAGTTTAAGGATCGCTTCAAAAGACAGTAAGAGTTTTTTTTTCTCAATTAAACACAGATGAGGTCTTTGTGATGTCATGTCAGTAGGCCTCCAGTGTCTCTGGCCCTTTTCTGACTCCTAGACTGTTTAAGGATCGCTTCAAAAGACAGTAAGAGGTTTTTTTTCTCAATTAAACACAGATGAGGTCTTTGTGATGTCATGTCAGTAGGCCTCCTGTGTCTCTGGACCTTTTCTGACTCCTAGACTATTTAAGGATCGCTTCAAAAGACATTAAGAGGTTTTTTTCTTCTCAATTAAACACAGGTGAGGTCTTTGTGATGTCAGGTCAGTAGGTATCCAGTGTCTCTGGCCCTTTTCTGACTTTTAGTCTGTTTAAGGATCGCTTCAAAAGACAGTAAGAGGTTTTTTTTCTCAATTAAACACAGATGAGGTCTTTGTGATGTCATGTCAGTAGGCCTCCAGTGTCTCTGGCCCTTTTCTGACTCCTAGACTGTTTAAGGATCGCTTCAAAAGACAGTAGGAGGTTTTTGTTCTCAATTAAACACAGATGAGGTCTTTGTGATGTCATGTCAGTAGGCATCCTGTGTCTCTGGCCCTTTTCTGACTCCTAGGCTGTTTAAAGATCGCCCCAAAAGGCAGTAAGAGGTTTTTTTCTTCTCAATTAAACAAAGGTGAAGTCCTTGTGATATCATGTCAGTAGGTATCCAGTGTCTCTGGCCCTTTTCTAACTTTTAGTCTGTTTAAAGATGGCCCCAAAAGGCAGTAAGAGGTTTTTTCTCCACAATTAAACACAGGGGAGGTCTTTGTGATATCATGTCAGTAGGTATCCAGTGTCTCTGGCCCTTTTCTAACTTTTAGTCTGTTTAAAGATCGCCCCAAAAGGCAGTAAGAGGTTTTTTTCTTCTCAATTAAACACAGATGAGGTCTTTGTGATGTCATGTCAGTAAGCATCCAGTGTCTCTGGCCCTTTTCTGACTCCTAGATAGTTTAAGGATCGCTTCAAAAGACAGTAAGAGGTTTTTATCCCCAATTAAACACAGATGAGGTCTTTGTGATGTCATGTGAGTAGGCCTCCTGTGTCTCTGGCCCTTTTCTGACTCCTAGACTGTTTAAGGATCGCTTCAAAAGACAGTAAGAGGTTTTTTTTCTCAATTAAACACAGATGAGGTCTTTGTGATGTCATGTCAGTAGGCATCCAGTGTCTCTGGCCCTTTTCTGACTCCTAGACTGTTTAAGGATCGCTTCAAAAGACAGTAAGAGGTTTTTTTTCTCAATTAAACACAGATGAGGTCTTTGTGATGTCATGTCAGTAGGCATCCTGTGTCTCTGGCCCTTTTCTGACTCCTAGACTGTTTAAGGATCGCTTCAAAAGCAGGAAGAGGGTTTTTTTCTCAATTAAACACAGATGAGGTCTATGTGATGTAATGTCAGTAGGCCTCCAGTGTCTCTGGCCCTTTTCTGACTCCTAGACTGTTTAAGGATCGCTTCAAAAGACAGTAGGAGGTTTTTGTTCTCAATTAAACACAGATGAGGTCTTTGTGATGTCATGTCAGTAGGCATCCTGTGTCTCTGGCCCTTTTCTGACTCCTAGGCTGTTTAAAGATCGCCCCAAAAGGCAGTAAGAGGTTTTTTTCTTCTCAATTAAACAAAGGTGAAGTCCTTGTGATATCATGTCAGTAGGTATCCAGTGTCTCTGGCCCTTTTCTAACTTTTAGTCTGTTTAAAGATGGCCCCAAAAGGCAGTAAGAGGTTTTTTCTCCACAATTAAACACAGGGGAGGTCTTTGTGATATCATGTCAGTAGGTATCCAGTGTCTCTGGCCCTTTTCTAACTTTTAGTCTGTTTAAAGATCGCCCCAAAAGGCAGTAAAAGGTTTTTTTCTTCTCAATTAAACACAGATGAGGTCTTTGTGATGTCATGTCAGTAGGCATCCTGTGTCTCTGGCCCTTTTCTGACTCCTAGACTGTTTAAGGATCGCTTCAAAAGACAGTAGGAGGTTTTTGTTCTCAATTAAACACAGATGAGGTCTTTGTGATGTCATGTCAGTAGGCATCCTGTGTCTCTGGCCCTTTTCTGACTCCTAGGCTGTTTAAAGATCGCCCCAAAAGGCAGTAAGAGGTTTTTTTCTTCTCAATTAAACAAAGGTGAAGTCCTTGTGATATCATGTCAGTAGGTATCCAGTGTCTCTGGCCCTTTTCTAACTTTTAGTCTGTTTAAAGATGGCCCCAAAAGGCAGTAAGAGGTTTTTTCTCCACAATTAAACACAGGGGAGGTCTTTGTGATATCATGTCAGTAGGTATCCAGTGTCTCTGGCCCTTTTCTAACTTTTAGTCTGTTTAAAGAACGCCCCAAAAGGCAGTAAAAGGTTTTTTTCTTCTCAATTAAACACAGATGAGGTCTTTGTGATGTCATGTCAGTAGGCATCCTGTGTCTCTGGCCCTTTTCTGACTCCTAGACTGTTTAAGGATCGCTTCAAAAGACAGTAGGAGGTTTTTTTTCTCAATTAAACACAGATGAGGTCTTTGTGATGTCATGTCAGTAGGCCTCCAGTGTCTCTGGCCCTTTTCTGACTCCTAGACTGTTTAAGGATCGCTTCAAAAGACATTAAGAGTTTTTTTTCTTCTCAATTAAACACAGGTGAGGTCTTTGTGATGTCAGGTCAGTAGGTATCCAGTGTCTCTGGCCCTTTTCTGACTTTTAGTCTGTTTAAAGATCGCCCGAAAAGGCAGTAAGAGGTTTTTTTTTCTCAATTAAACACAGATGAGGTCTTTGTGATGTCATGTCAGTAGGCATCCAGTGTCTCTGGCCCTTTTCTGACTCCTAGACTGTTTAAGGATCACTTCAAAAGACAGAAAGAGGTTTTTTTTTTCTCAATTAAACACAGATGAGGTCTTTGTGATGTCATGTCAGTAGGCATCCAGTGTCTCTGGCCCTTTTCTGACTCCTAGATTGTTTAAGGATGGCTTCAAAAGACAGTAAGAGGTTTTTATCCCCAATTAAACACAGATGAGGTCTTTGTGATGTCATGTCAGTAGGCCTCCTGTGTCCCTGGCCCTTTTCTGACTCATAGACTGTTTAAGGATTGCTTCAAAAGACAGTAAGAGGTTTTTTTTCTCAATTAAACACAGATGAGGTCTTTGTGATGTCATGTCAGTAGGCCTCCAGTGTCTCTGGCCCTTTTCTGACTCCTAGACTGTTTAAGGATCGCTTCAAAAGACAGTAAGAGGTTTCTTTTCTCAATTAAACACAGATGAGGTCTTTGTGATGTCATGTCAGTAGGCCTCCAGTGTCTCTGGCCCTTTTCTGACTCCTAGACTGTTTAAGGATGGCTTCAAAAGACATTAAGAGGTTTTTTTTTTCTCAATTAAACACAGATGAGGTCTTTGTGATGTCATGTCAGTAGGCATCCTGTGTCTCTGGCCCTTTTCTGACTCCTAGACTGTTTAAGGATCGCTTCAAAAGCAGGAAGAGAGTTTTTTTCTCAATTAAACACAGATGAGGTCTATGTGATGTCATGTCAGTAGGCCTCCAGTGTCTCTGGCCCTTTTCTGACTCCTAGACTGTTTAAGGATCGCTTCAAAAGACAGTAGGAGGTTTTTGTTCTCAATTAAACACAGATGAGGTCTTTGTGATGTCATGTCAGTAGGCATCCTGTGTCTCTGGCCCTTTTCTGACTCCTAGGCTGTTTAAAGATCGCCCCAAAAGGCAGTAAGAGGTTTTTTTCTTCTCAATTAAACAAAGGTGAAGTCCTTGTGATATCATGTCAGTATGTATCCAGTGTCTCTGGCCCTTTTCTAACTTTTAGTCTGTTTAAAGATGGCCCCAAAAGGCAGTAAGAGGTTTTTTCTCCACAATTAAACACAGGGGAGGTCTTTGTGATATCATGTCAGTAGGTATCCAGTGTCTCTGGCCCTTTTCTAACTTTTAGTCTGTTTAAAGATCGCCCCAAAAGGCAGTAAAAGGTTTTTTTCTTCTCAATTAAACACAGATGAGGTCTTTGTGATGTCATGTCAGTAAGCATCCAGTGTCTCTGGCCCTTTTCTGACTCCTAGATAGTTTAAGGATCGCTTCAAAAGACAGTAAGAGGTTTTTATCCCCAATTAAACACAGATGAGGTCTTTGTGATGTCATGTGAGTAGGCCTCCTGTGTCTCTGGCCCTTTTCTGACTCCTAGACTGTTTAAGGATCGCTTCAAAAGACAGTAAGAGGTTTTTTTTCTCAATTAAACACAGATGAGGTCTTTGTGATGTCATGTCAGTAGGCATCCAGTGTCTCTGGCCCTTTTCTGACTCCTAGACTGTTTAAGGATCGCTTCAAAAGACAGTAAGAGTTTTTTTTTCTCAATTAAACACAGATGAGGTCTTTGTGATGTCATGTCAGTAGGCATCCTGTGTCTCTGGCCCTTTTCTGACTCCTAGACTGTTTAAGGATCGCTTCAAAAGCAGGAAGAGGGTTTTTTTCTCAATTAAACACAGATGAGGTCTATGTGATGTCATGTCAGTAGGCCTCCAGTGTCTCTGGCCCTTTTCTGACTCCTAGACTGTTTAAGGATCGCTTCAAAAGACAGTAGGAGGTTTTTGTTCTCAATTAAACACAGATGAGGTCTTTGTGATGTCATGTCAGTAGGCATCCTGTATCTCTGGCCCTTTTCTGACTCCTAGGCTGTTTAAAGATCGCCCCAAAAGGCAGTAAGAGGTTTTTTTCTTCTCAATTAAACAAAGGTGAAGTCCTTGTGATATCATGTCAGTAGGTATCCAGTGTCTCTGGCCCTTTTCTAACTTTTAGTCTGTTTAAAGATGGCCCCAAAAGGCAGTAAGAGGTTTTTTCTCCACAATTAAACACAGGGGAGGTCTTTGTGATATCATGTCAGTAGGTATCCAGTGTCTCTGGCCCTTTTCTAACTTTTAGTCTGTTTAAAGATCGCCCCAAAAGGCAGTAAAAGGTTTTTTTCTTCTCAATTAAACACAGATGAGGTCTTTGTGATGTCATGTCAGTAAGCATCCAGTGTCTCTGGCCCTTTTCTGACTCCTAGATAGTTTAAGGATCGCTTCAAAAGACAGTAAGAGGTTTTTATCCCCAATTAAACACAGATGAGGTCTTTGTGATGTCATGTGAGTAGGCCTCCTGTGTCTCTGGCCCTTTTCTGACTCCTAGACTGTTTAAGGATCGCTTCAAAAGACAGTAAGAGGTTTTTTTTCTCAATTAAACACAGATGAGGTCTTTGTGATGTCATGTCAGTAGGCATCCAGTGTCTCTGGCCCTTTTCTGACTCCTAGACTGTTTAAGGATCGCTTCAAAAGACAGTAAGAGGTTTTTTTTCTCAATTAAACACAGATGAGGTCTTTGTGATGTCATGTCAGTAGGCATCCTGTGTCTCTGGCCCTTTTCTGACTCCTAGACTGTTTAAGGATCGCTTCAAAAGCAGGAAGAGGGTTTTTTTCTCAATTAAACACAGATGAGGTCTATGTGATGTCATGTCAGTAGGCCTCCAGTGTCTCTGGCCCTTTTCTGACTCCTAGACTGTTTAAGGATCGCTTCAAAAGACAGTAGGAGGTTTTTGTTCTCAATTAAACACAGATGAGGTCTTTGTGATGTCATGTCAGTAGGCATCCTGTGTCTCTGGCCCTTTTCTGACTCCTAGACTGTTTAAGGATCGCTTCAAAAGCAGGAAGAGGGTTTTTTTCTCAATTAAACACAGATGAGGTCTATGTGATGTCATGTCAGTAGGCCTCCAGTGTCTCTGGCCCTTTTCTGACTCCTAGACTGTTTAAGGATCGCTTCAAAAGACAGTAGGAGGTTTTTGTTCTCAATTAAACACAGATGAGGTCTTTGTGATGTCATGTCAGTAGGCATCCTGTGTCTCTGGCCCTTTTCTGACTCCTAGGCTGTTTAAAGATCGCCCCAAAAGGCAGTAAGAGGTTTTTTTCTTCTCAATTAAACAAAGGTGAAGTCCTTGTGATATCATGTCAGTAGGTATCCAGTGTCTCTGGCCCTTTTCTAACTTTTAGTCTGTTTAAAGATGGCCCCAAAAGGCAGTAAGAGGTTTTTTCTCCACAATTAAACACAGGGGAGGTCTTTGTGATATCATGTCAGTAGGTATCCAGTGTCTCTGGCCCTTTTCTAACTTTTAGTCTGTTTAAAGATCGCCCCAAAAGGCAGTAAAAGGTTTTTTTCTTCTCAATTAAACACAGATGAGGTCTTTGTGATGTCATGTCAGTAGGCATCCTGTGTCTCTGGCCCTTTTCTGACTCCTAGACTGTTTAAGGATCGCTTCAAAAGACAGTAGGAGGTTTTTTTTCTCAATTAAACACAGATGAGGTCTTTGTGATGTCATGTCAGTAGGCCTCCAGTGTCTCTGGCCCTTTTCTGACTCCTAGACTGTTTAAGGATCGCTTCAAAAGACATTAAGAGTTTTTTTTCTTCTCAATTAAACACAGGTGAGGTCTTTGTGATGTCAGGTCAGTAGGTATCCAGTGTCTCTGGCCCTTTTCTGACTTTTAGTCTGTTTAAAGATCGCCCCAAAAGGCAGTAAGAGGTTTTTTATTTCTCAATTAAACACAGATGAGGTCTTACTGATGTCATGTCAGTAGGCATCCAGTGTCTCTGGCCCTTTTCTGACTTTTAGTCTGTTTAAAGATCGCCCGAAAAGGCAGTAAGAGGTTTTTTTTTCTCAATTAAACACAGATGAGGTCTTTGTGATGTCATGTCAGTAGGCATCCAGTGTCTCTGGCCCTTTTCTGACTCCTAGACTGTTTAAGGATCACTTCAAAAGACAGAAAGAGGTTTTTTTTTTCTCAATTAAACACAGATGAGGTCTTTGTGATGTCATGTCAGTAGGCATCCAGTGTCTCTGGCCCTTTTCTGACTCCTAGATTGTTTAAGGATGGCTTCAAAAGACAGTAAGAGGTTTTTATCCCCAATTAAACACAGATGAGGTCTTTGTGATGTCATGTCAGTAGGCCTCCTGTGTCCCTGGCCCTTTTCTGACTCCTAGACTGTTTAAGGATCGCTTCAAAAGACAGTAAGAGGTTTTTTTTTTCTCAATTAAACACAGATGAGGTCTTTGTGATGTCATGTCAGTAGGCCTCCAGTGTCTCTGGCCCTTTTCTGACTCCTAGACTGTTTAAGGATGGCTTCAAAAGACAGTAGGAGGTTTTTTTTCTCAATTAAACACAGACTAGTAAAAAAGCCCATTGTATGAAGAAGACAATGGGCGCTAGCAGGTGGGGACCAGAGCGAGCGGCAGGTGAGGGACAGAGCGAGGGACAGGCTACCTGAAAGAGGAGGCGGACGGCGGCTCCTCTGCATTTTTTTGTTCTTCTGCGGCTTTCCCGGCGGCTCCATTGTGTTCTGGGGCCATGAGGGCAGGGAGCACCCAGCAGCTGCGCTGTGGGCGGCTGCTGGGGCTCCCAGGGCGCCGTCTTGAAGTGGCGAAAGGCTCCTCCAGGGTTTTTTTTTTTCTGCTGGCTCTCGTGGGCTGAAAGGCTCCTACAGGAGTTTTTTTTTCTGCTGGCTCTCCTGGGCTCCGGCTTGGAGCTGCGAAGGGCTCCTACAGGAGTTTTTTTTTCTGCTGGCTCTCCTGGGCGCCGGCTTGGAGCTGCGAAGGGCTCCTACAGGAGGTTTTTTTTCTGCTGGCTCTCCTGGGCGCCGGCTTGGAGCTGCGAAGGGCTCCTACAGGAGTTTTTTTTTCTGCTGGCTCTCCTGGGCGCCGGCTTGGAGCTGCGAAGGGTTCCTACAGGAGTTTTTTGTTCTGCTGGCTCTCCTGGGCGCCGGCTTGGAGCTGCGAAGGGCTCCTACAGGAGTTTTTTGTTCTGCTGGCTCTCCTGGGCGCCGGCTTGGAGCTGCGAAAGGCTCCTCCAGGAGTTTTTTTTTCTGCTGGCTCTCCTGGGCGCCGGCTTGGAGCTGCGAAGGGCTCCTACAGGAGGTTTTTTTTCTGCTGGCTCTCGTGGGCTCCGGCTTGGAGCTGCGAAGGGCTCCTACAGGAGGTTTTTTTTCTGCTGGCTCTCCTGGGCGCCGGCTTGGAGCTGCGAAGGGCTCCTACAGGAGTTTTTTGTTCTGCTGGCTCTCCTGGGCGCCGGCTTGGAGCTGCGAAGGGCTCCTACAGGAGTTTTTTGTTCTGCTGGCTCTCCTGGGCGCCGGCTTGGAGCTGCGAAGGGCTCCTCCAGGAGTTTTTTTTTCTGCTGGCTCTCCTGGGCGCCGGCTTGGAGCTGCGAAAGGCTCCTCCAGGAGTTTTTTTTTCTGCTGGCTCTCCTGGGCGCCGGCTTGGAGCTGCGAAGGGCTCCTACAGGAGGTTTTTTTTCTGCTGGCTCTCCTGGGCGCCGGCTTGGAGCTGCGAAGGGCTCCTACAGGAGTTTTTTGTTCTGCTGGCTCTCCTGGGCGCCGGCTTGGAGCTGCGAAAGGCTCCTCCAGGAGTTTTTTTTTCTGCTGGCTCTCGTGGGCTCCGGCTTGGAGCTGCGAAGGGCTCCTACAGGAGGTTTTTTTTCTGCTGGCTCTCCTGGGCGCCGGCTTGGAGCTGCGAAGGGCTCCTACAGGAGTTTTTTGTTCTGCTGGCTCTCCTGAGCGCCGGCTTGGAGCTGCGAAAGGCTCCTCCAGGAGTTTTTTTTTCTGCTGGCTCTCGTGGGCTCCGGCTTGGAGCTGCGAAGGGCTCCTACAGGAGTTTTTTGTTCTGCTGGCTCTCCTGGGCGCCGGCTTGGAGCTGCAAAGGGCTCCTACAGGAGTTTTTTTTTTCTGCTGGCTCTCCTGGGCGCCGGCTTGGAGCTGCGAAGGGCTCCTACAGGAGGTTTTTTTTCTGCTGGCTCTCCTGGGCGCCGGCTTGGAGCTGCGAAGGGCTCCTACAGGAGGTTTTTTTTCTGCTGGCTCTCCTGGGCGCCGGCTTGGAGCCGCGAAAGGCTCCTCTGGGGGTGTTTTTTTTTTTTCTCTGCAGCTTCTCGGCGGCTGGAGTCTTGTGTTTGCGTCGGCGGCTCCCTTGGGGGACGGCCTGATGCGGTGAGAGGCGCTTTGCGCCTCTCACCGCGTCAGGCCGGGAGCAACTGCGAGCCGCGCTGCGCGCGGCTCGCACTTGCTAGGGCTGGGAATCGGAGGGACCATCGGAGGGAATGTCTCTGGCCCTTTTCTGACTCCTAGACTGTTTAAGGATGGCTTCAAAAGACAGTAGGAGGTTTTTTTTCTCAATTAAACACAGATGAGGTCTTTGTGATGTCATGTCAGTAGGCATCCAGTGTCTCTGGCCCTTTTCTGACTCCTAGACTGTTTAAGGATCGCTTCAAAAGACAGTAAGAGGTTTTTTTTTCTCAATTAAACACAGATGAGGTCTTTGTGATGTCATGTCAGTAGGCATCCAGTGTCTCTGGCCCTTTTCTGACTCCTAGACTGTTTAAGGATCGCTTCAAAAGACAGTAAGAGGTTTTTTTCTTCTCAATTAAACACAGGTGAGGTCTTTGTGATGTCAGGTCAGTAGGTATCCAGTGTCTCTGGCCCTTTTCTGACTTTTAGTCTGTTTAAAGATCGCCCCAAAAGGCAGTAAGAGGTTTTTATCCCCAATTAAACACAGATGAGGTCTTTGTGATGTCATGTCAGTAGGCCTCCTGTGTCCCTGGCCCTTTTCTGACTCCTAGACTGTTTAAGGATCGCTTCAAAAGACAGTAAGAGGTTTTTTTTTCTCAATTAAACACAGATGAGGTCTTTGTGATGTCATGTCAGTAGGCCTCCAGTGTCTCTGGCCCTTTTCTGACTCCTAGACTGTTTAAGGATCGCTTCAAAAGACAGTAAGAGTTTTTTTTTCTCAATTAAACACAGATGAGGTCTTTGTGATGTCATGTCAGTAGGCCTCCAGTGTCTCTGGCCCTTTTCTGACTCCTAGACTGTTTAAGGATCGCTTCAAAAGACAGTAAGAGTTTTTTTTTCTCAATTAAACACAGATGAGGTCTTTGTGATGTCATGTCAGTAGGCCTCCAGTGTCTCTGGCCCTTTTCTGACTCCTAGACTGTTTAAGGATCGCTTCAAAAGACAGTAAGAGGTTTTTTTTCTCAATTAAACACAGATGAGGTCTTTGTGATGTCATGTCAGTAGGCATCCAGTGTCTCTGGCCCTTTTCTGACTCCTAGACTGTTTAAGGATCGCTTCAAAAGACAGTAAGAGGTTTTTTTTCTCAATTAAATACAGATGAGGTCTTTGTGATGTCATGTCAGTAGGCATCCAGTGTCTCTGGCCCTTTTCTGACTCCTAGACTGTTTAAGGATCGCTTCAAAAGACAGTAAGAGGTTTTTTTTCTCAATTAAACACAGATGAGGTCTTTGTGATGTCATGTCAGTAGGCATCCAGTGTCTCTGGCCCTTTTCTGACTCCTAGACTGTTTAAGGATCGCTTCAAAAGACAGTAAGAGATTTTTTTTCCCAATTAAACACAGATGAGGTCTTTGTGATGTCATGTCAGTAGGCATCCTGTGTCTCTGGCCCTTTTCTGACTCCTAGACTGTTTAAGGATCGCTTCAAAAGCAGGAAGAGGGTTTTTTTCTCAATTAAACACAGATGAGGTCTATGTGATGTCATGTCAGTAGGCCTCCAGTGTCTCTGGCCCTTTTCTGACTCCTAGACTGTTTAAGGATCGCTTCAAAAGACAGTAGGAGGTTTTTGTTCTCAATTAAACACAGATGAGGTCTTTGTGATGTCATGTCAGTAGGCATCCTGTGTCTCTGGCCCTTTTCTGACTCCTAGGCTGTTTAAAGATCGCCCCAAAAGGCAGTAAGAGGTTTTTTTCTTCTCAATTAAACAAAGGTGAAGTCCTTGTGATATCATGTCAGTAGGTATCCAGTGTCTCTGGCCCTTTTCTAACTTTTAGTCTGTTTAAAGATGGCCCCAAAAGGCAGTAAGAGGTTTTTTCTCCACAATTAAACACAGGGGAGGTCTTTGTGATATCATGTCAGTAGGTATCCAGTGTCTCTGGCCCTTTTCTGACTCCTAGACTGTTTAAGGATCGCTTCAAAAGACAGTAAGAGGTTTTTTTTCTCAATTAAACACAGATGAGGTCTTTGTGATGTCATGTCAGTAGGCATCCAGTGTCTCTGGCCCTTTTCTGACTCCTAGACTGTTTAAGGATCGCTTCAAAAGACAGTAAGAGGTTTTTTTTCTCAATTAAACACAGATGAGGTCTTTGTGATGTCATGTCAGTAGGCATCCAGTGTCTCTGGCCCTTTTCTGACTCCTAGACTGTTTAAGGATCGCTTCAAAAGACATTAAGAGGTTTTTTTCTTCTCAATTAAACACAAATGAGGTCTTTGTGATGTCATGTCAGTAGGCATCCTGTGTCTCTGGCCCTTTTCTGACTCCTAGACTGTTTAAGGATCGCTTCAAAAGACAGTAAGAGGTTTTTTTTTTCTCAATTAAACACAAATGAGGTCTTTGTGATGTCATGTCAGTAGGCATCCTGTGTCTCTGGCCCTTTTCTGACTCCTAGACTGTTTAAGGATCGCTTCAAAAGACAGTAGGAGGTTTTTTTTCTCAATTAAACACAGATGAGGTCTTTGTGATGTCATGTCAGTAGGCCTCCAGTGTCTCTGGCCCTTTTCTGACTCCTAGACTGTTTAAGGATCGCTTCAAAAGACATTAAGAGTTTTTTTTCTTCTCAATTAAACACAGGTGAGGTCTTTGTGATGTCAGGTCAGTAGGTATCCAGTGTCTCTGGCCCTTTTCTGACTTTTAGTCTGTTTAAAGATCGCCCGAAAAGGCAGTAAGAGGTTTTTTTTCCTCAATTAAACACAGATGAGGTCTTTCTGATGTCATGTCAGTAGGCATCCAGTGTCTCTGGCCCTTTTCTGACTCCTAGACTGTTTAAGGATCACTTCAAAAGACAGAAAGAGGTTTTTTTTTCTCAATTAAACACAGATGAGGTCTTAGTGATGTCATGTCAGTAGGCATCCAGTGTCTCTGGCCCTTTTCTGACTCCTAGATTGTTTAAGGATGGCTTCAAAAGACAGTAAGAGGTTTTTATCCCCACTTAAACACAGATGAGGTCTTTGTGATGTCATGTCAGTAGGCCTCCTGTGTCCCTGGCCCTTTTCTGACTCATAGACTGTTTAAGGATTGCTTCAAAAGACAGTAAGAGGTTTTTTTTCTCAATTAAACACAGATGAGGTCTTTGTGATGTCATGTCAGTAGGCCTCCAGTGTCTCTGGCCCTTTTCTGACTCCTAGACTGTTTAAGGATCGCTTCAAAAGACAGTAAGAGGTTTCTTTTCTCAATTAAACACAGATGAGGTCTTTGTGATGTCATGTCAGTAGGCCTCCAGTGTCTCTGGCCCTTTTCTGACTCCTAGACTGTTTAAGGATGGCTTCAAAAGACATTAAGAGGTTTTTTTCTTCTCAATTAAACACAGGTGAGGTCTTTGTGATGTCAGGTCAGTAGGTATCCAGTGTCTCTGGCCCTTTTCTGACTTTTAGTCTGTTTAAAGATCGCCCCAAAAGGCAGTAAGAGGTTTTTTTTTCTCAATTAAACACAGATGAGGTCTTTGTGATGTCATGTCAGTAGGCACCCAGTGTCTCTGGCCCTTTTCTGACTCCTAGACTGTTTAAGGATCGCTTCAAAAGACAGTAAGAGGTTTTTTTTCTCAATTAAACACAGATGAGGTCTTTGTGATGTCATGTCAGTAGGCCTCCAGTGTCTCTGGCCCTTTTCTGACTCCTAGACTGTTTAAGGATCGCTTCAAAAGACAGTAAGAGGTTTTTTTTCTCAATTAAACACAGATGAGGTCTTTGTGATGTCATGTCAGTAGGCCTCCAGTGTCTCTGGACCTTTTCTGACTCCTAGACTATTTAAGGATCGCTTCAAAAGACATTAAGAGGTTTTTTTCTTCTCAATTAAACACAGGTGAGGTCTTTGTGATGTCAGGTCAGTAGGTATCCAGTGTCTCTGGCCCTTTTCTGACTTTTAGTCTGTTTAAAGATCGCCCCAAAAGGCAGTAAGAGGTTTTTTTTTTCTCAATTAAACACAGATGAGGTCTTTGTGATGTCATGTCAGTAGGCATCCAGTGTCTCTGGCCCTTTTCTGACTCCTAGACTGTTTAAGGATCACTTCAAAAGACAGAAAGAGGTTTTTTTCTCAATTAAACACAGATGAGGTCTTTGTGATGTCATGTCAGTAGGCATCCAGTGTCTCTGGCCCTTTTCTGACTCCTAGATAGTTTAAGGATCGCTTCAAAAGACAGTAAGAGGTTTTTATCCCCAATCAAACACAGATGAGGTCTTTGTGATGTCATGTCAGTAGGCCTCCTGTGTCCCTGGCCCTTTTCTGACTCCTAGACTGTTTAAGGATCGCTTCAAAAGACAGTAAGAGGTTTTTTTTTCTCAATTAAACACAGATGAGGTCTTTGTGATGTCATGTCAGTAGGCCTCCAGTGTCTCTGGCCCTTTTCTGACTCCTAGACAGTTTAAGGATCGCTTCAAAAGACAGTAAGAGTTTTTTTTTCTCAATTAAACACAGATGAGGTCTTTGTGATGTCATGTCAGTAGGCCTCCAGTGTCTCTGGCCCTTTTCTGACTCCTAGACTGTTTAAGGATCGCTTCAAAAGACAGTAAGAGGTTTTTTTTCTCAATTAAACACAGATGAGGTCTTTGTGATGTCATGTCAGTAGGCCTCCTGTGTCTCTGGACCTTTTCTGACTCCTAGACTATTTAAGGATCGCTTCAAAAGACATTAAGAGGTTTTTTTCTTCTCAATTAAACACAGGTGAGGTCTTTGTGATGTCAGGTCAGTAGGTATCCAGTGTCTCTGGCCCTTTTCTGACTTTTAGTCTGTTTAAGGATCGCTTCAAAAGACAGTAAGAGGTTTTTTTTCTCAATTAAACACAGATGAGGTCTTTGTGATGTCATGTCAGTAGGCCTCCAGTGTCTCTGGCCCTTTTCTGACTCCTAGACTGTTTAAGGATCGCTTCAAAAGACAGTAGGAGGTTTTTGTTCTCAATTAAACACAGATGAGGTCTTTGTGATGTCATGTCAGTAGGCATCCTGTGTCTCTGGCCCTTTTCTGACTCCTAGGCTGTTTAAAGATCGCCCCAAAAGGCAGTAAGAGGTTTTTTTCTTCTCAATTAAACAAAGGTGAAGTCCTTGTGATATCATGTCAGTAGGTATCCAGTGTCTCTGGCCCTTTTCTAACTTTTAGTCTGTTTAAAGATGGCCCCAAAAGGCAGTAAGAGGTTTTTTCTCCACAATTAAACACAGGGGAGGTCTTTGTGATATCATGTCAGTAGGTATCCAGTGTCTCTGGCCCTTTTCTAACTTTTAGTCTGTTTAAAGATCGCCCCAAAAGGCAGTAAGAGGTTTTTTTCTTCTCAATTAAACACAGATGAGGTCTTTGTGATGTCATGTCAGTAAGCATCCAGTGTCTCTGGCCCTTTTCTGACTCCTAGATAGTTTAAGGATCGCTTCAAAAGACAGTAAGAGGTTTTTATCCCCAATTAAACACAGATGAGGTCTTTGTGATGTCATGTGAGTAGGCCTCCTGTGTCTCTGGCCCTTTTCTGACTCCTAGACTGTTTAAGGATCGCTTCAAAAGACAGTAAGAGGTTTTTTTTCTCAATTAAACACAGATGAGGTCTTTGTGATGTCATGTCAGTAGGCATCCAGTGTCTCTGGCCCTTTTCTGACTCCTAGACTGTTTAAGGATCGCTTCAAAAGACAGTAAGAGGTTTTTTTTCTCAATTAAACACAGATGAGGTCTTTGTGATGTCATGTCAGTAGGCATCCTGTGTCTCTGGCCCTTTTCTGACTCCTAGACTGTTTAAGGATCGCTTCAAAAGCAGGAAGAGGGTTTTTTTCTCAATTAAACACAGATGAGGTCTATGTGATGTCATGTCAGTAGGCCTCCAGTGTCTCTGGCCCTTTTCTGACTCCTAGACTGTTTAAGGATCGCTTCAAAACACAGTAGGAGGTTTTTGTTCTCAATTAAACACAGATGAGGTCTTTGTGATGTCATGTCAGTAGGCATCCTGTGTCTCTGGCCCTTTTCTGACTCCTAGGCTGTTTAAAGATCGCCCCAAAAGGCAGTAAGAGGTTTTTTTCTTCTCAATTAAACAAAGGTGAAGTCCTTGTGATATCATGTCAGTAGGTATCCAGTGTCTCTGGCCCTTTTCTAACTTTTAGTCTGTTTAAAGATGGCCCCAAAAGGCAGTAAGAGGTTTTTTCTCCACAATTAAACACAGGGGAGGTCTTTGTGATATCATGTCAGTAGGTATCCAGTGTCTCTGGCCCTTTTCTAACTTTTAGTCTGTTTAAAGATCGCCCCAAAAGGCAGTAAAAGGTTTTTTTCTTCTCAATTAAACACAGATGAGGTCTTTGTGATGTCATGTCAGTAGGCATCCTGTGTCTCTGGCCCTTTTCTGACTCCTAGACTGTTTAAGGATCGCTTCAAAAGACAGTAGGAGGTTTTTGTTCTCAATTAAACACAGATGAGGTCTTTGTGATGTCATGTCAGTAGGCATCCTGTGTCTCTGGCCCTTTTCTGACTCCTAGGCTGTTTAAAGATCGCCCCAAAAGGCAGTAAGAGGTTTTTTTCTTCTCAATTAAACAAAGGTGAAGTCCTTGTGATATCATGTCAGTAGGTATCCAGTGTCTCTGGCCCTTTTCTAACTTTTAGTCTGTTTAAAGATGGCCCCAAAAGGCAGTAAGAGGTTTTTTCTCCACAATTAAACACAGGGGAGGTCTTTGTGATATCATGTCAGTAGGTATCCAGTGTCTCTGGCCCTTTTCTAACTTTTAGTCTGTTTAAAGAACGCCCCAAAAGGCAGTAAAAGGTTTTTTTCTTCTCAATTAAACACAGATGAGGTCTTTGTGATGTCATGTCAGTAGGCATCCTGTGTCTCTGGCCCTTTTCTGACTCCTAGACTGTTTAAGGATCGCTTCAAAAGACAGTAGGAGGTTTTTTTTCTCAATTAAACACAGATGAGGTCTTTGTGATGTCATGTCAGTAGGCCTCCAGTGTCTCTGGCCCTTTTCTGACTCCTAGACTGTTTAAGGATCGCTTCAAAAGACATTAAGAGTTTTTTTTCTTCTCAATTAAACACAGGTGAGGTCTTTGTGATGTCAGGTCAGTAGGTATCCAGTGTCTCTGGCCCTTTTCTGACTTTTAGTCTGTTTAAAGATCGCCCGAAAAGGCAGTAAGAGGTTTTTTTTTCTCAATTAAACACAGATGAGGTCTTTGTGATGTCATGTCAGTAGGCATCCAGTGTCTCTGGCCCTTTTCTGACTCCTAGACTGTTTAAGGATCACTTCAAAAGACAGAAAGAGGTTTTTTTTTTCTCAATTAAACACAGATGAGGTCTTTGTGATGTCATGTCAGTAGGCATCCAGTGTCTCTGGCCCTTTTCTGACTCCTAGATTGTTTAAGGATGGCTTCAAAAGACAGTAAGAGGTTTTTATCCCCAATTAAACACAGATGAGGTCTTTGTGATGTCATGTCAGTAGGCCTCCTGTGTCCCTGGCCCTTTTCTGACTCCTAGACTGTTTAAGGATTGCTTCAAAAGACAGTAAGAGGTTTTTTTTCTCAATTAAACACAGATGAGGTCTTTGTGATGTCATGTCAGTAGGCCTCCAGTGTCTCTGGCCCTTTTCTGACTCCTAGACTGTTTAAGGATCGCTTCAAAAGACAGTAAGAGGTTTCTTTTCTCAATTAAACACAGATGAGGTCTTTGTGATGTCATGTCAGTAGGCCTCCAGTGTCTCTGGCCCTTTTCTGACTCCTAGACTGTTTAAGGATGGCTTCAAAAGACATTAAGAGGTTTTTTTTTTCTCAATTAAACACAGATGAGGTCTTTGTGATGTCATGTCAGTAGGCATCCTGTGTCTCTGGCCCTTTTCTGACTCCTAGACTGTTTAAGGATCGCTTCAAAAGCAGGAAGAGAGTTTTTTTCTCAATTAAACACAGATGAGGTCTATGTGATGTCATGTCAGTAGGCCTCCAGTGTCTCTGGCCCTTTTCTGACTCCTAGACTGTTTAAGGATCGCTTCAAAAGACAGTAGGAGGTTTTTGTTCTCAATTAAACACAGATGAGGTCTTTGTGATGTCATGTCAGTAGGCATCCTGTGTCTCTGGCCCTTTTCTGACTCCTAGGCTGTTTAAAGATCGCCCCAAAAGGCAGTAAGAGGTTTTTTTCTTCTCAATTAAACACAGATGAGGTCTTTGTGATGTCATGTCAGTAGGCATCCTGTCTCTCTGGCCCTTTTCTGACTCCTAGACTGTTTAAGGATCGCTTCAAAAGACAGTAGGAGGTTTTTTTTCTCAATTAAACACAGATGAGGTCTTTGTGATGTCATGTCAGTAGGCCTCCAGTGTCTCTGGCCCTTTTCTGACTCCTAGACTGTTTAAGGATCGCTTCAAAAGACATTAAGAGTTTTTTTTCTTCTCAATTAAACACAGGTGAGGTCTTTGTGATGTCAGGTCAGTAGGTATCCAGTGTCTCTGGCCCTTTTCTGACTTTTAATCTGTTTAAAGATCGCCCCAAAAGGCAGTAAGAGGTTTTTTATTTCTCAATTAAACACAGATGCGGTCTTACTGATGTCATGTCAGTAGGCATCCAGTGTCTCTGGCCCTTTTCTGACTTTTAGTCTGTTTAAAGATCGCCCGAAAAGGCAGTAAGAGGTTTTTTTTTCTCAATTAAACACAGATGAGGTCTTTGTGATGTCATGTCAGTAGGCATCCAGTGTCTCTGGCCCTTTTCTGACTCCTAGACTGTTTAAGGATCACTTCAAAAGACAGAAAGAGGTTTTTTTTTTCTCAATTAAACACAGATGAGGTCTTTGTGATGTCATGTCAGTAGGCATCCAGTGTCTCTGGCCCTTTTCTGACTCCTAGATTGTTTAAGGATGGCTTCAAAAGACAGTAAGAGGTTTTTATCCCCAATTAAACACAGATGAGGTCTTTGTGATGTCATGTCAGTAGGCCTCCTGTGTCCCTGGCCCTTTTCTGACTCATAGACTGTTTAAGGATTGCTTCAAAAGACAGTAAGAGGTTTTTTTTCTCAATTAAACACAGATGAGGTCTTTGTGATGTCATGTCAGTAGGCCTCCAGTGTCTCTGGCCCTTTTCTGACTCCTAGACTGTTTAAGGATCGCTTCAAAAGACAGTAAGAGGTTTCTTTTCTCAATTAAACACAGATGAGGTCTTTGTGATGTCATGTCAGTAGGCCTCCAGTGTCTCTGGCCCTTTTCTGACTCCTAGACTGTTTAAGGATGGCTTCAAAAGACATTAAGAGGTTTTTTTCTTCTCAATTAAACACAGGTGAGGTCTTTGTGATGTCAGGTCAGTAGGTATCCAGTGTCTCTGGCCCTTTTCTGACTTTTAGTCTGTTTAAAGATCGCCCCAAAAGGCAGTAAGAGGTTTTTTTTTCTCAATTAAACACAGATGAGGTCTTTGTGATGTCATGTCAGTAGGCACCCAGTGTCTCTGGCCCTTTTCTGACTCCTAGACTGTTTAAGGATCGCTTCAAAAGACAGTAAGAGGTTTTTTTTCTCAATTAAACACAGATGAGGTCTTTGTGATATCATGTCAGTAGGCCTCCAGTGTCTCTGGCCCTTTTCTGACTCCTAGACTGTTTAAGGATCGCTTCAAAAGACAGTAAGAGGTTTTTTTTCTCAATTAAACACAGATGAGGTCTTTGTGATGTCATGTCAGTAGGCCTCCAGTGTCTCTGGACCTTTTCTGACTCCTAGACTATTTAAGGATCGCTTCAAAAGACATTAAGAGGTTTTTTTCTTCTCAATTAAACACAGGTGAGGTCTTTGTGATGTCAGGTCAGTAGGGATCCAGTGTCTCTGGCCCTTTTCTGACTTTTAGTCTGTTTAAAGATCGCCCCAAAAGGCAGTAAGAGGTTTTTATCCCCAATTAAACACAGATGAGGTCTTTGTGATGTCATGTCAGTAGGCCTCCTGTGTCCCTGGCCCTTTTCTGACTCCTAGACTGTTTAAGGATCGCTTCAAAAGACAGTAAGAGGTTTTTTTTTCTCAATTAAACACAGATGAGGTCTTTGTGATGTCATGTCAGTAGGCCTCCAGTGTCTCTGGCCCTTTTCTGACTCCTAGACTGTTTAAGGATCGCTTCAAAAGACAGTAAGAGTTTTTTTTTCTCAATTAAACACAGATGAGGTCTTTGTGATGTCATGTCAGTAGGCCTCCAGTGTCTCTTGCCCTTTTCTGACTCCTAGACTGTTTAAGGATCGCTTCAAAAGACAGTAAGAGGTTTTTTTTCTCAATTAAACACAGATGAGGTCTTTGTGATGTCATGTCAGTAGGCCTCCTGTGTCTCTGGACCTTTTCTGACTCCTAGACTATTTAAGGATCGCTTCAAAAGACATTAAGAGGTTTTTTTCTTCTCAATTAAACACAGGTGAGGTCTTTGTGATGTCAGGTCAGTAGGTATCCAGTGTCTCTGGCCCTTTTCTGACTTTTAGTCTGTTTAAGGATCGCTTCAAAAGACAGTAAGAGGTTTTTTTTCTCAATTAAACACAGATGAGGTCTTTGTGATGTCATGTCAGTAGGCATCCAGTGTCTCTGGCCCTTTTCTGACTCCTAGACTGTTTAAGGATCGCTTCAAAAGACAGTAAGAGGTTTTTTTTCTCAATTAAATACAGATGAGGTCTTTGTGATGTCATGTCAGTAGGCATCCAGTGTCTCTGGCCCTTTTCTGACTCCTAGACTGTTTAAGGATCGCTTCAAAAGACAGTAAGAGGTTTTTTTTCTCAATTAAACACAGATGAGGTCTTTGTGATGTCATGTCAGTAGGCATCCAGTGTCTCTGGCCCTTTTCTGACTCCTAGACTGTTTAAGGATCGCTTCAAAAGACAGTAAGAGGTTTTTTTTCTCAATTAAACACAGATGAGGTCTTTGTGATGTCATGTCAGTAGGCATCCTGTGTCTCTGGCCCTTTTCTGACTCCTAGACTGTTTAAGGATCGCTTCAAAAGCAGGAAGAGGGTTTTTTTCTCAATTAAACACAGATGAGGTCTATGTGATGTCATGTCAGTAGGCCTCCAGTGTCTCTGGCCCTTTTCTGACTCCTAGACTGTTTAAGGATCGCTTCAAAAGACAGTAGGAGGTTTTTGTTCTCAATTAAACACAGATGAGGTCTTTGTGATGTCATGTCAGTAGGCATCCTGTGTCTCTGGCCCTTTTCTGACTCCTAGGCTGTTTAAAGATCGCCCCAAAAGGCAGTAAGAGGTTTTTTTCTTCTCAATTAAACAAAGGTGAAGTCCTTGTGATATCATGTCAGTAGGTATCCAGTGTCTCTGGCCCTTTTCTAACTTTTAGTCTGTTTAAAGATGGCCCCAAACGGCAGTAAGAGGTTTTTTCTCCACAATTAAACACAGGGGAGGTCTTTGTGATATCATGTCAGTAGGTATCCAGTGTCTCTGGCCCTTTTCTAACTTTTAGTCTGTTTAAAGATCGCCCCAAAAGGCAGTAAAAGGTTTTTTTCTTCTCAATTAAACACAGATGAGGTCTTTGTGATGTCATGTCAGTAAGCATCCAGTGTCTCTGGCCCTTTTCTGACTCCTAGATAGTTTAAGGATCGCTTCAAAAGACAGTAAGAGGTTTTTATCCCCAATTAAACACAGATGAGGTCTTTGTGATGTCATGTGAGTAGGCCTCCTGTGTCTCTGGCCCTTTTCTGACTCCTAGACTGTTTAAGGATCGCTTCAAAAGACAGTAAGAGGTTTTTTTTTCTCAATTAAACACAGATGAGGTCTTTGTGATGTCATGTCAGTAGGCCTCCAGTGTCTCTGGCCCTTTTCTGACTCCTAGACTGTTTAAGGATGGCTTCAAAAGACAGTAGGAGGTTTTTTTTCTCAATTAAACACAGATGAGGTCTTTGTGATGTCATGTCAGTAGGCATCCAGTGTCTCTGGCCCTTTTCTGACTCCTAGACTGTTTAAGGATCGCTTCAAAAGCAGGAAGAGGGTTTTTTTCTCAATTAAACACAGATGAGGTCTATGTGATGTCATG
Organism: Paroedura picta; assembly: GCF_049243985.1. NCBI lineage: Eukaryota > Metazoa > Chordata > Lepidosauria > Squamata > Gekkonidae > Paroedura > Paroedura picta. Next base: position 13,129,216 of record NC_135385.1, on the reverse strand, counting down.
TCAGTAGGCCTCCAGTGTCTCTGGCCCTTTTCTGACTCCTAGACTGTTTAAGGATGGCTTCAAAAGACAGTAAGAGGTTTTTTTTCTCAATTAAACACAGATGAGGTCTTTGTGATGTCATGTCAGTAGGCATCCTGTGTCTCTGGCCCTTTTCTGTCTCCTAGACTGTTTAAGGATCGCTTCAAAAGACAGTAAGAGGTTTTTTTTCTCAATTAAACACAGATGAGGTCTTTGTGATGTCATGTCAGTAGGCCTCCAGTGTCTCTGGCCCTTTTCTGACTCCTAGACTGTTTAAGGATCGCTTCAAAAGACAGTAAGATGTTTTTTTTCTCAATTAAACACAGATGAGGTCTTTGTGATGTCATGTCAGTAGGCCTCCAGTGTCTCTGGCCCTTTTCTGACTCCTAGACTGTTTAAGGATCGCTTCAAAAGACAGTAGGAGGTTTTTGTTCTCAATTAAACACAGATGAGGTCTTTGTGATGTCATGTCAGTAGGCATCCTGTGTCTCTGGCCCTTTTCTGACTCCTAGGCTGTTTAAAGATCGCCCCAAAAGGCAGTAAGAGGTTTTTTTCTTCTCAATTAAACAAAGGTGAAGTCCTTGTGATATCATGTCAGTAGGTATCCAGTGTCTCTGGCCCTTTTCTAACTTTTAGTCTGTTTAAAGATGGCCCCAAAAGGCAGTAAGAGGTTTTTTCTCCACAATTAAACACAGGGGAGGTCTTTGTGATATCATGTCAGTAGGTATCCAGTGTCTCTGGCCCTTTTCTAACTTTTAGTCTGTTTAAAGATCGCCCCAAAAGGCAGTAAAAGGTTTTTTTCTTCTCAATTAAACACAGATGAGGTCTTTGTGATGTCATGTCAGTAAGCATCCAGTGTCTCTGGCCCTTTTCTGACTCCTAGATAGTTTAAGGATCGCTTCAAAAGACAGTAAGAGGTTTTTATCCCCAATTAAACACAGATGAGGTCTTTGTGATGTCATGTGAGTAGGCCTCCTGTGTCTCTGGCCCTTTTCTGACTCCTAGACTGTTTAAGGATCGCTTCAAAAGACAGTAAGAGGTTTTTTTTTCTCAATTAAACACAGATGAGGTCTTTGTGATGTCATGTCAGTAGGCCTCCAGTGTCTCTGGCCCTTTTCTGACTCCTAGACTGTTTAAGGATGGCTTCAAAAGACAGTAGGAGGTTTTTTTTCTCAATTAAACACAGATGAGGTCTTTGTGATGTCATGTCAGTAGGCATCCAGTGTCTCTGGCCCTTTTCTGACTCCTAGACTGTTTAAGGATCGCTTCAAAAGCAGGAAGAGGGTTTTTTTCTCAATTAAACACAGATGAGGTCTATGTGATGTCATGTCAGTAGGCCTCCAGTGTCTCTGGCCCTTTTCTGACTCCTAGACTGTTTAAGGATGGCTTCAAAAGACAGTAAGAGGTTTTTTTTCTCAATTAAACACAGATGAGGTCTTTGTGATGTCATGTCAGTAGGCATCCTGTGTCTCTGGCCCTTTTCTGTCTCCTAGACTGTTTAAGGATCGCTTCAAAAGACAGTAAGAGGTTTTTTTTCTCAATTAAACACAGATGAGGTCTTTGTGATGTCATGTCAGTAGGCCTCCAGTGTCTCTGGCCCTTTTCTGACTCCTAGACTGTTTAAGGATCGCTTCAAAAGACAGTAAGATGTTTTTTTTCTCAATTAAACACAGATGAGGTCTTTGTGATGTCATGTCAGTAGGCCTCCAGTGTCTCTGGCCCTTTTCTGACTCCTAGACTGTTTAAGGATCGCTTCAAAAGACATTAAGAGGTTTTTTTCTTCTCAATTAAACACAAATGAGGTCTTTGTGATGTCATGTCAGTAGGCATCCTGTGTCTCTGGCCCTTTTCTGACTCCTAGACTGTTTAAGGATCGCTTCAAAAGACAGTAAGAGGTTTTTTTTTTCTCAATTAAACACAAATGAGGTCTTTGTGATGTCATGTCAGTAGGCATCCTGTGTCTCTGGCCCTTTTCTGACTCCTAGACTGTTTAAGGATCGCTTCAAAAGACAGTAGGAGGTTTTTTTTCTCAATTAAACACAGATGAGGTCTTTGTGATGTCATGTCAGTAGGCCTCCAGTGTCTCTGGCCCTTTTCTGACTCCTAGACTGTTTAAGGATCGCTTCAAAAGACATTAAGAGTTTTTTTTCTTCTCAATTAAACACAGGTGAGGTCTTTGTGATGTCAGGTCAGTAGGTATCCAGTGTCTCTGGCCCTTTTCTGACTTTTAGTCTGTTTAAAGATCGCCCCAAAAGGCAGTAAGAGGTTTTTTATTTCTCAATTAAACACAGATGAGGTCTTTCTGATGTCATGTCAGTAGGCATCCAGTGTCTCTGGCCCTTTTCTGACTTTTAGTCTGTTTAAAGATCGCCCGAAAAGGCAGTAAGAGGGTTTTTTTTCTCAATTAAACACAGATGAGGTCTTTGTGATGTCATGTCAGTAGGCATCCAGTGTCTCTGGCCCTTTTCTGACTCCTAGACTGTTTAAGGATCACTTCAAAAGACAGAAAGAGGTTTTTTTTTCTCAATTAAACACAGATGAGGTCTTTGTGATGTCATGTCAGTAGGCATCCAGTGTCTCTGGCCCTTTTCTGACTCCTAGATTGTTTAAGGATGGCTTCAAAAGACAGTAAGAGGTTTTTATCCCCAATTAAACACAGATGAGGTCTTTGTGATGTCATGTCAGTAGGCCTCCTGTGTCCCTGGCCCTTTTCTGACTCATAGACTGTTTAAGGATTGCTTCAAAAGACAGTAAGAGGTTTTTTTATCTCAATTAAACACAGATGAGGTCTTTGTGATGTCATGTCAGTAGGCCTCCAGTGTCTCTGGCCCTTTTCTGACTCCTAGACTGTTTAAGGATCGCTTCAAAAGACAGTAAGAGGTTTCTTTTCTCAATTAAACACAGATGAGGTCTTTGTGATGTCATGTCAGTAGGCCTCCAGTGTCTCTGGCCCTTTTCTGACTCCTAGACTGTTTAAGGATGGCTTCAAAAGACATTAAGAGGTTTTTTTCTTCTCAATTAAACACAGGTGAGGTCTTTGTGATGTCAGGTCAGTAGGTATCCAGTGTCTCTGGCCCTTTTCTGACTCCTAGACTGTTTAAGGATCGCTTCAAAAGACAGTAAGAGGTTTTTTTTCTCAATTAAACACAGATGAGGTCTTTGTGATGTCATGTCAGTAGGCCTCCAGTGTCTCTGGACCTTTTCTGACTCCTAGACTGTTTAAGGATCGCTTCAAAAGACAGTAAGAGGTTTTTTTTCTCAATTAAACACAGATGAGGTCTTTGTGATGTCATGTCAGTAGGCCTCCAGTGTCTCTGGCCCTTTTCTGACTCCTAGACTGTGTAAGGATCGCTTCAAAAGACAGTAAGAGGTTTTTTTTCTCAATTAAACACAGATGAGGTCTTTGTGATGTCATGTCAGTAGGCCTCCAGTGTCTCTGGACCTTTTCTGACTCCTAGACTATTTAAGGATCGCTTCAAAAGACATTAAGAGGTTTTTTTCTTTTCAATTAAACACAGGTGAGGTCTTTGTGATGTCAGGTCAGTAGGTATCCAGTGTCTCTGGCCCTTTTCTGACTTTTAGTCTGTTTAAAGATCGCCCCAAAAGGCAGTAAGAGGTTTTTATCCCCAATTAAACACAGATGAGGTCTTTGTGATGTCATGTCAGTAGGCCTCCTGTGTCCCTGGCCCTTTTCTGACTCCTAGACTGTTTAAGGATCGCTTCAAAAGACAGTAAGAGGTTTTTTTTTCTCAATTAAACACAGATGAGGTCTTTGTGATGTCATGTCAGTAGGCCTCCAGTGTCTCTGGCCCTTTTCTGACTCCTAGACTGTTTAAGGATCGCTTCAAAAGACAGTAAGAGTTTTTTTTTTCTCAATTAAACACAGATGAGGTCTTTGTGATGTCATGTCAGTAGGCCTCCAGTGTCTCTGGCCCTTTTCTGACTCCTAGACTGTTTAAGGATCGCTTCAAAAGACAGTAAGAGGTTTTTTTCTTCTCAATTAAACACAGGGGAGGTCTTTGTGATATCATGTCAGTAGGTATCCAGTGTCTCTGGCCCTTTTCTAACTTTTAGTCTGTTTAAAGATCGCCCCAAAAGGCAGTAAAAGGTTTTTTTCTTCTCAATTAAACACAAATGAGGTCTTTGTGATGTCATGTCAGTAAGCATCCAGTGTCTCTGGCCCTTTTCTGACTCCTAGACTGTTTAAGGATCGCTTCAAAAGACAGTAAGAGGGTTTTTTTCTCAATTAAACACAGATGAGGTCTTTGTGATGTCATGTCAGTAGGCATCCTGAGTCCCTGGCCCTTTTCTGACTCCTAGACTGTTTAAGGATCGCTTCAAAAGACAGTAAGAGGGTTTTTTTCTCAATTAAACACAGATGAGGTCTTTGTGATGTCATGTCAGTAGGCATCCAGTGTCTCTGGCCCTTTTCTGACTCCTAGACTGTTTAAGGATCGCTTCAAAAGACAGTAAGAGGTTTTTTTTCTCAATTAAACACAGATGAGGTCTTTGTGATGTCATGTCAGTAAGCATCCAGTGTCTCTGGCCCTTTTCTGACTCCTAGACTGTTTAAGGATCGCTTCAAAAGACAGTAAGAGGTTTTTTTCTCAATTAAACACAGATGAGGTCTTTGTGATGTCATGTCAGTAGGCATCCTGAGTCCCTGGCCCTTTTCTGACTCCTAGACTGTTTAAGGATCGCTTCAAAAGACACTAAGAGGGTTTTTTTCTCAATTAAACACAGATGAGGTCTTTGTGATGTCATGTCAGTAGGCATCCAGTGTCTTTGGCCCTTTTCTGACTCCTAGACTGTTTAAGGATCGCTTCAAAAGACAGTAGGAGGTTTTTTTTCTCAATTAAACACAGATGAGGTCTTTGTGATGTCATGTCAGTAGGCATCCAGTGTCTCTGGCCCTTTTCTGACTCCTAGACTGTTTAAGGATCGCTTCAAAAGACATTAAGAGGTTTTTTTTCTCAATTAAACACAGATGAGTTCTTTGTGATGTCATGTCAGTAGGCCTCCAGTGTCTCTGGCCCTTTTCTGACCCCTAGGCTGTTTAAAGATCGCCCCAAAAGGCAGTAAGAGGTTTTTTTCTTCTCAATTAAACAAAGGTGAGGTCTTTGTGATATTATGTCAGTAGGTATCCAGTGTCTCTGGCCCTTTTCTAACTTTTAGACTGTTTAAAGATGGCCCCAAAAGGCAGTAAGAGGTTTTTTTCTTCTCAATTAAACACAGGGGAGGTCTTTGTGATATCATGTCAGTAGGTATCCAGTGTCTCTGGCCCTTTTCTAACTTTTAGTCTGTTTAAAGATCGCCCCAAAAGGCAATAAAAGGTTTTTTTCTTCTCAATTAAACACAAATGAGGTCTTTGTGATGTCATGTCAGTAAGCATCCAGTGTCTCTGGCCCTTTTCTGACTCCTAGACTGTTTAAGGATCGCTTCAAAAGACAGTAAGAGGTTTTTTTTCTCAATTAAACACAGATGAGGTCTTTGTGATGTCATGTCAGTAGGCATCCTGAGTCCCTGGCCCTTTTCTAACTCCTAGACTGTTTAAGGATCGCTTCAAAAGACAGTAGGAGGTTTTTTTTCTCAATTAAACACAGATGAGGTCTTTGTGATGTCATGTCAGTAGGCATCCTGAGTCCCTGGCCCTTTTCTGACTCCTAGACTGTTTAAGGATCGCTTCAAAAGACAGTAAGAGGGTTTTTTTCTCAATTAAACACAGATGTGGTCTTTGTGATGTCATATCAGTAGGCCTCCAGTGTCTCTGGCCCTTTTCTAACTCCTAGACTGTTTAAGGATCGCTTCAAAAGACAGTAAGAGGTTTTTTTTTCTCAATTAAACACAGATGAGGTCTTTGTGATGTCATGTCAGTAGGCCTCCAGTGTCTCTGGCCCTTTTCTGACTCCTAGACTGTTTAAGGATCGCTTCAAAAGACAGTAAGAGTTTTTTTTTTCTCAATTAAACACAGATGAGGTCTTTGTGATGTCATGTCAGTAGGCCTCCAGTGTCTCTGGCCCTTTTCTGACTCCTAGACTGTTTAAGGATCGCTTCAAAAGACAGTAAGAGGTTTTTTTCTTCTCAATTAAACACAGGGGAGGTCTTTGTGATATCATGTCAGTAGGTATCCAGTGTCTCTGGCCCTTTTCTAACTTTTAGTCTGTTTAAAGATCGCCCCAAAAGGCAGTAAAAGGTTTTTTTCTTCTCAATTAAACACAAATGAGGTCTTTGTGATGTCATGTCAGTAAGCATCCAGTGTCTCTGGCCCTTTTCTGACTCCTAGACTGTTTAAGGATCGCTTCAAAAGACAGTAAGAGGGTTTTTTTCTCAATTAAACACAGATGAGGTCTTTGTGATGTCATGTCAGTAGGCATCCTGAGTCCCTGGCCCTTTTCTGACTCCTAGACTGTTTAAGGATCGCTTCAAAAGACAGTAAGAGGGTTTTTTTCTCAATTAAACACAGATGAGGTCTTTGTGATGTCATGTCAGTAGGCATCCAGTGTCTCTGGCCCTTTTCTGACTCCTAGACTGTTTAAGGATCGCTTCAAAAGACAGTAAGAGGTTTTTTTTCTCAATTAAACACAGATGAGGTCTTTGTGATGTCATGTCAGTAAGCATCCAGTGTCTCTGGCCCTTTTCTGACTCCTAGACTGTTTAAGGATCGCTTCAAAAGACAGTAAGAGGTTTTTTTCTCAATTAAACACAGATGAGGTCTTTGTGATGTCATGTCAGTAGGCATCCTGAGTCCCTGGCCCTTTTCTGACTCCTAGACTGTTTAAGGATCGCTTCAAAAGACACTAAGAGGGTTTTTTTCTCAATTAAACACAGATGAGGTCTTTGTGATGTCATGTCAGTAGGCATCCAGTGTCTTTGGCCCTTTTCTGACTCCTAGACTGTTTAAGGATCGCTTCAAAAGACAGTAGGAGGTTTTTTTTCTCAATTAAACACAGATGAGGTCTTTGTGATGTCATGTCAGTAGGCATCCAGTGTCTCTGGCCCTTTTCTGACTCCTAGACTGTTTAAGGATCGCTTCAAAAGACATTAAGAGGTTTTTTTTCTCAATTAAACACAGATGAGTTCTTTGTGATGTCATGTCAGTAGGCCTCCAGTGTCTCTGGCCCTTTTCTGACCCCTAGGCTGTTTAAAGATCGCCCCAAAAGGCAGTAAGAGGTTTTTTTCTTCTCAATTAAACAAAGGTGAGGTCTTTGTGATATTATGTCAGTAGGTATCCAGTGTCTCTGGCCCTTTTCTAACTTTTAGACTGTTTAAAGATGGCCCCAAAAGGCAGTAAGAGGTTTTTTTCTTCTCAATTAAACACAGGGGAGGTCTTTGTGATATCATGTCAGTAGGTATCCAGTGTCTCTGGCCCTTTTCTAACTTTTAGTCTGTTTAAAGATCGCCCCAAAAGGCAATAAAAGGTTTTTTTCTTCTCAATTAAACACAAATGAGGTCTTTGTGATGTCATGTCAGTAAGCATCCAGTGTCTCTGGCCCTTTTCTGACTCCTAGACTGTTTAAGGATCGCTTCAAAAGACAGTAAGAGGTTTTTTTTCTCAATTAAACACAGATGAGGTCTTTGTGATGTCATGTCAGTAGGCATCCTGAGTCCCTGGCCCTTTTCTAACTCCTAGACTGTTTAAGGATCGCTTCAAAAGACAGTAGGAGGTTTTTTTTCTCAATTAAACACAGATGAGGTCTTTGTGATGTCATGTCAGTAGGCATCCTGAGTCCCTGGCCCTTTTCTGACTCCTAGACTGTTTAAGGATCGCTTCAAAAGACAGTAAGAGGGTTTTTTTCTCAATTAAACACAGATGTGGTCTTTGTGATGTCATATCAGTAGGCCTCCAGTGTCTCTGGCCCTTTTCTAACTCCTAGACTGTTTAAGGATCGCTTCAAAAGACAGTAAGAGGGTTTTTTTCTCAATTAAACACAGATGAGGTCTTTGTGATGTCATGTCAGTAGGCATCCTGAGTCCCTGGCCCTTTTCTGACTCCTAGACTGTTTAAGGATCGCTTCAAAAGACAGTAAGAGGGTTTTTTTCTCAATTAAACACAGATGTGGTCTTTGTGATGTCATGTCAGTAGGCCTCCAGTGTCTCTGGCCCTTTTCTGACTCCTAGACTGTTTAAGGATCGCTTCAAAAGACAGAAAGAGGTTTTTTTTTTTCTCAATTAAACACAGATGAGGTCTTTGTGATGTCATGTCAGTAGGCATCCAGTGTCTCTGGCCCTTTTCTGACTCCTAGACTGTTTAAGGATCGCTTCAAAAGACAGTAAGAGGTTTTTTTTTCTCAATTAAACACAGATGAGGTCTTTGTGATGTCATGTCAGTAGGCCTCCAGTGTCTCTGGCCCTTTTCTGACTCCTAGACAGTTTAAGGATGGCTTCAAAAGACAGTAGGAGGTTTTTTTTCTCAATTAAACACAGATGAGGTCTTTGTGATGTCATGTCAGTAAGCATCCAGTGTCTCTGGCCCTTTTCTGACTCCTAGACTGTTTAAGGATCGCTTCAAAAGACAGTAAGAGGTTTTTTTTCTCAATTAAACACAGATGAGGTCTTTGTGATGTCATGTCAGTAGGCATCCTGAGTCCCTGGCCCTTTTCTGATTCCTAGACTGTTTAAGGATCGCTTCAAAAGACAGTAGGAGGTTTTTTTTCTCAATTAAACACAGATGAGGTCTTTGTGATGTCATGTCAGTAGGCATCCAGTGTCTCTGGCCCTTTTCTGACTCCTAGACTGTTTAAGGATCGCTTCAAAAGACAGTAAGAGGTTTTTTTTTCTCAATTAAACACAGATGAGGTCTTTGTGATGTCATGTCAGTAAGCATCCAGTGTCTCTGGCCCTTTTCTGACTCCTAGACTGTTTAAGGATCGCTTCAAAAGACAGTAAGAGGTTTTTTTTCTCAATTAAACACAGATGAGGTCTTTGTGATGTCATGTCAGTAGGCATCCAGTGTCTCTGGCCCTTTTCTGACTCCTAGACTGTTTAAGGATCGCTTCAAAAGACAGTAAGAGGTTTTTTTTTCTCAATTAAACACAGATGAGGTCTTTGTGATGTCATGTCAGTAGGCCTCCAGTGTCTCTGGCCCTTTTCTGACTCCTAGACTGTTTAAGGATAGCTTCAAAAGACAGTAGGAGGTTTTTTTTCTCAATTAAACACAGATGAGGTCTTTGTGATGTCATGTCACTAAGCATCCAGTGTCTCTGGCCCTTTTCTGACTCCTAGACTGTTTAAGGATCGCTTCAAAAGACAGTAAGAGGTTTCTTTTCTCAATTAAACACAGATGAGGTCTTTGTGATGTCATGTCAGTAGGCATCCTGAGTCCCTGGCCCTTTTCTGATTCCTAGACTGTTTAAGGATCGCTTCAAAAGACAGTAGGAGGTTTTTTTTCTCAATTAAACACAGATGAGGTCTTTGTGATGTCATGTCAGTAGGCATCCAGTGTCTCTGGCCCTTTTCTGACTCCTAGACTGTTTAAGGATTGCTTCAAAAGACAGTAAGAGGTTTTTTTTCTCTCAATTAAACACAGATGAGGTCTTTGTGATGTCATGTCAGTAAGCATCCAGTGTCTCTGGCCCTTTTCTGACTCCTAGACTGTTTAAGGATCGCTTCAAAAGACAGTAAGAGGTTTTTTTTCTCAATTAAACACAGATGAGGTCTTTGTGATGTCATGTCAGTAGGCATCCAGTGTCTCTGGCCCTTTTCTGACTCTTAGACTGTTTAAGGATCGCTTCAAAAGACAGTAAGAGGTTTTTTTTCTCAATTAAACACAGATGAGGTCTTTGTGATGTCATGTCAGTAGGCCTCCAGTGTCTCTGGCCCTTTTCTGACTCCTAGACTGTTTAAGGATGGCTTCAAAAGACAGTAAGAGGTTTTTTTTCTCAATTAAACACAGATGAGGTCTTTGTGATGTCATGTCAGTAGGCATCCTGTGTCTCTGGCCCTTTTCTGTCTCCTAGACTGTTTAAGGATCGCTTCAAAAGACAGTAAGAGGTTTTTTTTCTCAATTAAACACAGATGAGGTCTTTGTGATGTCATGTCAGTAGGCCTCCAGTGTCTCTGGCCCTTTTCTGACTCCTAGACTGTTTAAGGATCGCTTCAAAAGACATTAAGAGGTTTTTTTCTTCTCAATTAAACACAAATGAGGTCTTTGTGATGTCATGTCAGTAGGCATCCTGTGTCTCTGGCCCTTTTCTGACTCCTAGACTGTTTAAGGATCGCTTCAAAAGACAGTAAGAGGTTTTTTTTTCTCAATTAAACACAAATGAGGTCTTTGTGATGTCATGTCAGTAGGCATCCTGTGTCTCTGGCCCTTTTCTGACTCCTAGACTGTTTAAGGATCGCTTCAAAAGACAGTAGGAGGTTTTTTTTCTCAATTAAACACAGATGAGGTCTTTGTGATGTCATGTCAGTAGGCCTCCAGTGTCTCTGGCCCTTTTCTGACTCCAAGACTGTTTAAGGATCGCTTCAAAAGACATTAAGAGTTTTTTTTCTTCTCAATTAAACACAGGTGAGGTCTTTGTGATGTCAGGTCAGTAGGTATCCAGTGTCTCTGGCCCTTTTCTGACTTTTAGTCTGTTTAAAGATCGCCCCAAAAGGCAGTAAGAGGTTTTTTATTTCTCAATTAAACACAGATGAGGTCTTTCTGATGTCATGTCAGTAGGCATCCAGTGTCTCTGGCCCTTTTCTGACTTTTAGTCTGTTTAAAGATCGCCCGAAAAGGCAGTAAGAGGTTTTTTTTTCTCAATTAAACACAGATGAGGTCTTTGTGATGTCATGTCAGTAGGCATCCAGTGTCTCTGGCCCTTTTCTGACTCCTAGACTGTTTAAGGATCACTTCAAAAGACAGAAAGAGGTTTTTTTTTCTCAATTAAACACAGATGAGGTCTTTGTGATGTCATGTCAGTAGGCATCCAGTGTCTCTGGCCCTTTTCTGACTCCTAGATTGTTTAAGGATGGCTTCAAAAGACAGTAAGAGGTTTTTATCCCCAATTAAACACAGATGAGGTCTTTGTGATGTCATGTCAGTAGGCCTCCTGTGTCTCTGGCCCTTTTCTGACTCCTAGACTGTTTAAGGATCGCTTCAAAAGACAGTAAGAGGTTTTTTTTCTCAATTAAACACAGATGAGGTCTTTGTGATGTCATGTCAGTAGGCCTCCTGTGTCTCTGGCCCTTTTCTGACTCCTAGACTGTTTAAGGATCGCTTCAAAAGACAGTAAGAGGTTTTTTTTCTCAATTAAACACAGATGAGGTCTTTGTGATGTCATGTCAGTAGGCCTCCAGTGTCTCTGGCCCTTTTCTGACTCCTAGACTGTTTAAGGATGGCTTCAAAAGACATTAAGAGGTTTTTTTCTTCTCAATTAAACACAGGTGAGGTCTTTGTGATGTCAGGTCAGTAGGTATCCAGTGTCTCTGGCCCTTTTCTGACTTTTAGTCTGTTTTAAGATTGCCCCAAAAGGCAGTAAGAGGTTTTTTTTTCTCAATTAAACACAGATGAGGTCTTTGTGATGTCATGTCAGTAGGCACCCAGTGTCTCTGGCCCTTTTCTGACTCCTAGACTGTTTAAGGATCGCTTCAAAAGACAGTAAGAGGTTTTTTTTCTCAATTAAACACAGATGAGGTCTTTGTGATGTCATGTCAGTAGGCATCCAGTGTCTCTGGCCCTTTTCTGACACTTAGACTGTTTAAGGATCGCTTCAAAAGACAGTAAGAGGTTTTTTTTCTCAATTAAACACAGATGAGGTCTTTGTGATGTCATGTCAGTAGGCCTCCAGTGTCTCTGGCCCTTTTCTGACTCCTAGACTGTTTAAGGATCGCTTCAAAAGACAGTAAGATGTTTTTTTTCTCAATTAAACACAGATGAGGTCTTTGTGATGTCATGTCAGTAGGCCTCCAGTGTCTCTGGCCCTTTTCTGACTCCTAGACTGTTTAAGGATCGCTTCAAAAGACATTAAGAGGTTTTTTTCTTCTCAATTAAACACAAATGAGGTCTTTGTGATGTCATGTCAGTAGGCATCCTGTGTCTCTGGCCCTTTTCTGACTCCTAGACTGTTTAAGGATCGCTTCAAAAGACAGTAAGAGGTTTTTTTTTCTCAATTAAACACAAATGAGGTCTTTGTGATGTCATGTCAGTAGGCATCCTGTGTCTCTGGCCCTTTTCTGACTCCTAGACTGTTTAAGGATCGCTTCAAAAGACAGTAGGAGGTTTTTTTTCTCAATTAAACACAGATGAGGTCTTTGTGATGTTATGTCAGTAGGCCTCCAGTGTCTCTGGCCCTTTTCTGACTCCTAGACTGTTTAAGGATCGCTTCAAAAGACATTAAGAGTTTTTTTTCTTCTCAATTAAACACAGGTGAGGTCTTTGTGATGTCAGGTCAGTAGGTATCCAGTGTCTCTGGCCCTTTTCTGACTTTTAGTCTGTTTAAAGATCGCCCCAAAAGGCAGTAAGAGGTTTTTTATTTCTCAATTAAACACAGATGAGGTCTTTCTGATGTCATGTCAGTAGGCATCCAGTGTCTCTGGCCCTTTTCTGACTTTTAGTCTGTTTAAAGATCGCCCGAAAAGGCAGTAAGAGGTTTTTTTTTCTCAATTAAACACAGATGAGGTCTTTGTGATGTCATGTCAGTAGGCATCCAGTGTCTCTGGCCCTTTTCTGACTCCTAGACTGTTTAAGGATCTCTTCAAAAGACAGAAAGAGGTTTTTTTTTCTCAATTAAACACAGATGAGGTCTTTGTGATGTCATGTCAGTAGGCATCCAGTGTCTCTGGCCCTTTTCTGACTCCTAGATTGTTTAAGGATGGCTTCAAAAGACAGTAAGAGGTTTTTATCCCCAATTAAACACAGATGAGGTCTTTGTGATGTCATGTCAGTAGGCCTCCTGTGTCTCTGGCCCTTTTCTGACTCCTAGACTGTTTAAGGATCGCTTCAAAAGACAGTAAGAGGTTTTTTTTCTCAATTAAACACAGATGAGGTCTTTGTGATGTCATGTCAGTAGGCCTCCTGTGTCTCTGGCCCTTTTCTGACTCCTAGACTGTTTAAGGATCACTTCAAAAGACAGTAAGAGGTTTTTTTTCTCAATTAAACACAGATGAGGTCTTTGTGATGTCATGTCAGTAGGCCTCCAGTGTCTCTGGCCCTTTTCTGACTCCTAGATTGTTTAAGGATGGCTTCAAAAGACATTAAGAGGTTTTTTTCTTCTCAATTAAACACAGGTGAGGTCTTTGTGATGTCAGGTCAGTAGGTATCCAGTGTCTCTGGCCCTTTTCTGACTTTTAGTCTGTTTAAAGATTGCCCCAAAAGGCAGTAAGAGGTTTTTTTTTCTCAATTAAACACAGATGAGGTCTTTGTGATGTCATGTCAGTAGGCACCCAGTGTCTCTGGCCCTTTTCTGACTCCTAGACTGTTTAAGGATCGCTTCAAAAGACAGTAAGAGGTTTTTTTTCTCAATTAAACACAGATGAGGTCTTTGTGATGTCATGTCAGTAGGCCTCCAGTGTCTCTGGCCCTTTTCTGACTCCTAGACTGTTTAAGGATCGCTTCAAAAGACAGTAAGAGGTTTTTTTTCTCAATTAAACACAGATGAGGTCTTTGTGATGTCATGTCAGTAGGCCTCCAGTGTCTCTGGACCTTTTCTGACTCCTAGACTATTTAAGGATCGCTTCAAAAGACATTAAGAGGTTTTTTTCTTCTCAATTAAACACAGGTGAGGTCTTTGTGATGTCAGGTCAGTAGGTATCCAGTGTCTCTGGCCCTTTTCTGAATTTTAGTCTGTTTAAAGATCGCCCCAAAAGGCAGTAAGAGGTTTTTTTTTCTCAATTAAACACAGATGAGGTCTTTGTGATGTCATGTCAGTAGGCATCCAGTGTCTCTGGCCCTTTTCTGACTCCTAGACTGTTTAAGGATCACTTCAAAAGACAGAAAGAGGTTTTTTTCTCAATTAAACACAGATGAGGTCTTTGTGATGTCATGTCAGTAGGCATCCAGTGTCTCTGGCCCTTTTCTGACTCCTAGATAGTTTAAGGATCGCTTCAAAAGACAGTAAGAGGTTTTTATCCCCAATTAAACACAGATGAGGTTTTTGTGATGTCATGTCAGTAGGCCTCCTGTGTCCCTGGCCCTTTTCTGACTCCTAGACTGTTTAAGGATCGCTTCAAAAGACAGTAAGAGGTTTTTTTTTCTCAATTAAACACAGATGAGGTCTTTGTGATGTCATGTCAGTAGGCCTCCAGTGTCTCTGGCCCTTTTCTGACTCCTAGACTGTTTAAGGATGGCTTCAAAAGACAGTAGGAGGTTTTTTTTCTCAATTAAACACAGACTAGTAAAAAAGCCCATTGTATGAAGAAGACAATGGGCGCTAGCAGGTGGGGACCAGAGCGAGCGGCAGGTGAGGGACAGAGCGAGGGACAGGCTACCTGAAAGAGGAGGCGGACGGCGGCTCCTCTGCATTTTTTTGTTCTTCTGCGGCTTTCCCGGCGGCTCCATTGTGTTCTGGGGCCATGAGGGCAGGGAGCACCCAGCAGCTGCGCTGTGGGCGGCTGCTGGGGCTCCCAGGGCGCCGTCTTGAAGTGGCGAAAGGCTCCTCCAGGGTTTTTTTTTTTCTGCTGGCTCTCGTGGGCTGAAAGGCTCCTACAGGAGTTTTTTTTTCTGCTGGCTCTCCTGGGCGCCGGCTTGGAGCTGCGAAGGGCTCCTACAGGAGTTTTTTGTTCTGCTGGCTCTCCTGGGCGCCGGCTTGGAGCTGCGAAAGGCTCCTCCAGGAGTTTTTTTTTCTGCTGGCTCTCGTGGGCTCCGGCTTGGAGCTGCGAAGGGCTCCTACAGGAGGTTTTTTTTCTGCTGGCTCTCCTGGGCGCCGGCTTGGAGCTGCGAAGGGCTCCTACAGGAGTTTTTTGTTCTGCTGGCTCTCCTGGGCGCCGGCTTGGAGCTGCGAAGGGCTCCTACAGGAGTTTTTTTTTTCTGCTGGCTCTCCTGGGCGCCGGCTTGGAGCTGCGAAGGGCTCCTACAGGAGGTTTTTTTTCTGCTGGCTCTCCTGGGCGCCGGCTTGGAGCTGCGAAGGGCTCCTACAGGAGGTTTTTTTTCTGCTGGCTCTCCTGGGCGCCGGCTTGGAGCCGCGAAAGGCTCCTCTGGGGGTGTTTTTTTTTTTTCTCTGCAGCTTCTCGGCGGCTGGAGTCTTGTGTTTGCGTCGGCGGCTCCCTTGGGGGACGGCCTGATGCGGTGAGAGGCGCTTTGCGCCTCTCACCGCGTCAGGCCGGGAGCAACTGCGAGCCGCGCTGCGCGCGGCTCGCACTTGCTAGGGCTGGGAATCGGAGGGACCATCGGAGGGAATGTCTCTGGCCCTTTTCTGACTCCTAGACTGTTTAAGGATGGCTTCAAAAGACAGTAGGAGGTTTTTTTTCTCAATTAAACACAGATGAGGTCTTTGTGATGTCATGTCAGTAGGCATCCAGTGTCTCTGGCCCTTTTCTGACTCCTAGACTGTTTAAGGATCGCTTCAAAAGACAGTAAGAGGTTTTTTTTTCTCAATTAAACACAGATGAGGTCTTTGTGATGTCATGTCAGTAGGCATCCAGTGTCTCTGGCCCTTTTCTGACTCCTAGACTGTTTAAGGATCGCTTCAAAAGACAGTAAGAGGTTTTTTTTTCTCAATTAAACACAGATGAAGTCTTTGTGATGTCATGTCAGTAGGTATCCTGTGTCTCTGGCCCTTTTCTGACTCCTAGACTGTTTAAGGATCGCTTCAAAAGCAGGAAGAGGGTTTTTTTCTCAATTAAACACAGATGAGGTCTTTGTGATGTCATGTCAGTAGGCCTCCAGTGTCTCTGGCCCTTTTCTGACTCCTAGACTGTTTAAGGATCGCTTCAAAAGACAGTAGGAGGTTTTTTTTTCTCAATTAAACACAGATGAGGTCTTTGTGATGTCATGTCAGTAGGCATCCAGTGTCTCTGGCCCTTTTCTGACTCCTAGACTGTTTAAGGATCGCTTCAAAAGACAGTAAGAGGTTTTTTTTCTCAATTAAACACAGATGAGGTCTTTGTGATGTCATGTCAGTAGGCATCCAGTGTCTCTGGCCCTTTTCTGACTCCTAGACTGTTTAAGGATCGCTTCAAAAGACAGTAAGAGGTTTTTTTTCTCAATTAAACACAGATGAGGTCTTTGTGATGTCATGTCAGTAGGCATCCTGTGTCTCTGGCCCTTTTCTGACTCCTAGACTGTTTAAGGATCGCTTCAAAAGACAGTAAGAGGTTTTTTTTCTCAATTAAACACAGATGAGGTCTTTGTGATGTCATGTCAGTAGGCCTCCAGTGTCTCTGGCCCTTTTCTGACTCCTAGGCTGTTTAAAGATCGCCCCAAAAGGCAGTAAGAGGTTTTTTTCTTTTCAATTAAACAAAGGTGAGGTCTTTGTGATATCATGTCAGTAGGTATCCAGTGTCTCTGGCCCTTTTCTAACTTTTAGTCTGTTTAAAGATGGCCCCAAAAGGCAGTAAGAGGTTTTTTCTCCTCAATTAAACACAGGGGAGGTCTTTGTGATATCATGTCAGTAGGGATCCAGTGTCTCTGGCCCTTTTCTAACTTTTAGTCTGTTTAAAGATCGCCCCAAAAGGCAGTAAAAGGTTTTTTTCTTCTCAATTAAACACAGATGAGGTCTTTGTGATGTCATGTCAGTAAGCATCCAGTGTCTCTGGCCCTTTTCTGACTCCTAGATAGTTTAAGGATCGCTTCAAAAGACAGTAAGAGGTTTTTATCCCCAATTAAACACAGATGAGGTCTTTGTGATGTCATGTCAGTAGGCCTCCTGTGTCCCTGTCCCTTTTCTGACTCCTAGACTGTTTAAGGATCGCTTCAAAAGACAGTAAGAGGTTTTTTTTTCTCAATTAAACACAGATGAGGTCTTTGTGATGTCATGTCAGTAGGCCTCCAGTGTCTCTGGCCCTTTTCTGACTCCTAGACTGTTTAAGGATGGATTCAAAAGACAGTAGGAGGTTTTTTTTCTCAATTAAACACAGATGAGGTCTTTGTGATGTCATGTCAGTAGGCATCCAGTGTCTCTGGCCCTTTTCTGACTCCTAGACTGTTTAAGGATCGCTTCAAAAGACAGTAAGAGGTTTTTTTTCTCAATTAAACACAGATGAGGTCTTTGTGATGTCATGTCAGTAAGCATCCAGTGTCTCTGGCCCTTTTCTGACTCCTAGACTGTTTAAGGATCGCTTCAAAAGACAGTAAGAGGTTTTTTTCTCAATTAAACACAGATGAGGTCTTTGTGATGTCATGTCAGTAGGCATCCTGAGTCCCTGGCCCTTTTCTGACTCCTAGACTGTTTAAGGATCGCTTCAAAAGACACTAAGAGGGTTTTTTTCTCAATTAAACACAGATGAGGTCTTTGTGATGTCATGTCAGTAGGCCTCCAGTGTCTTTGGCCCTTTTCTGACTCCTAGACTGTTTAAGGATCGCTTCAAAAGACAGTAGGAGGTTTTTTTTCTCAATTAAACACAGATGAGGTCTTTGTGATGTCATGTCAGTAGGCATCCAGTGTCTTTGGCCCTTTTCTGACTCCTAGACTGTTTAAGGATCGCTTCAAAAGACAGTAGGAGGTTTTTTTTCTCAATTAAACACAGATGAGGTCTTTGTGATGTCATGTCAGTAGGCATCCAGTGTCTCTGGCCCTTTTCTGACTCCTAGACTGTTTAAGGATCGCTTCAAAAGACAGTAGGAGGTTTTTTTTCTCAATTAAACACAGATGAGGTCTTTGTGATGTCATGTCAGTAGGCATCCAGTGTCTTTGGCCCTTTTCTGACTCCTAGACTGTTTAAGGATCGCTTCAAAAGACAGTAGGAGGTTTTTTTTCTCAATTAAACACAGATGAGGTCTTTGTGATGTCATGTCAGTAGGCATCCAGTGTCTCTGGCCCTTTTCTGACTCCTAGACTGTTTAAGGATCGCTTCAAAAGACAGTAAGAGGTTTTTTTTCTCAATTAAACACAGATGAGGTCTTTGTGATGTCATGTCAGTAAGCATCCAGTGTCTCTGGCCCTTTTCTGACTCCTAGAGTGTTTAAGGATCGCTTCAAAAGACAGTAAGAGGTTTTTTTTCTCAATTAAACACAGATGAGTTCTTTGTGATGTCATGTCAGTAGGCCTCCAGTGTCTCTGGCCCTTTTCTGACCCCTAGGCTGTTTAAAGATCGCCCCAAAAGGCAGTAAGAGGTTTTTTTCTTCTCAATTAAACAAAGGTGAGGTCTTTGTGATATCATGTCAGTAGGTATCCAGTGTCTCTGGCCCTTTTCTAACTTTTAGACTGTTTAAAGATGGCCCCAAAAGGCAGTAAGAGGTTTTTTTCTTCTCAATTAAACACAGGGGAGGTCTTTGTGATATCATGTCAGTAGGTATCCAGTGTCTCTGGCCCTTTTCTAACTTTTAGACTGTTTAAAGATGGCCCCAAAAGGCAGTAAAAGGTTTTTTTCTTCTCAATTAAACACAGATGAGGTCTTTGTGATGTCATGTCAGTAAGCATCCAGTGTCTCTGGCCCTTTTCTGACTCCTAGACTGTTTAAGGATTGCTTCAAAAGACAGTAAGAGGTTTTTTTCTCAATTAAACACAGATGAGGTCTTTGTGATGTCATGTCAGTAGGCATCCTGAGTCCCTGGCCCTTTTCTGACTCCTAGACTGTTTAAGGATCGCTTCAAAAGACAGTAAGAGGGTTTTTTTCTCAATTAAACACAGATGAGGTCTTTGTGATGTCATGTCAGTAGGCATCCTGAGTCCCTGGCCCTTTTCTGACTCCTAGACTGTTTAAGGATCGCTTCAAAAGACAGTATGAGGGTTTTTTTCTCAATTAAACACAGATGAGGTCTTTGTGATGTCATGTCAGTAAGCATCCAGTGTCTCTGGCCCTTTTCTGACTCCTAGACTGTTTAAGGATCGCTTCAAAAGGCAGTAAGAGGTTTTTTTTTCTCAATTAAACACAGATGAGGTCTTTGTGATGTCATGTCAGTAAGCATCCAGTGTCTCTGGCCCTTTTCTGACTCCTAGACTGTTTAAAGATCGCCCCAAAAGGCAGTAAGAGGTTTTTTTTTCTCAATTAAACACAGATGAGGTCTTTGTGATGTCATGTCAGTAGGCCTCCAGTGTCTCTGGCCCTTTTCTGACTCCTAGACTGTTTAAGGATCGCTTCAAAAGACAGTAAGAGGTTTTTTTTCTCAATTAAACACAGATGAGGTCTTTGTGATGTCATGTCAGTAGGCCTCCAGTGTCTCTGGCCCTTTTCTGACTCCTAGACTGTTTAAGGATCGCTTCAAAAGACTGTAAGAGGTTTTTTTTTCTCAATTAAACACAGATGAGGTCTTTGTGATGTCATGTCAGTAGGCATCCAGTGTCTCTGGCCCTTTTCTGTCTCCTAGACTGTTTAAGGATCGCTTCAAAAGACAGTAAGAGGTTTCTTTTCTCAATTAAACACAGATGAGGTCTTTGTGATGTCATGTCAGTAGGCCTCCAGTGTCTCTGGCTCTTTTCTGACTCCTAGACTGTTTAAGGATCGCTTCAAAAGACATTAAGAGGTTTTTTTCTTCTCAATTAAACACAGGTGAGGTCTTTGTGATGTCAGGTCAGTAGGTATCCAGTGTCTCTGGCCCTTTTCTGACTTTTAGTCTGTTTAAAGATCGCCCCAAAAGGCAGTAAGAGGTTTTTTTTTCTCAATTAAACACAGATGAGGTCTTTGTGATGTCATGTCAGTAGGCCTCCTGTCCCTGGCCCTTTTCTGACTCCTAGACTGTTTAAGGATCGCTTCAAAAGACAGTAAGAGTTTTTTTTCTTCTCAATTAAACACAGGTGAGGTCTTTCTGATGTCAGGTCAGTAGGTATCCAGTGTCTCTGGCCCTTTTCTGACTTTTAGTCTGTTTAAAGATCGCCCCAAAAGGCAGTAAGAGGTTTTTTTTTCTCAATTAAACACAGATGAGGTCTTTCTGATGTCATGTGAGTAGGCATCCAGTGTCTCTGGCCCTTTTCTGACTTTTAGTCTGTTTAAAGATCGCCCCAAAAGGCAGTAAGAGGTTTTTTTTTCTCAATTAAACACAGATGAGGTCTTTGTGATGTCATGTCAGTATGCATCCAGTGTCTCTGGCCCTTTTCTGACTCCTAGACTGTTTAAGGATTACTTCAAAAGACAGAAAGAGGTTTTTTTTTCTCAATTAAACACAGATGAGGTCTTTGTGATGTCATGTCAGTAGGCATCCAGTGTCTCTGGCCCTTTTCTGACTCCTAGATTGTTTAAGGATGGCTTCAAAAGACAGTAAGAGGTTTTTATCCCCAATTAAACACAGATGAGGTCTTTGTGATGTCATGTCAGTAGGCCTCCTGTGTCCCTGGCCCTTTTCTGACTCATAGACTGTTTAAGGATTGCTTCAAAAGACAGTAAGAGGTTTTTTTTCTCAATTAAACACAGATGAGGTCTTTGTGATGTCATGTCAGTAGGCCTCCTGTGTCTCTGGCCCTTTTCTGACTCCTAGACTGTTTAAGGATGGCTTCAAAAGACAGTAAGAGTTTTTTTTTCTCAATTAAACACAGATGAGGTCTTTGTGATGTCATGTCAGTAGGCCTCCAGTGTCTCTGGCCCTTTTCTGACTCCTAGACTGTTTAAGGATCGCTTCAAAAGACATTAAGAGGTTTTTTTCTTCTCAATTAAACACAGGTGAGGTCTTTGTGATGTCAGGTCAGTAGGTATCCAGTGTCTCTGGCCCTTTTCTGACTTTTAGTCTGTTTAAAGATCGCCCCAAAAGGCAGTAAGAGGTTTTTTTTTTCTCAATTAAACACAGATGAGGTCTTTGTGATGTCATGTCAGTAGGCATCCAGTGTCTCTGGCCCTTTTCTGATTCCTAGACTGTTTAAGGATCACTTCAAAAGACAGAAAGAGGTTTTTTTTCTCAATTAAACACAGATGAGGTCTTTGTGATGTCATGTCAGTAGTAATCCAGTGTCTCTGGCCCTTTTCTGACTCCTAGATAGTTTAAGGATCGCTTCAAAAGACAGTAAGAGGTTTTTATCCCCAATTAAACACAGATGAGGTCTTTGTGATGTCATGTCAGTAGGCCTCCTGTGTCCCTGGCCCTTTTCTGACTCCTAGACTGTTTAAGGATCGCTTCAAAAGACAGTAAGAGGTTTTTTTTTCTCAATTAAACACAGATGAGGTCTTTGTGATGTCATGTCAGTAGGCCTCCAGTGTCTCTGGCCCTTTTCTGACTCCTAGACTGTTTAAGGATCGCTTCAAAAGACATTAAGAGGTTTTTTTCTTCTCAATTAAACACAGGTGAGGTCTTTGTGATGTCATGTCAGTAGGTATCCAGTGTCTCTGGCCCTTTTCTGACTTTTAGTCTGTTTAAAGATCGCCCCAAAAGGCAGTAAGAGGTTTTTTTTCTCAATTAAACACAGATGAGGTCTTTGTGATGTCATGTCAGTAGGCCTCCTGTCCCTGGCCCTTTTCTGACTCCTAGACTGTTTAAGGATCGCTTCAAAAGACAGTAAGAGTTTTTTTTCTTCTCAATTAAACACAGGTGAGGTCTTTGTGATGTCAGGTCAGTAGGTATCCAGTGTCTCTGGCCCTTTTCTGACTTTTAGTCTGTTTAAAGATCGCCCCAAAAGGCAGTAAGAGGTTTTTTTTTCTCAATTAAACACAGATGAGGTCTTTGTGATGTCATGTCAGTAGGCATCCAGTGTCTCTGGCCCTTTTCTGACTCCTAGACTGTTTAAGGATCACTTCAAAAGACAGAAAGAGGTTTTTTTTTCTCAATTAAACACAGATGAGGTCTTTGTGATGTCATGTCAGTAGGCCTCCAGTGTCTCTGGCCCTTTTCTGACTCCTAGACTGTTTAAGGATCGCTTCAAAAGACAGTAAGAGGTTTTTTTTTCTCAATTAAACACAGATGAGGTCTTTGTGATGTCATGTCAGTAGGCCTCCAGTGTCTCTGGCCCTTTTCTGACTCCTAGACTGTTTAAGGATGGCTTCAAAAGACAGTAGGAGGTTTTTTTCTTCTCAATTAAACACAGATGAGGTCTTTGTGATGTCATGTCAGTAGGCATCCAGTGTCTCTGGCCCTTTTCTGACTCCTAGACTGTTTAAGGATCGCTTCAAAAGACAGTAAGAGGTTTTTTTCTTCTCAATTAAACGCAGGTGAGGTCTTTGTGATGTCATGTCAGTAGGCCTCCAGTGTCTCTGGCCCTTTTCTGACTCCTAGACTGTTTAAGGATCGCTTCAAAAGACAGTAAGAGGTTTTTTTTCTCAATTAAACACAGATGAGGTCTTTGTGATGTCATGTCAGTAGGCCTCCAGTGTCTCTGGCCCTTTTCTGACTCCTAGACTGTTTAAGGATCGCTTCAAAAGACATTAAGAGGTTTTTTTCTTCTCAATTAAACACAGGTGAGGTCTTTGTGATGTCAGGTCAGTAGGTATCCAGTGTCTCTGGCCCTTTTCTGACTTTTAGTCTGTTTAAAGATCGCCCCAAAAGGCAGAAAGAGGTTTTTTTTTTCTCAATTAAACACAGATGAGGTCTTTGTGATGTCATGTCAGTAGGCATCCAGTGTCTCTGGCCCTTTTCTGATTCCTAGACTGTTTAAGGATCACTTCAAAAGACAGAAAGAGGTTTTTTTTCTCAATTAAACACAGATGAGGTCTTTGTGATGTCATGTCAGTAGTAATCCAGTGTCTCTGGCCCTTTTCTGACACCTAGATAGTTTAAGGATCGCTTCAAAAGACAGTAAGAGGTTTTTATCCCCAATTAAACACAGATGAGGTCTTTGTGATGTCATGTCAGTAGGCCTCCTGTGTCCCTGGCCCTTTTCTGACTCCTAGACTGTTTAAGGATCGCTTCAAAAGACAGTAAGAGGTTTTTTTTTCTCAATTAAACACAGATGAGGTCTTTGTGATGTCATGTCAGTAGGCCTCCAGTGTCTCTGGCCCTTTTCTGACTCCTAGACTGTTTAAGGATGGCTTCAAAAGACAGTAGGAGGTTTTTTTTCTCAATTAAACACAGATGAGGTCTTTGTGATGTCATGTCAGTAGGCATCCAGTGTCTCTGGCCCTTTTCTGACTCCTAGACTGTTTAAGGATCGCTTCAAAAGACAGTAAGAGGTTTTTTTTCTCAATTAAACACAGATGAGGTCTTTGTGATGTCATGTCAGTAGGCCTCCAGTGTCTCTGGCCCTTTTCTGACTCCTAGACTGTTTAAGGATCGCTTCAAAAGACATTAAGAGGTTTTTTTCTTCTCAATTAAACACAGGTGAGGTCTTTGTGATGTCATGTCAGTAGGTATCCAGTGTCTCTGGCCCTTTTCTGACTTTTAGTCTGTTTAAAGATCGCCCCAAAAGGCAGTAAGAGGTTTTTTTTTCTCAATTAAACACAGATGAGGTCTTTGTGATGTCATGTCAGTAGGCCTCCTGTCCCTGGCCCTTTTCTGACTCCTAGACTGTTTAAGGATCGCTTCAAAAGACAGTAAGAGTTTTTTTTCTTCTAAATTAAACACAGGTGAGGTCTTTGTGATGTCAGGTCAGTAGGTATCCAGTGTCTCTGGCCCTTTTCTGACTTTTAGTCTGTTTAAAGATCGCCCCAAAAGGCAGTAAGACGTTTTTTTTTCTCAATTAAACACAGATGAGGTCTTTGTGATGTCATGTCAGTAGGCATCCAGTGTCTCTGGCCCTTTTCTGACTCCTAGACTGTTTAAGGATCACTTCAAAAGACAGAAAGAGGTTTTTTTTTTCTCAATTAAACACAGATGAGGTCTTTGTGATGTCATGTCAGTAGGCCTCCAGTGTCTCTGGCCCTTTTCTGACTCCTAGACTGTTTAAGGATCGCTTCAAAAGACATTAAGAGGTTTTTTTCTTCTCAATTAAACACAGGTGAGGTCTTTGTGATGTCAGGTCAGTAGGTATCCAGTGTCTCTGGCCCTTTTCTGACTTTTAGTCTGTTTAAAGATCGCCCCAAAAGGCAGTAAGAGGTTTTTTTTTCTCAATTAAACACAGATGAGGTCTTTGTGATGTCATGTCAGTAGGCCTCCTGTCCCTGGCCCTTTTCTGACTCCTAGACTGTTTAAGGATCGCTTCAAAAGACAGTAAGAGTTTTTTTTCTTCTCAATTAAACACAGGTGAGGTCTTTCTGATGTCAGGTCAGTAGGTATCCAGTGTCTCTGGCCCTTTTCTGACTTTTAGTCTGTTTAAAGATCGCCCCAAAAGGCAGTAAGAGGTTTTTTTTTCTCAATTAAACACAGATGAGGTCTTTCTGATGTCATGTGAGTAGGCATCCAGTGTCTCTGGCCCTTTTCTGACTTTTAGTCTGTTTAAAGATCGCCCCAAAAGGCAGTAAGAGGTTTTTTTTTCTCAATTAAACACAGATGAGGTCTTTGTGATGTCATGTCAGTAGGCATCCAGTGTCTCTGGCCCTTTTCTGACTCCTAGATTGTTTAAGGATGGCTTCAAAAGACAGTAAGAGGTTTTTATCCCCAATTAAACACAGATGAGGTCTTTGTGATGTCATGTCAGTAGGCCTCCTGTGTCCCTGGCCCTTTTCTGACTCATAGACTGTTTAAGGATTGCTTCAAAAGACAGTAAGAGGTTTTTTTTCTCAATTAAACACATATGAGGTCTTTGTGATGTCATGTCAGTAGGCCTCCTGTGTCTCTGGCCCTTTTCTGACTCCTAGACTGTTTAAGGATGGCTTCAAAAGACAGTAAGAGTTTTTTTTTCTCAATTAAACACAGATGAGGTCTTTGTGATGTCATGTCAGTAGGCCTCCAGTGTCTCTGGCCCTTTTCTGACTCCTAGACTGTTTAAGGATCGCTTCAAAAGACATTAAGAGGTTTTTTTCTTCTCAATTAAACACAGGTGAGGTCTTTGTGATGTCAGGTCAGTAGGTATCCAGTGTCTCTGGCCCTTTTCTGACTTTTAGTCTGTTTAAAGATCGCCCCAAAAGGCAGTAAGAGGTTTTTTTTTTCTCAATTAAACACAGATGAGGTCTTTGTGATGTCATGTCAGTAGGCATCCAGTGTCTCTGGCCCTTTTCTGATTCCTAGACTGTTTAAGGATCACTTCAAAAGACAGAAAGAGGTTTTTTTTCTCAATTAAACACAGATGAGGTCTTTGTGATGTCATGTCAGTAGTAATCCAGTGTCTCTGGCCCTTTTCTGACTCCTAGATAGTTTAAGGATCGCTTCAAAAGACAGTAAGAGGTTTTTATCCCCAATTAAACACAGATGAGGTCTTTGTGATGTCATGTCAGTAGGCCTCCTGTGTCCCTGGCCCTTTTCTGACTCCTAGACTGTTTAAGGAT
The DNA here is from genome assembly GCF_049243985.1 of Paroedura picta. Taxonomy (NCBI): domain Eukaryota; kingdom Metazoa; phylum Chordata; class Lepidosauria; order Squamata; family Gekkonidae; genus Paroedura; species Paroedura picta. The sequence goes on along the minus strand of NC_135385.1, from coordinate 13,103,905 downwards.
CGCTTCAAAAGACAGTAAGAGGTTTTTTTTTCTCAATTAAACACAGATGAGGTCTTTGTGATGTCATGTCAGTAGGCCTCCAGTGTCTCTGGCCCTTTTCTGACTCCTAGACTGTTTAAGGATCGCTTCAAAAGACATTAAGAGGTTTTTTTCTTCTCAATTAAACACAGGTGAGGTCTTTGTGATGTCATGTCAGTAGGTATCCAGTGTCTCTGGCCCTTTTCTGACTTTTAGTCTGTTTAAAGATCGCCCCAAAAGGCAGTAAGAGGTTTTTTTTCTCAATTAAACACAGATGAGGTCTTTGTGATGTCATGTCAGTAGGCCTCCTGTCCCTGGCCCTTTTCTGACTCCTAGACTGTTTAAGGATCGCTTCAAAAGACAGTAAGAGTTTTTTTTCTTCTCAATTAAACACAGGTGAGGTCTTTGTGATGTCAGGTCAGTAGGTATCCAGTGTCTCTGGCCCTTTTCTGACTTTTAGTCTGTTTAAAGATCGCCCCAAAAGGCAGTAAGAGGTTTTTTTTTCTCAATTAAACACAGATGAGGTCTTTGTGATGTCATGTCAGTAGGCATCCAGTGTCTCTGGCCCTTTTCTGACTCCTAGACTGTTTAAGGATCACTTCAAAAGACAGAAAGAGGTTTTTTTTTCTCAATTAAACACAGATGAGGTCTTTGTGATGTCATGTCAGTAGGCCTCCAGTGTCTCTGGCCCTTTTCTGACTCCTAGACTGTTTAAGGATCGCTTCAAAAGACAGTAAGAGGTTTTTTTTTCTCAATTAAACACAGATGAGGTCTTTGTGATGTCATGTCAGTAGGCCTCCAGTGTCTCTGGCCCTTTTCTGACTCCTAGACTGTTTAAGGATGGCTTCAAAAGACAGTAGGAGGTTTTTTTCTTCTCAATTAAACACAGATGAGGTCTTTGTGATGTCATGTCAGTAGGCATCCAGTGTCTCTGGCCCTTTTCTGACTCCTAGACTGTTTAAGGATCGCTTCAAAAGACAGTAAGAGGTTTTTTTCTTCTCAATTAAACACAGGTGAGGTCTTTGTGATGTCATGTCAGTAGGCCTCCAGTGTCTCTGGCCCTTTTCTGACTCCTAGACTGTTTAAGGATCGCTTCAAAAGACAGTAAGAGGTTTTTTTTCTCAATTAAACACAGATGAGGTCTTTGTGATGTCATGTCAGTAGGCCTCCAGTGTCTCTGGCCCTTTTCTGACTCCTAGACTGTTTAAGGATCGCTTCAAAAGACATTAAGAGGTTTTTTTCTTCTCAATTAAACACAGGTGAGGTCTTTGTGATGTCAGGTCAGTAGGTATCCAGTGTCTCTGGCCCTTTTCTGACTTTTAGTCTGTTTAAAGATCGCCCCAAAAGGCAGAAAGAGGTTTTTTTTTTCTCAATTAAACACAGATGAGGTCTTTGTGATGTCATGTCAGTAGGCATCCAGTGTCTCTGGCCCTTTTCTGATTCCTAGACTGTTTAAGGATCACTTCAAAAGACAGAAAGAGGTTTTTTTTCTCAATTAAACACAGATGAGGTCTTTGTGATGTCATGTCAGTAGTAATCCAGTGTCTCTGGCCCTTTTCTGACACCTAGATAGTTTAAGGATCGCTTCAAAAGACAGTAAGAGGTTTTTATCCCCAATTAAACACAGATGAGGTCTTTGTGATGTCATGTCAGTAGGCCTCCTGTGTCCCTGGCCCTTTTCTGACTCCTAGACTGTTTAAGGATCGCTTCAAAAGACAGTAAGAGGTTTTTTTTTCTCAATTAAACACAGATGAGGTCTTTGTGATGTCATGTCAGTAGGCCTCCAGTGTCTCTGGCCCTTTTCTGACTCCTAGACTGTTTAAGGATGGCTTCAAAAGACAGTAGGAGGTTTTTTTTCTCAATTAAACACAGATGAGGTCTTTGTGATGTCATGTCAGTAGGCATCCAGTGTCTCTGGCCCTTTTCTGACTCCTAGACTGTTTAAGGATCGCTTCAAAAGACAGTAAGAGGTTTTTTTTCTCAATTAAACACAGATGAGGTCTTTGTGATGTCATGTCAGTAGGCCTCCAGTGTCTCTGGCCCTTTTCTGACTCCTAGACTGTTTAAGGATCGCTTCAAAAGACATTAAGAGGTTTTTTTCTTCTCAATTAAACACAGGTGAGGTCTTTGTGATGTCATGTCAGTAGGTATCCAGTGTCTCTGGCCCTTTTCTGACTTTTAGTCTGTTTAAAGATCGCCCCAAAAGGCAGTAAGAGGTTTTTTTTTCTCAATTAAACACAGATGAGGTCTTTGTGATGTCATGTCAGTAGGCCTCCTGTCCCTGGCCCTTTTCTGACTCCTAGACTGTTTAAGGATCGCTTCAAAAGACAGTAAGAGTTTTTTTTCTTCTAAATTAAACACAGGTGAGGTCTTTGTGATGTCAGGTCAGTAGGTATCCAGTGTCTCTGGCCCTTTTCTGACTTTTAGTCTGTTTAAAGATCGCCCCAAAAGGCAGTAAGACGTTTTTTTTTCTCAATTAAACACAGATGAGGTCTTTGTGATGTCATGTCAGTAGGCATCCAGTGTCTCTGACCCTTTTCTGACTCCTAGACTGTTTAAGGATCACTTCAAAAGACAGAAAGAGGTTTTTTTTTTCTCAATTAAACACAGATGAGGTCTTTGTGATGTCATGTCAGTAGGCCTCCAGTGTCTCTGGCCCTTTTCTGACTCCTAGACTGTTTAAGGATCGCTTCAAAAGACATTAAGAGGTTTTTTTCTTCTCAATTAAACACAGGTGAGGTCTTTGTGATGTCATGTCAGTAGGTATCCAGTGTCTCTGGCCCTTTTCTGACTTTTAGTCTGTTTAAAGATCGCCCCAAAAGGCAGTAAGAGGTTTTTTTTTCTCAATTAAACACAGATGAGGTCTTTGTGATGTCATGTCAGTAGGCCTCCTGTCCCTGGCCCTTTTCTGACTCCTAGACTGTTTAAGGATCGCTTCAAAAGACAGTAAGAGTTTTTTTTCTTCTCAATTAAACACAGGTGAGGTCTTTGTGATGTCAGGTCAGTAGGTATCCAGTGTCTCTGGCCCTTTTCTGACTTTTAGTCTGTTTAAAGATCGCCCCAAAAGGCAGTAAGAGGTTTTTTTTTCTCAATTAAACACAGATGAGGTCTTTGTGATGTCATGTCAGTAGGCATCCAGTGTCTCTGGCCCTTTTCTGACTCCTAGACTGTTTAAGGATCACTTCAAAAGACAGAAAGAGGTTTTTTTTTCTCAATTAAACACAGATGAGGTCTTTGTGATGTCATGTCAGTAGGCCTCCAGTGTCTCTGGCCCTTTTCTGACTCCTAGACTGTTTAAGGATCGCTTCAAAAGACAGTAAGAGGTTTTTTTTCTCAATTAAACACAGATGAGGTCTTTGTGATGTCATGTCAGTAGGCCTCCAGTGTCTCTGGCCCTTTTCTGACTCCTAGACTGTTTAAGGATGGCTTCAAAAGACAGTAGGAGGTTTTTTTCTTCTCAATTAAACACAGACGAGGTCTTTGTGATGTCATGTAAGTAGGCATCCAGTGTCTCTGGCCCTTTTCTGACTCCTAGACTGTTTAAGGATCGCTTCAAAAGACAGAAAGAGGTTTTTTTTCTCAATTAAACACAGATGAGGTCTTTGTGATGTCATGTCAGTAGTCATCCAGTGTCTCTGGCCCTTTTCTGACTCCTAGACTGTTTAAGGATCGCTTCAAAAGACAGTAAGAGGGTTTTTTTTCTCAATTAAACACAGATGAGGTCTTTGTGATGTCATGTCAGTAAGCATCCAGTGTCTCTGGCCCTTTTCTGACTCCTAGACTGTTTAAGGATCGCTTCAAAAGACAGTAAGAGGTTTTTTTTCTCAATTAAACACAGATGAGGTCTTTGTGATGTCATGTCAGTAGGCATCCAGTGTCTCTGGCACTTTTCTGACTCCTAGACTGTTTAAGGATCACTTCAAAAGACAGTAAGAGGTTTTTTTTCTCAATTAAACACAGATGAGGTCTTTGTGATGTCATGTCAGTAGGCATCCAGTGTCTCTGGCCCTTTTCTGACTCCTAGACTGTTTAAGGATCGCTTCAAAAGACAGTAAGAGGTTTTTTTTTCTCAATTAAACACAGATGAGGTCTTTGTGATGTCATGTCAGTAAGCATCCAGTGTCTCTGGCCCTTTTCTGACTCCTAGACTGTTTAAGGATCGCTTCAAAAGGCAGTAAGAGGTTTTTTTTTCTCAATTAAACACAGATGAGGTCTTTGTGATGTCATGTCAGTAAGCATCCAGTGTCTCTGGCCCTTTTCTGACTCCTAGACTGTTTAAAGATCGCCCCAAAAGGCAGTAAGAGGTTTTTTTTTCTCAATTAAACACAGATGAGGTCTTTGTGATGTCATGTCAGTAGGCCTCCAGTGTCTCTGGCCCTTTTCTGACTCCTAGACTGTTTAAGGATCGCTTCAAAAGACAGTAAGAGGTTTTTTTTCTCAATTAAACACAGATGAGGTCTTTGTGATGTCATGTCAGTAGGCCTCCAGTGTCTCTGGCCCTTTTCTGACTCCTAGACTGTTTAAGGATCGCTTCAAAAGACTGTAAGAGGTTTTTTTTTCTCAATTAAACACAGATGAGGTCTTTGTGATGTCATGTCAGTAGGCATCCAGTGTCTCTGGCCCTTTTCTGTCTCCTAGACTGTTTAAGGATCGCTTCAAAAGACAGTAAGAGGTTTCTTTTCTCAATTAAACACAGATGAGGTCTTTGTGATGTCATGTCAGTAGGCCTCCAGTGTCTCTGGCCCTTTTCTGACTCCTAGACTGTTTAAGGATCGCTTCAAAAGACATTAAGAGGTTTTTTTCTTCTCAATTAAACACAGGTGAGGTCTTTGTGATGTCAGGTCAGTAGGTATCCAGTGTCTCTGGCCCTTTTCTGACTTTTAGTCTGTTTAAAGATCGCCCCAAAAGGCAGTAAGAGGTTTTTTTTTCTCAATTAAACACAGATGAGGTCTTTCTGATGTCATGTGAGTAGGCATCCAGTGTCTCTGGCCCTTTTCTGACTTTTAGTCTGTTTAAAGATCGCCCCAAAAGGCAGTAAGAGGTTTTTTTTTCTCAATTAAACACAGATGAGGTCTTTGTGATGTCATGTCAGTATGCATCCAGTGTCTCTGGCCCTTTTCTGACTCCTAGACTGTTTAAGGATCACTTCAAAAGACAGAAAGAGGTTTTTTTTTCTCAATTAAACACAGATGAGGTCTTTGTGATGTCATGTCAGTAGGCATCCAGTGTCTCTGGCCCTTTTCTGACTCCTAGATTGTTTAAGGATGGCTTCAAAAGACAGTAAGAGGTTTTTATCCCCAATTAAACACAGATGAGGTCTTTGTGATGTCATGTCAGTAGGCCTCCTGTGTCCCTGGCCCTTTTCTGACTCATAGACTGTTTAAGGATTGCTTCAAAAGACAGTAAGAGGTTTTTTTTCTCAATTAAACACAGATGAGGTCTTTGTGATGTCATGTCAGTAGGCCTCCAGTGTCTCTGGCCCTTTTCTGACTCCTAGACTGTTTAAGGATCGCTTCAAAAGACAGTAAGAGGTTTTTTTTCTCAATTAAACACAGATGAGGTCTTTGTGATGTCATGTCAGTAGGCCTCCAGTGTCTCTGGCCCTTTTCTGACTCCTAGACTGTTTAAGGATCGCTTCAAAAGACATTAAGAGGTTTTTTTCTTCTCAATTAAACACAGGTGAGGTCTTTGTGATGTCAGGTCAGTAGGTATCCAGTGTCTCTGGCCCTTTTCTGACTTTTAGTCTGTTTAAAGATCGCCCCAAAAGGCAGTAAGAGGTTTTTTTTTTCTCAATTAAACACAGATGAGGTCTTTGTGATGTCATGTCAGTAGGCATCCAGTGTCTCTGGCCCTTTTCTGATTCCTAGACTGTTTAAGGATCACTTCAAAAGACAGAAAGAGGTTTTTTTTCTCAATTAAACACAGATGAGGTCTTTGTGATGTCATGTCAGTAGTAATCCAGTGTCTCTGGCCCTTTTCTGACTCCTAGATAGTTTAAGGATCGCTTCAAAAGACAGTAAGAGGTTTTTATCCCCAATTAAACACAGATGAGGTCTTTGTGATGTCATGTCAGTAGGCCTCCTGTGTCCCTGGCCCTTTTCTGACTCCTAGACTGTTTAAGGATCGCTTCAAAAGACAGTAAGAGGTTTTTTTTTCTCAATTAAACACAGATGAGGTCTTTGTGATGTCATGTCAGTAGGCCTCCAGTGTCTCTGGCCCTTTTCTGACTCCTAGACTGTTTAAGGATGGCTTCAAAAGACAGTAGGAGGTTTTTTTTCTCAATTAAACACAGATGAAGTCTTTGTGATGTCATGTCAGTAGGCATCCAGTGTCTCTGGCCCTTTTCTGACTCCTAGACTGTTTAAGGATCGCTTCAAAAGACAGTAAGAGGTTTTTTTTCTCAATTAAACACAGATGAGGTCTTTGTGATGTCATGTCAGTAGGCCTCCAGTGTCTCTGGCCCTTTTCTGACTCCTAGACTGTTTAAGGATCGCTTCAAAAGACATTAAGAGGTTTTTTTCTTCTCAATTAAACACAGGTGAGGTCTTTGTGATGTCATGTCAGTAGGTATCCAGTGTCTCTGGCCCTTTTCTGACTTTTAGTCTGTTTAAAGATCGCCCCAAAAGGCAGTAAGAGGTTTTTTTTCTCAATTAAACACAGATGAGGTCTTTGTGATGTCATGTCAGTAGGCCTCCTGTCCCTGGCCCTTTTCTGACTCCTAGACTGTTTAAGGATCGCTTCAAAAGACAGTAAGAGGTTTTTTTTTCTCAATTAAACACAGATGAGGTCTTTGTGATGTCATGTCAGTAGGCCTCCAGTGTCTCTGGCCCTTTTCTGACTCCTAGACTGTTTAAGGATCGCTTCAAAAGACAGTAAGAGGTTTTTTTTCTCAATTAAACACAGATGAGGTCTTTGTGATGTCATGTCAGTAGGCCTCCAGTGTCTCTGGCCCTTTTCTGACTCCTAGACTGTTTAAGGATGGCTTCAAAAGACAGTAGGAGGTTTTTTTCTTCTCAATTAAACACAGATGAGGTCTTTGTGATGTCATGTCAGTAGGCATCCAGTGTCTCTGGCCCTTTTCTGACTCCTAGACTGTTTAAGGATCGCTTCAAAAGACAGTAAGAGGGTTTTTTTTCTCAATTAAACACAGATGAGGTCTTTGTGATGTCATGTCAGTAAGCATCCAGTGTCTCTGGCCCTTTTCTGACTCCTAGACTGTTTAAGGATCGCTTCAAAAGACAGTAAGAGGTTTTTTTTCTCAATTAAACACAGATGAGGTCTTTGTGATGTCATGTCAGTAGGCATCCAGTGTCTCTGGCACTTTTCTGACTCCTAGACTGTTTAAGGATCACTTCAAAAGACAGTAAGAGGTTTTTTTTCTCAATTAAACACAGATGAGGTCTTTGTGATGTCATGTCAGTAGGCATCCAGTGTCTCTGGCCCTTTTCTGACTCCTAGACTGTTTAAGGATCGCTTCAAAAGACAGTAAGAGGTTTTTTTTTCTCAATTAAACACAGATGAGGTCTTTGTGATGTCATGTCAGTAAGCATCCAGTGTCTCTGGCCCTTTTCTGACTCCTAGACTGTTTAAGGATCGCTTCAAAAGGCAGTAAGAGGTTTTTTTTTCTCAATTAAACACAGATGAGGTCTTTGTGATGTCATGTCAGTAAGCATCCAGTGTCTCTGGCCCTTTTCTGACTCCTAGACTGTTTAAAGATCGCCCCAAAAGGCAGTAAGAGGTTTTTTTTTCTCAATTAAACACAGATGAGGTCTTTGTGATGTCATGTCAGTAGGCCTCCAGTGTCTCTGGCCCTTTTCTGACTCCTAGACTGTTTAAGGATCGCTTCAAAAGACAGTAAGAGGTTTTTTTTCTCAATTAAACACAGATGAGGTCTTTGTGATGTCATGTCAGTAGGCCTCCAGTGTCTCTGGCCCTTTTCTGACTCCTAGACTGTTTAAGGATCGCTTCAAAAGACTGTAAGAGGTTTTTTTTTCTCAATTAAACACAGATGAGGTCTTTGTGATGTCATGTCAGTAGGCATCCAGTGTCTCTGGCCCTTTTCTGTCTCCTAGACTGTTTAAGGATCGCTTCAAAAGACAGTAAGAGGTTTCTTTTCTCAATTAAACACAGATGAGGTCTTTGTGATGTCATGTCAGTAGGCCTCCAGTGTCTCTGGCCCTTTTCTGACTCCTAGACTGTTTAAGGATCGCTTCAAAAGACATTAAGAGGTTTTTTTCTTCTCAATTAAACACAGGTGAGGTCTTTGTGATGTCAGGTCAGTAGGTATCCAGTGTCTCTGGCCCTTTTCTGACTTTTAGTCTGTTTAAAGATCGCCCCAAAAGGCAGTAAGAGGTTTTTTTTTCTCAATTAAACACAGATGAGGTCTTTCTGATGTCATGTGAGTAGGCATCCAGTGTCTCTGGCCCTTTTCTGACTTTTAGTCTGTTTAAAGATCGCCCCAAAAGGCAGTAAGAGGTTTTTTTTTCTCAATTAAACACAGATGAGGTCTTTGTGATGTCATGTCAGTATGCATCCAGTGTCTCTGGCCCTTTTCTGACTCCTAGACTGTTTAAGGATCACTTCAAAAGACAGAAAGAGGTTTTTTTTTCTCAATTAAACACAGATGAGGTCTTTGTGATGTCATGTCAGTAGGCATCCAGTGTCTCTGGCCCTTTTCTGACTCCTAGATTGTTTAAGGATGGCTTCAAAAGACAGTAAGAGGTTTTTATCCCCAATTAAACACAGATGAGGTCTTTGTGATGTCATGTCAGTAGGCCTCCTGTGTCCCTGGCCCTTTTCTGACTCATAGACTGTTTAAGGATTGCTTCAAAAGACAGTAAGAGGTTTTTTTTCTCAATTAAACACAGATGAGGTCTTTGTGATGTCATGTCAGTAGGCCTCCAGTGTCTCTGGCCCTTTTCTGACTCCTAGACTGTTTAAGGATCGCTTCAAAAGACAGTAAGAGGTTTTTTTTCTCAATTAAACACAGATGAGGTCTTTGTGATGTCATGTCAGTAGGCCTCCAGTGTCTCTGGCCCTTTTCTGACTCCTAGACTGTTTAAGGATCGCTTCAAAAGACATTAAGAGGTTTTTTTCTTCTCAATTAAACACAGGTGAGGTCTTTGTGATGTCAGGTCAGTAGGTATCCAGTGTCTCTGGCCCTTTTCTGACTTTTAGTCTGTTTAAAGATCGCCCCAAAAGGCAGTAAGAGGTTTTTTTTTTCTCAATTAAACACAGATGAGGTCTTTGTGATGTCATGTCAGTAGGCATCCAGTGTCTCTGGCCCTTTTCTGATTCCTAGACTGTTTAAGGATCACTTCAAAAGACAGAAAGAGGTTTTTTTTCTCAATTAAACACAGATGAGGTCTTTGTGATGTCATGTCAGTAGTAATCCAGTGTCTCTGGCCCTTTTCTGACTCCTAGATAGTTTAAGGATCGCTTCAAAAGACAGTAAGAGGTTTTTATCCCCAATTAAACACAGATGAGGTCTTTGTGATGTCATGTCAGTAGGCCTCCTGTGTCCCTGGCCCTTTTCTGACTCCTAGACTGTTTAAGGATCGCTTCAAAAGACAGTAAGAGGTTTTTTTTTCTCAATTAAACACAGATGAGGTCTTTGTGATGTCATGTCAGTAGGCCTCCAGTGTCTCTGGCCCTTTTCTGACTCCTAGACTGTTTAAGGATGGCTTCAAAAGACAGTAGGAGGTTTTTTTTCTCAATTAAACACAGATGAAGTCTTTGTGATGTCATGTCAGTAGGCATCCAGTGTCTCTGGCCCTTTTCTGACTCCTAGACTGTTTAAGGATCGCTTCAAAAGACAGTAAGAGGTTTTTTTTCTCAATTAAACACAGATGAGGTCTTTGTGATGTCATGTCAGTAGGCCTCCAGTGTCTCTGGCCCTTTTCTGACTCCTAGACTGTTTAAGGATCGCTTCAAAAGACATTAAGAGGTTTTTTTCTTCTCAATTAAACACAGGTGAGGTCTTTGTGATGTCATGTCAGTAGGTATCCAGTGTCTCTGGCCCTTTTCTGACTTTTAGTCTGTTTAAAGATCGCCCCAAAAGGCAGTAAGAGGTTTTTTTTCTCAATTAAACACAGATGAGGTCTTTGTGATGTCATGTCAGTAGGCCTCCTGTCCCTGGCCCTTTTCTGACTCCTAGACTGTTTAAGGATCGCTTCAAAAGACAGTAAGAGGTTTTTTTTTCTCAATTAAACACAGATGAGGTCTTTGTGATGTCATGTCAGTAGGCCTCCAGTGTCTCTGGCCCTTTTCTGACTCCTAGACTGTTTAAGGATCGCTTCAAAAGACAGTAAGAGGTTTTTTTTCTCAATTAAACACAGATGAGGTCTTTGTGATGTCATGTCAGTAGGCCTCCAGTGTCTCTGGCCCTTTTCTGACTCCTAGACTGTTTAAGGATGGCTTCAAAAGACAGTAGGAGGTTTTTTTCTTCTCAATTAAACACAGATGAGGTCTTTGTGATGTCATGTCAGTAGGCATCCAGTGTCTCTGGCCCTTTTCTGACTCCTAGACTGTTTAAGGATCGCTTCAAAAGACAGTAAGAGGTTTTTTTCTTCTCAATTAAACACAGGTGAGGTCTTTGTAATGTCATGTCAGTAGGCCTCCAGTGTCTCTGGCCCTTTTCTGACTCCTAGACTGTTTAAGGATCGCTTCAAAAGACAGTAAGAGGTTTTTTTTCTCAATTAAACACAGATGAGGTCTTTGTGATGTCATGTCAGTAGGCCTCCAGTGTCTCTGGCCCTTTTCTGACTCCTAGACTGTTTAAGGATCGCTTCAAAAGACATTAAGAGGTTTTTTTCTTCTCAATTAAACACAGGTGAGGTCTTTGTGATGTCAGGTCAGTAGGTATCCAGTGTCTCTGGCCCTTTTCTGACTTTTAGTCTGTTTAAAGATCGCCCCAAAAGGCAGTAAGAGGTTTTTTTTTCTCAATTAAACACAGATGAGGTCTTTGTGATGTCATGTCAGTATGCATCCAGTGTCTCTGGCCCTTTTCTGACTCCTAGACTGTTTAAGGATCACTTCAAAAGACAGAAAGAGGTTTTTTTTTCTCAATTAAACACAGATGAGGTCTTTGTGATGTCATGTCAGTAGGCATCCAGTGTCTCTGGCCCTTTTCTGACTCCTAGATTGTTTAAGGATGGCTTCAAAAGACAGTAAGAGGTTTTTATCCCCAATTAAACACAGATGAGGTCTTTGTGATGTCATGTCAGTAGGCCTCCTGTGTCCCTGGCCCTTTTCTGACTCATAGACTGTTTAAGGATTGCTTCAAAAGACAGTAAGAGGTTTTTTTTCTCAATTAAACACAGATGAGGTCTTTGTGATGTCATGTCAGTAGGCCTCCAGTGTCTCTGGCCCTTTTCTGACTCCTAGACTGTTTAAGGATCGCTTCAAAAGACAGTAAGAGGTTTTTTTTCTCAATTAAACACAGATGAGGTCTTTGTGATGTCATGTCAGTAGGCCTCCAGTGTCTCTGGCCCTTTTCTGACTCCTAGACTGTTTAAGGATCGCTTCAAAAGACATTAAGAGGTTTTTTTCTTCTCAATTAAACACAGGTGAGGTCTTTGTGATGTCAGGTCAGTAGGTATCCAGTGTCTCTGGCCCTTTTCTGACTTTTAGTCTGTTTAAAGATCGCCCCAAAAGGCAGTAAGAGGTTTTTTTTTTCTCAATTAAACACAGATGAGGTCTTTGTGATGTCATGTCAGTAGGCATCCAGTGTCTCTGGCCCTTTTCTGATTCCTAGACTGTTTAAGGATCACTTCAAAAGACAGAAAGAGGTTTTTTTTCTCAATTAAACACAGATGAGGTCTTTGTGATGTCATGTCAGTAGTAATCCAGTGTCTCTGGCCCTTTTCTGACTCCTAGATAGTTTAAGGATCGCTTCAAAAGACAGTAAGAGGTTTTTATCCCCAATTAAACACAGATGAGGTCTTTGTGATGTCATGTCAGTAGGCCTCCTGTGTCCCTGGCCCTTTTCTGACTCCTAGACTGTTTAAGGATCGCTTCAAAAGACAGTAAGAGGTTTTTTTTTCTCAATTAAACACAGATGAGGTCTTTGTGATGTCATGTCAGTAGGCCTCCAGTGTCTCTGGCCCTTTTCTGACTCCTAGACTGTTTAAGGATGGCTTCAAAAGACAGTAGGAGGTTTTTTTTCTCAATTAAACACAGATGAGGTCTTTGTGATGTCATGTCAGTAGGCATCCAGTGTCTCTGGCCCTTTTCTGACTCCTAGACTGTTTAAGGATCGCTTCAAAAGACAGTAAGAGGTTTTTTTTCTCAATTAAACACAGATGAGGTCTTTGTGATGTCATGTCAGTAGGCCTCCAGTGTCTCTGGCCCTTTTCTGACTCCTAGACTGTTTAAGGATCGCTTCAAAAGACATTAAGAGGTTTTTTTCTTCTCAATTAAACACAGGTGAGGTCTTTGTGATGTCATGTCAGTAGGTATCCAGTGTCTCTGGCCCTTTTCTGACTTTTAGTCTGTTTAAAGATCGCCCCAAAAGGCAGTAAGAGGTTTTTTTTCTCAATTAAACACAGATGAGGTCTTTGTGATGTCATGTCAGTAGGCCTCCTGTCCCTGGCCCTTTTCTGACTCCTAGACTGTTTAAGGATCGCTTCAAAAGACAGTAAGAGTTTTTTTTCTTCTCAATTAAACACAGGTGAGGTCTTTGTGATGTCAGGTCAGTAGGTATCCAGTGTCTCTGGCCCTTTTCTGACTTTTAGTCTGTTTAAAGATCGCCCCAAAAGGCAGTAAGAGGTTTTTTTTTCTCAATTAAACACAGATGAGGTCTTTGTGATGTCATGTCAGTAGGCATCCAGTGTCTCTGGCCCTTTTCTGACTCCTAGACTGTTTAAGGATCACTTCAAAAGACAGAAAGAGGTTTTTTTTTCTCAATTAAACACAGATGAGGTCTTTGTGATGTCATGTCAGTAGGCCTCCAGTGTCTCTGGCCCTTTTCTGACTCCTAGACTGTTTAAGGATCGCTTCAAAAGACAGTAAGAGGTTTTTTTTTCTCAATTAAACACAGATGAGGTCTTTGTGATGTCATGTCAGTAGGCCTCCAGTGTCTCTGGCCCTTTTCTGACTCCTAGACTGTTTAAGGATGGCTTCAAAAGACAGTAGGAGGTTTTTTTCTTCTCAATTAAACACAGATGAGGTCTTTGTGATGTCATGTCAGTAGGCATCCAGTGTCTCTGGCCCTTTTCTGACTCCTAGACTGTTTAAGGATCGCTTCAAAAGACAGTAAGAGGTTTTTTTCTTCTCAATTAAACACAGGTGAGGTCTTTGTGATGTCATGTCAGTAGGCCTCCAGTGTCTCTGGCCCTTTTCTGACTCCTAGACTGTTTAAGGATCGCTTCAAAAGACAGTAAGAGGTTTTTTTTCTCAATTAAACACAGATGAGGTCTTTGTGATGTCATGTCAGTAGGCCTCCAGTGTCTCTGGCCCTTTTCTGACTCCTAGACTGTTTAAGGATCGCTTCAAAAGACATTAAGAGGTTTTTTTCTTCTCAATTAAACACAGGTGAGGTCTTTGTGATGTCAGGTCAGTAGGTATCCAGTGTCTCTGGCCCTTTTCTGACTTTTAGTCTGTTTAAAGATCGCCCCAAAAGGCAGAAAGAGGTTTTTTTTTTCTCAATTAAACACAGATGAGGTCTTTGTGATGTCATGTCAGTAGGCATCCAGTGTCTCTGGCCCTTTTCTGATTCCTAGACTGTTTAAGGATCACTTCAAAAGACAGAAAGAGGTTTTTTTTCTCAATTAAACACAGATGAGGTCTTTGTGATGTCATGTCAGTAGTAATCCAGTGTCTCTGGCCCTTTTCTGACACCTAGATAGTTTAAGGATCGCTTCAAAAGACAGTAAGAGGTTTTTATCCCCAATTAAACACAGATGAGGTCTTTGTGATGTCATGTCAGTAGGCCTCCTGTGTCCCTGGCCCTTTTCTGACTCCTAGACTGTTTAAGGATCGCTTCAAAAGACAGTAAGAGGTTTTTTTTCTCAATTAAACACAGATGAGGTCTTTGTGATGTCATGTCAGTAGGCCTCCAGTGTCTCTGGCCCTTTTCTGACTCCTAGACTGTTTAAGGATGGCTTCAAAAGACAGTAGGAGGTTTTTTTTCTCAATTAAACACAGATGAGGTCTTTGTGATGTCATGTCAGTAGGCATCCAGTGTCTCTGGCCCTTTTCTGACTCCTAGACTGTTTAAGGATCGCTTCAAAAGACAGTAAGAGGTTTTTTTTCTCAATTAAACACAGATGAGGTCTTTGTGATGTCATGTCAGTAGGCCTCCAGTGTCTCTGGCCCTTTTCTGACTCCTAGACTGTTTAAGGATCGCTTCAAAAGACATTAAGAGGTTTTTTTCTTCTCAATTAAACACAGGTGAGGTCTTTGTGATGTCATGTCAGTAGGTATCCAGTGTCTCTGGCCCTTTTCTGACTTTTAGTCTGTTTAAAGATCGCCCCAAAAGGCAGTAAGAGGTTTTTTTTTCTCAATTAAACACAGATGAGGTCTTTGTGATGTCATGTCAGTAGGCCTCCTGTCCCTGGCCCTTTTCTGACTCCTAGACTGTTTAAGGATCGCTTCAAAAGACAGTAAGAGTTTTTTTTCTTCTAAATTAAACACAGGTGAGGTCTTTGTGATGTCAGGTCAGTAGGTATCCAGTGTCTCTGGCCCTTTTCTGACTTTTAGTCTGTTTAAAGATCGCCCCAAAAGGCAGTAAGACGTTTTTTTTTCTCAATTAAACACAGATGAGGTCTTTGTGATGTCATGTCAGTAGGCATCCAGTGTCTCTGGCCCTTTTCTGACTCCTAGACTGTTTAAGGATCACTTCAAAAGACAGAAAGAGGTTTTTTTTTTCTCAATTAAACACAGATGAGGTCTTTGTGATGTCATGTCAGTAGGCCTCCAGTGTCTCTGGCCCTTTTCTGACTCCTAGACTGTTTAAGGATCGCTTCAAAAGACATTAAGAGGTTTTTTTCTTCTCAATTAAACACAGGTGAGGTCTTTGTGATGTCATGTCAGTAGGTATCCAGTGTCTCTGGCCCTTTTCTGACTTTTAGTCTGTTTAAAGATCGCCCCAAAAGGCAGTAAGAGGTTTTTTTTTCTCAATTGAACACAGATGAGGTCTTTGTGATGTCATGTCAGTAGGCCTCCTGTCCCTGGCCCTTTTCTGACTCCTAGACTGTTTAAGGATCGCTTCAAAAGACAGTAAGAGTTTTTTTTCTTCTCAATTAAACACAGGTGAGGTCTTTGTGATGTCAGGTCAGTAGGTATCCAGTGTCTCTGGCCCTTTTCTGACTTTTAGTCTGTTTAAAGATCGCCCCAAAAGGCAGTAAGAGGTTTTTTTTTCTCAATTAAACACAGATGAGGTCTTTGTGATGTCATGTCAGTAGGCATCCAGTGTCTCTGGCCCTTTTCTGACTCCTAGACTGTTTAAGGATCACTTCAAAAGACAGAAAGAGGTTTTTTTTTCTCAATTAAACACAGATGAGGTCTTTGTGATGTCATGTCAGTAGGCCTCCAGTGTCTCTGGCCCTTTTCTGACTCCTAGACTGTTTAAGGATCGCTTCAAAAGACAGTAAGAGGTTTTTTTTCTCAATTAAACACAGATGAGGTCTTTGTGATGTCATGTCAGTAGGCCTCCAGTGTCTCTGGCCCTTTTCTGACTCCTAGACTGTTTAAGGATGGCTTCAAAAGACAGTAGGAGGTTTTTTTCTTCTCAATTAAACACAGACGAGGTCTTTGTGATGTCATGTCAGTAGGCATCCAGTGTCTCTGGCCCTTTTCTGACTCCTAGACTGTTTAAGGATCGCTTCAAAAGACAGAAAGAGGTTTTTTTTCTCAATTAAACACAGATGAGGTCTTTGTGATGTCATGTCAGTAGTCATCCAGTGTCTCTGGCCCTTTTCTGACTCCTAGACTGTTTAAGGATCGCTTCAAAAGACAGTAAGAGGGTTTTTTTTCTTAATTAAACACAGATGAGGTCTTTGTGATGTCATGTCAGTAAGCATCCAGTGTCTCTGGCCCTTTTCTGACTCCTAGACTGTTTAAGGATCGCTTCAAAAGACAGTAAGAGGTTTTTTTTCTCAATTAAACACAGATGAGGTCTTTGTGATGTCATGTCAGTAGGCATCCAGTGTCTCTGGCACTTTTCTGACTCCTAGACTGTTTAAGGATCACTTCAAAAGACAGTAAGAGGTTTTTTTTCTCAATTAAACACAGATGAGGTCTTTGTGATGTCATGTCAGTAGGCATCCAGTGTCTCTGGCCCTTTTCTGACTCCTAGACTGTTTAAGGATCGCTTCAAAAGACAGTAAGAGGTTTTTTTTTCTCAATTAAACACAGATGAGGTCTTTGTGATGTCATGTCAGTAAGCATCCAGTGTCTCTGGCCCTTTTCTGACTCCTAGACTGTTTAAGGATCGCTTCAAAAGGCAGTAAGAGGTTTTTTTTTCTCAATTAAACACAGATGAGGTCTTTGTGATGTCATGTCAGTAAGCATCCAGTGTCTCTGGCCCTTTTCTGACTCCTAGACTGTTTAAAGATCGCCCCAAAAGGCAGTAAGAGGTTTTTTTTTCTCAATTAAACACAGATGAGGTCTTTGTGATGTCATGTCAGTAGGCCTCCAGTGTCTCTGGCCCTTTTCTGACTCCTAGACTGTTTAAGGATCGCTTCAAAAGACAGTAAGAGGTTTTTTTTCTCAATTAAACACAGATGAGGTCTTTGTGATGTCATGTCAGTAGGCCTCCAGTGTCTCTGGCCCTTTTCTGACTCCTAGACTGTTTAAGGATCGCTTCAAAAGACTGTAAGAGGTTTTTTTTTCTCAATTAAACACAGATGAGGTCTTTGTGATGTCATGTCAGTAGGCATCCAGTGTCTCTGGCCCTTTTCTGTCTCCTAGACTGTTTAAGGATCGCTTCAAAAGACAGTAAGAGGTTTCTTTTCTCAATTAAACACAGATGAGGTCTTTGTGATGTCATGTCAGTAGGCCTCCAGTGTCTCTGGCCCTTTTCTGACTCCTAGACTGTTTAAGGATCGCTTCAAAAGACATTAAGAGGTTTTTTTCTTCTCAATTAAACACAGGTGAGGTCTTTGTGATGTCAGGTCAGTAGGTATCCAGTGTCTCTGGCCCTTTTCTGACTTTTAGTCTGTTTAAAGATCGCCCCAAAAGGCAGTAAGAGGTTTTTTTTTCTCAATTAAACACAGATGAGGTCTTTGTGATGTCATGTCAGTAGGCATCCAGTGTCTCTGGCCCTTTTCTGACTCCTAGACTGTTTAAGGATCACTTCAAAAGACAGAAAGAGGTTTTTTTTTCTCAATTAAACACAGATGAGGTCTTTGTGATGTCATGTCAGTAGGTATCCAGTGTCTCTGGCCCTTTTCTGACTTTTAGTCTGTTTAAAGATCGCCCCAAAAGGCAGTAAGAGGTTTTTTTTTCTCAATTAAACACAGATGAGGTCTTTGTGATGTCATGTCAGTAGGCCTCCTGTCCCTGGCCCTTTTCTGACTCCTAGACTGTTTAAGGATCGCTTCAAAAGACAGTAAGAGTTTTTTTTCTTCTAAATTAAACACAGGTGAGGTCTTTGTGATGTCAGGTCAGTAGGTATCCAGTGTCTCTGGCCCTTTTCTGACTTTTAGTCTGTTTAAAGATCGCCCCAAAAGGCAGTAAGACGTTTTTTTTTCTCAATTAAACACAGATGAGGTCTTTGTGATGTCATGTCAGTAGGCATCCAGTGTCTCTGGCCCTTTTCTGACTCCTAGACTGTTTAAGGATCACTTCAAAAGACAGAAAGAGGTTTTTTTTTTCTCAATTAAACACAGATGAGGTCTTTGTGATGTCATGTCAGTAGGCCTCCAGTGTCTCTGGCCCTTTTCTGACTCCTAGACTGTTTAAGGATCGCTTCAAAAGACATTAAGAGGTTTTTTTCTTCTCAATTAAACACAGGTGAGGTCTTTGTGATGTCATGTCAGTAGGTATCCAGTGTCTCTGGCCCTTTTCTGACTTTTAGTCTGTTTAAAGATCGCCCCAAAAGGCAGTAAGAGGTTTTTTTTTCTCAATTGAACACAGATGAGGTCTTTGTGATGTCATGTCAGTAGGCCTCCTGTCCCTGGCCCTTTTCTGACTCCTAGACTGTTTAAGGATCGCTTCAAAAGACAGTAAGAGTTTTTTTTCTTCTCAATTAAACACAGGTGAGGTCTTTGTGATGTCAGGTCAGTAGGTATCCAGTGTCTCTGGCCCTTTTCTGACTTTTAGTCTGTTTAAAGATCGCCCCAAAAGGCAGTAAGAGGTTTTTTTTTCTCAATTAAACACAGATGAGGTCTTTGTGATGTCATGTCAGTAGGCATCCAGTGTCTCTGGCCCTTTTCTGACTCCTAGACTGTTTAAGGATCACTTCAAAAGACAGAAAGAGGTTTTTTTTTCTCAATTAAACACAGATGAGGTCTTTGTGATGTCATGTCAGTAGGCCTCCAGTGTCTCTGGCCCTTTTCTGACTCCTAGACTGTTTAAGGATCGCTTCAAAAGACAGTAAGAGGTTTTTTTTCTCAATTAAACACAGATGAGGTCTTTGTGATGTCATGTCAGTAGGCCTCCAGTGTCTCTGGCCCTTTTCTGACTCCTAGACTGTTTAAGGATGGCTTCAAAAGACAGTAGGAGGTTTTTTTCTTCTCAATTAAACACAGACGAGGTCTTTGTGATGTCATGTCAGTAGGCATCCAGTGTCTCTGGCCCTTTTCTGACTCCTAGACTGTTTAAGGATCGCTTCAAAAGACAGAAAGAGGTTTTTTTTCTCAATTAAACACAGATGAGGTCTTTGTGATGTCATGTCAGTAGTCATCCAGTGTCTCTGGCCCTTTTCTGACTCCTAGACTGTTTAAGGATCGCTTCAAAAGACAGTAAGAGGGTTTTTTTTCTTAATTAAACACAGATGAGGTCTTTGTGATGTCATGTCAGTAAGCATCCAGTGTCTCTGGCCCTTTTCTGACTCCTAGACTGTTTAAGGATCGCTTCAAAAGACAGTAAGAGGTTTTTTTTCTCAATTAAACACAGATGAGGTCTTTGTGATGTCATGTCAGTAGGCATCCAGTGTCTCTGGCACTTTTCTGACTCCTAGACTGTTTAAGGATCACTTCAAAAGACAGTAAGAGGTTTTTTTTCTCAATTAAACACAGATGAGGTCTTTGTGATGTCATGTCAGTAGGCATCCAGTGTCTCTGGCCCTTTTCTGACTCCTAGACTGTTTAAGGATCGCTTCAAAAGACAGTAAGAGGTTTTTTTTTCTCAATTAAACACAGATGAGGTCTTTGTGATGTCATGTCAGTAAGCATCCAGTGTCTCTGGCCCTTTTCTGACTCCTAGACTGTTTAAGGATCGCTTCAAAAGGCAGTAAGAGGTTTTTTTTTCTCAATTAAACACAGATGAGGTCTTTGTGATGTCATGTCAGTAAGCATCCAGTGTCTCTGGCCCTTTTCTGACTCCTAGACTGTTTAAAGATCGCCCCAAAAGGCAGTAAGAGGTTTTTTTTTCTCAATTAAACACAGATGAGGTCTTTGTGATGTCATGTCAGTAGGCCTCCAGTGTCTCTGGCCCTTTTCTGACTCCTAGACTGTTTAAGGATCGCTTCAAAAGACAGTAAGAGGTTTTTTTTCTCAATTAAACACAGATGAGGTCTTTGTGATGTCATGTCAGTAGGCCTCCAGTGTCTCTGGCCCTTTTCTGACTCCTAGACTGTTTAAGGATCGCTTCAAAAGACTGTAAGAGGTTTTTTTTTCTCAATTAAACACAGATGAGGTCTTTGTGATGTCATGTCAGTAGGCATCCAGTGTCTCTGGCCCTTTTCTGTCTCCTAGACTGTTTAAGGATCGCTTCAAAAGACAGTAAGAGGTTTCTTTTCTCAATTAAACACAGATGAGGTCTTTGTGATGTCATGTCAGTAGGCCTCCAGTGTCTCTGGCCCTTTTCTGACTCCTAGACTGTTTAAGGATCGCTTCAAAAGACATTAAGAGGTTTTTTTCTTCTCAATTAAACACAGGTGAGGTCTTTGTGATGTCAGGTCAGTAGGTATCCAGTGTCTCTGGCCCTTTTCTGACTTTTAGTCTGTTTAAAGATCGCCCCAAAAGGCAGTAAGAGGTTTTTTTTTCTCAATTAAACACAGATGAGGTCTTTCTGATGTCATGTGAGTAGGCATCCAGTGTCTCTGGCCCTTTTCTGACTTTTAGTCTGTTTAAAGATCGCCCCAAAAGGCAGTAAGAGGTTTTTTTTTCTCAATTAAACACAGATGAGGTCTTTGTGATGTCATGTCAGTATGCATCCAGTGTCTCTGGCCCTTTTCTGACTCCTAGACTGTTTAAGGATCACTTCAAAAGACAGAAAGAGGTTTTTTTTTCTCAATTAAACACAGATGAGGTCTTTGTGATGTCATGTCAGTAGGCATCCAGTGTCTCTGGCCCTTTTCTGACTCCTAGATTGTTTAAGGATGGCTTCAAAAGACAGTAAGAGGTTTTTATCCCCAATTAAACACAGATGAGGTCTTTGTGATGTCATGTCAGTAGGCCTCCTGTGTCCCTGGCCCTTTTCTGACTCATAGACTGTTTAAGGATTGCTTCAAAAGACAGTAAGAGGTTTTTTTTCTCAATTAAACACAGATGAGGTCTTTGTGATGTCATGTCAGTAGGCCTCCAGTGTCTCTGGCCCTTTTCTGACTCCTAGACTGTTTAAGGATCGCTTCAAAAGACAGTAAGAGGTTTTTTTTCTCAATTAAACACAGATGAGGTCTTTGTGATGTCATGTCAGTAGGCCTCCAGTGTCTCTGGCCCTTTTCTGACTCCTAGACTGTTTAAGGATCGCTTCAAAAGACATTAAGAGGTTTTTTTCTTCTCAATTAAACACAGGTGAGGTCTTTGTGATGTCAGGTCAGTAGGTATCCAGTGTCTCTGGCCCTTTTCTGACTTTTAGTCTGTTTAAAGATCGCCCCAAAAGGCAGTAAGAGGTTTTTTTTTTCTCAATTAAACACAGATGAGGTCTTTGTGATGTCATGTCAGTAGGCATCCAGTGTCTCTGGCCCTTTTCTGATTCCTAGACTGTTTAAGGATCACTTCAAAAGACAGAAAGAGGTTTTTTTTCTCAATTAAACACAGATGAGGTCTTTGTGATGTCATGTCAGTAGTAATCCAGTGTCTCTGGCCCTTTTCTGACTCCTAGATAGTTTAAGGATCGCTTCAAAAGACAGTAAGAGGTTTTTATCCCCAATTAAACACAGATGAGGTCTTTGTGATGTCATGTCAGTAGGCCTCCTGTGTCCCTGGCCCTTTTCTGACTCCTAGACTGTTTAAGGATCGCTTCAAAAGACAGTAAGAGGTTTTTTTTTCTCAATTAAACACAGATGAGGTCTTTGTGATGTCATGTCAGTAGGCCTCCAGTGTCTCTGGCCCTTTTCTGACTCCTAGATTGTTTAAGGATGGCTTCAAAAGACAGTAAGAGGTTTTTATCCCCAATTAAACACAGATGAGGTCTTTGTGATGTCATGTCAGTAGGCCTCCTGTGTCCCTGGCCCTTTTCTGACTCATAGACTGTTTAAGGATTGCTTCAAAAGACAGTAAGAGGTTTTTTTTCTCAATTAAACACAGATGAGGTCTTTGTGATGTCATGTCAGTAGGCCTCCAGTGTCTCTGGCCCTTTTCTGACTCCTAGACTGTTTAAGGATCGCTTCAAAAGACATTAAGAGGTTTTTTTCTTCTCAATTAAACACAGGTGAGGTCTTTGTGATGTCAGGTCAGTAGGTATCCAGTGTCTCTGGCCCTTTTCTGACTTTTAGTCTGTTTAAAGATCGCCCCAAAAGGCAGTAAGAGGTTTTTTTTTTCTCAATTAAACACAGATGAGGTCTTTGTGATGTCATGTCAGTAGGCATCCAGTGTCTCTGGCCCTTTTCTGATTCCTAGACTGTTTAAGGATCACTTCAAAAGACAGAAAGAGGTTTTTTTTCTCAATTAAACACAGATGAGGTCTTTGTGATGTCATGTCAGTAGTAATCCAGTGTCTCTGGCCCTTTTCTGACTCCTAGATAGTTTAAGGATCGCTTCAAAAGACAGTAAGAGGTTTTTATCCCCAATTAAACACAGATGAGGTCTTTGTGATGTCATGTCAGTAGGCCTCCTGTGTCCCTGGCCCTTTTCTGACTCCTAGACTGTTTAAGGATCGCTTCAAAAGACAGTAAGAGGTTTTTTTTTCTCAATTAAACACAGATGAGGTCTTTGTGATGTCATGTCAGTAGGCCTCCAGTGTCTCTGGCCCTTTTCTGACTCCTAGACTGTTTAAGGATGGCTTCAAAAGACAGTAGGAGGTTTTTTTTCTCAATTAAACACAGATGAGGTCTTTGTGATGTCATGTCAGTAGGCATCCAGTGTCTCTGGCCCTTTTCTGACTCCTAGACTGTTTAAGGATCGCTTCAAAAGACAGTAAGAGGTTTTTTTTCTCAATTAAACACAGATGAGGTCTTTGTGATGTCATGTCAGTAGGCCTCCAGTGTCTCTGGCCCTTTTCTGACTCCTAGACTGTTTAAGGATCGCTTCAAAAGACATTAAGAGGTTTTTTTCTTCTCAATTAAACACAGGTGAGGTCTTTGTGATGTCATGTCAGTAGGTATCCAGTGTCTCTGGCCCTTTTCTGACTTTTAGTCTGTTTAAAGATCGCCCCAAAAGGCAGTAAGAGGTTTTTTTTCTCAATTAAACACAGATGAGGTCTTTGTGATGTCATGTCAGTAGGCCTCCTGTCCCTGGCCCTTTTCTGACTCCTAGACTGTTTAAGGATCGCTTCAAAAGACAGTAAGAGTTTTTTTTCTTCTCAATTAAACACAGGTGAGGTCTTTGTGATGTCAGGTCAGTAGGTATCCAGTGTCTCTGGCCCTTTTCTGACTTTTAGTCTGTTTAAAGATCGCCCCAAAAGGCAGTAAGAGGTTTTTTTTTCTCAATTAAACACAGATGAGGTCTTTGTGATGTCATGTCAGTAGGCATCCAGTGTCTCTGGCCCTTTTCTGACTCCTAGACTGTTTAAGGATCACTTCAAAAGACAGAAAGAGGTTTTTTTTTCTCAATTAAACACAGATGAGGTCTTTGTGATGTCATGTCAGTAGGCCTCCAGTGTCTCTGGCCCTTTTCTGACTCCTAGACTGTTTAAGGATCGCTTCAAAAGACAGTAAGAGGTTTTTTTTTCTCAATTAAACACAGATGAGGTCTTTGTGATGTCATGTCAGTAGGCCTCCAGTGTCTCTGGCCCTTTTCTGACTCCTAGACTGTTTAAGGATGGCTTCAAAAGACAGTAGGAGGTTTTTTTCTTCTCAATTAAACACAGATGAGGTCTTTGTGATGTCATGTCAGTAGGCATCCAGTGTCTCTGGCCCTTTTCTGACTCCTAGACTGTTTAAGGATCGCTTCAAAAGACAGTAAGAGGTTTTTTTCTTCTCAATTAAACACAGGTGAGGTCTTTGTGATGTCATGTCAGTAGGCCTCCAGTGTCTCTGGCCCTTTTCTGACTCCTAGACTGTTTAAGGATCGCTTCAAAAGACAGTAAGAGGTTTTTTTTCTCAATTAAACACAGATGAGGTCTTTGTGATGTCATGTCAGTAGGCCTCCAGTGTCTCTGGCCCTTTTCTGACTCCTAGACTGTTTAAGGATCGCTTCAAAAGACATTAAGAGGTTTTTTTCTTCTCAATTAAACACAGGTGAGGTCTTTGTGATGTCAGGTCAGTAGGTATCCAGTGTCTCTGGCCCTTTTCTGACTTTTAGTCTGTTTAAAGATCGCCCCAAAAGGCAGAAAGAGGTTTTTTTTTTTCTCAATTAAACACAGATGAGGTCTTTGTGATGTCATGTCAGTAGGCATCCAGTGTCTCTGGCCCTTTTCTGATTCCTAGACTGTTTAAGGATCACTTCAAAAGACAGAAAGAGGTTTTTTTTCTCAATTAAACACAGATGAGGTCTTTGTGATGTCATGTCAGTAGTAATCCAGTGTCTCTGGCCCTTTTCTGACACCTAGATAGTTTAAGGATCGCTTCAAAAGACAGTAAGAGGTTTTTATCCCCAATTAAACACAGATGAGGTCTTTGTGATGTCATGTCAGTAGGCCTCCTGTGTCCCTGGCCCTTTTCTGACTCCTAGACTGTTTAAGGATCGCTTCAAAAGACAGTAAGAGGTTTTTTTTCTCAATTAAACACAGATGAGGTCTTTGTGATGTCATGTCAGTAGGCCTCCAGTGTCTCTGGCCCTTTTCTGACTCCTAGACTGTTTAAGGATGGCTTCAAAAGACAGTAGGAGGTTTTTTTTCTCAATTAAACACAGATGAGGTCTTTGTGATGTCATGTCAGTAGGCATCCAGTGTCTCTGGCCCTTTTCTGACTCCTAGACTGTTTAAGGATCGCTTCAAAAGACAGTAAGAGGTTTTTTTTCTCAATTAAACACAGATGAGGTCTTTGTGATGTCATGTCAGTAGGCCTCCAGTGTCTCTGGCCCTTTTCTGACTCCTAGACTGTTTAAGGATCGCTTCAAAAGACATTAAGAGGTTTTTTTCTTCTCAATTAAACACAGGTGAGGTCTTTGTGATGTCATGTCAGTAGGTATCCAGTGTCTCTGGCCCTTTTCTGACTTTTAGTCTGTTTAAAGATCGCCCCAAAAGGCAGTAAGAGGTTTTTTTTTCTCAATTAAACACAGATGAGGTCTTTGTGATGTCATGTCAGTAGGCCTCCTGTCCCTGGCCCTTTTCTGACTCCTAGACTGTTTAAGGATCGCTTCAAAAGACAGTAAGAGTTTTTTTTCTTCTCAATTAAACACAGGTGAGGTCTTTGTGATGTCAGGTCAGTAGGTATCCAGTGTCTCTGGCCCTTTTCTGACTTTTAGTCTGTTTAAAGATCGCCCCAAAAGGCAGTAAGACGTTTTTTTTTCTCAATTAAACACAGATGAGGTCTTTGTGATGTCATGTCAGTAGGCATCCAGTGTCTCTGGCCCTTTTCTGACTCCTAGACTGTTTAAGGATCACTTCAAAAGACAGAAAGAGGTTTTTTTTTTCTCAATTAAACACAGATGAGGTCTTTGTGATGTCATGTCAGTAGGCCTCCAGTGTCTCTGGCCCTTTTCTGACTCCTAGACTGTTTAAGGATCGCTTCAAAAGACATTAAGAGGTTTTTTTCTTCTCAATTAAACACAGGTGAGGTCTTTGTGATGTCATGTCAGTAGGTATCCAGTGTCTCTGGCCCTTTTCTGACTTTTAGTCTGTTTAAAGATCGCCCCAAAAGGCAGTAAGAGGTTTTTTTTTCTCAATTGAACACAGATGAGGTCTTTGTGATGTCATGTCAGTAGGCCTCCTGTCCCTGGCCCTTTTCTGACTCCTAGACTGTTTAAGGATCGCTTCAAAAGACAGTAAGAGTTTTTTTTCTTCTCAATTAAACACAGGTGAGGTCTTTGTGATGTCAGGTCAGTAGGTATCCAGTGTCTCTGGCCCTTTTCTGACTTTTAGTCTGTTTAAAGATCGCCCCAAAAGGCAGTAAGAGGTTTTTTTTTCTCAATTAAACACAGATGAGGTCTTTGTGATGTCATGTCAGTAGGCATCCAGTGTCTCTGGCCCTTTTCTGACTCCTAGACTGTTTAAGGATCACTTCAAAAGACAGAAAGAGGTTTTTTTTTCTCAATTAAACACAGATGAGGTCTTTGTGATGTCATGTCAGTAGGCCTCCAGTGTCTCTGGCCCTTTTCTGACTCCTAGACTGTTTAAGGATCGCTTCAAAAGACAGTAAGAGGTTTTTTTTCTCAATTAAACACAGATGAGGTCTTTGTGATGTCATGTCAGTAGGCCTCCAGTGTCTCTGGCCCTTTTCTGACTCCTAGACTGTTTAAGGATGGCTTCAAAAGACAGTAGGAGGTTTTTTTCTTCTCAATTAAACACAGACGAGGTCTTTGTGATGTCATGTCAGTAGGCATCCAGTGTCTCTGGCCCTTTTCTGACTCCTAGACTGTTTAAGGATCGCTTCAAAAGACAGAAAGAGGTTTTTTTTCTCAATTAAACACAGATGAGGTCTTTGTGATGTCATGTCAGTAGTCATCCAGTGTCTCTGGCCCTTTTCTGACTCCTAGACTGTTTAAGGATCGCTTCAAAAGACAGTAAGAGGGTTTTTTTTCTCAATTAAACACAGATGAGGTCTTTGTGATGTCATGTCAGTAAGCATCCAGTGTCTCTGGCCCTTTTCTGACTCCTAGACTGTTTAAGTTTCGCTTCAAAAGACAGTAAGAGGTTTTTTTTCTCAATTAAACACAGATGAGGTCTTTGTGATGTCATGTCAGTAGGCATCCAGTGTCTCTGGCACTTTTCTGACTCCTAGACTGTTTAAGGATCACTTCAAAAGACAGTAAGAGGTTTTTTTTCTCAATTAAACACAGATGAGGTCTTTGTGATGTCATGTCAGTAGGCATCCAGTGTCTCTGGCCCTTTTCTGACTCCTAGACTGTTTAAGGATCGCTTCAAAAGACAGTAAGAGGTTTTTTTTTCTCAATTAAACACAGATGAGGTCTTTGTGATGTCATGTCAGTAAGCATCCAGTGTCTCTGGCCCTTTTCTGACTCCTAGACTGTTTAAGGATCGCTTCAAAAGGCAGTAAGAGGTTTTTTTTTCTCAATTAAACACAGATGAGGTCTTTGTGATGTCATGTCAGTAAGCATCCAGTGTCTCTGGCCCTTTTCTGACTCCTAGACTGTTTAAAGATCGCCCCAAAAGGCAGTAAGAGGTTTTTTTTTCTCAATTAAACACAGATGAGGTCTTTGTGATGTCATGTCAGTAGGCCTCCAGTGTCTCTGGCCCTTTTCTGACTCCTAGACTGTTTAAGGATCGCTTCAAAAGACAGTAAGAGGTTTTTTTTCTCAATTAAACACAGATGAGGTCTTTGTGATGTCATGTCAGTAGGCCTCCAGTGTCTCTGGCCCTTTTCTGACTCCTAGACTGTTTAAGGATCGCTTCAAAAGACTGTAAGAGGTTTTTTTTTCTCAATTAAACACAGATGAGGTCTTTGTGATGTCATGTCAGTAGGCATCCAGTGTCTCTGGCCCTTTTCTGTCTCCTAGACTGTTTAAGGATCGCTTCAAAAGACAGTAAGAGGTTTCTTTTCTCAATTAAACACAGATGAGGTCTTTGTGATGTCATGTCAGTAGGCCTCCAGTGTCTCTGGCCCTTTTCTGACTCCTAGACTGTTTAAGGATCGCTTCAAAAGACATTAAGAGGTTTTTTTCTTCTCAATTAAACACAGGTGAGGTCTTTGTGATGTCAGGTCAGTAGGTATCCAGTGTCTCTGGCCCTTTTCTGACTTTTAGTCTGTTTAAAGATCGCCCCAAAAGGCAGTAAGAGGTTTTTTTTTCTCAATTAAACACAGATGAGGTCTTTCTGATGTCATGTGAGTAGGCATCCAGTGTCTCTGGCCCTTTTCTGACTTTTAGTCTGTTTAAAGATCGCCCCAAAAGGCAGTAAGAGGTTTTTTTTTCTCAATTAAACACAGATGAGGTCTTTGTGATGTCATGTCAGTATGCATCCAGTGTCTCTGGCCCTTTTCTGACTCCTAGACTGTTTAAGGATCACTTCAAAAGACAGAAAGAGGTTTTTTTTTCTCAATTAAACACAGATGAGGTCTTTGTGATGTCATGTCAGTAGGCATCCAGTGTCTCTGGCCCTTTTCTGACTCCTAGATTGTTTAAGGATGGCTTCAAAAGACAGTAAGAGGTTTTTATCCCCAATTAAACACAGATGAGGTCTTTGTGATGTCATGTCAGTAGGCCTCCTGTGTCCCTGGCCCTTTTCTGACTCATAGACTGTTTAAGGATTGCTTCAAAAGACAGTAAGAGGTTTTTTTTCTCAATTAAACACAGATGAGGTCTTTGTGATGTCATGTCAGTAGGCCTCCAGTGTCTCTGGCCCTTTTCTGACTCCTAGACTGTTTAAGGATCGCTTCAAAAGACAGTAAGAGGTTTTTTTTCTCAATTAAACACAGATGAGGTCTTTGTGATGTCATGTCAGTAGGCCTCCAGTGTCTCTGGCCCTTTTCTGACTCCTAGACTGTTTAAGGATCGCTTCAAAAGACATTAAGAGGTTTTTTTCTTCTCAATTAAACACAGGTGAGGTCTTTGTGATGTCAGGTCAGTAGGTATCCAGTGTCTCTGGCCCTTTTCTGACTTTTAGTCTGTTTAAAGATCGCCCCAAAAGGCAGTAAGAGGTTTTTTTTTTCTCAATTAAACACAGATGAGGTCTTTGTGATGTCATGTCAGTAGGCATCCAGTGTCTCTGGCCCTTTTCTGATTCCTAGACTGTTTAAGGATCACTTCAAAAGACAGAAAGAGGTTTTTTTTCTCAATTAAACACAGATGAGGTCTTTGTGATGTCATGTCAGTAGTAATCCAGTGTCTCTGGCCCTTTTCTGACTCCTAGATAGTTTAAGGATCGCTTCAAAAGACAGTAAGAGGTTTTTATCCCCAATTAAACACAGATGAGGTCTTTGTGATGTCATGTCAGTAGGCCTCCTGTGTCCCTGGCCCTTTTCTGACTCCTAGACTGTTTAAGGATCGCTTCAAAAGACAGTAAGAGGTTTTTTTTTCTCAATTAAACACAGATGAGGTCTTTGTGATGTCATGTCAGTAGGCCTCCAGTGTCTCTGGCCCTTTTCTGACTCCTAGACTGTTTAAGGATGGCTTCAAAAGACAGTAGGAGGTTTTTTTTCTCAATTAAACACAGATGAAGTCTTTGGGATGTCATGTCAGTAGGCATCCAGTGTCTCTGGCCCTTTTCTGACTCCTAGACTGTTTAAGGATCGCTTCAAAAGACAGTAAGAGGTTTTTTTTCTCAATTAAACACAGATGAGGTCTTTGTGATGTCATGTCAGTAGGCCTCCAGTGTCTCTGGCCCTTTTCTGACTCCTAGACTGTTTAAGGATCGCTTCAAAAGACATTAAGAGGTTTTTTTCTTCTCAATTAAACACAGGTGAGGTCTTTGTGATGTCATGTCAGTAGGTATCCAGTGTCTCTGGCCCTTTTCTGACTTTTAGTCTGTTTAAAGATCGCCCCAAAAGGCAGTAAGAGGTTTTTTTTCTCAATTAAACACAGATGAGGTCTTTGTGATGTCATGTCAGTAGGCCTCCTGTCCCTGGCCCTTTTCTGACTCCTAGACTGTTTAAGGATCGCTTCAAAAGACAGTAAGAGTTTTTTTTCTTCTCAATTAAACACAGGTGAGGTCTTTGTGATGTCAGGTCAGTAGGTATCCAGTGTCTCTGGCCCTTTTCTGACTTTTAGTCTGTTTAAAGATCGCCCCAAAAGGCAGTAAGAGGTTTTTTTTTCTCAATTAAACACAGATGAGGTCTTTGTGATGTCATGTCAGTAGGCATCCAGTGTCTCTGGCCCTTTTCTGACTCCTAGACTGTTTAAGGATCACTTCAAAAGACAGAAAGAGGTTTTTTTTTCTCAATTAAACACAGATGAGGTCTTTGTGATGTCATGTCAGTAGGCCTCCAGTGTCTCTGGCCCTTTTCTGACTCCTAGACTGTTTAAGGATCGCTTCAAAAGACAGTAAGAGGTTTTTTTTCTCAATTAAACACAGATGAGGTCTTTGTGATGTCATGTCAGTAGGCCTCCAGTGTCTCTGGCCCTTTTCTGACTCCTAGACTGTTTAAGGATGGCTTCAAAAGACAGTAGGAGGTTTTTTTCTTCTCAATTAAACACAGATGAGGTATTTGTGATGTCATGTCAGTAGGCATCCAGTGTCTCTGGCCCTTTTCTGACTCCTAGACTGTTTAAGGATCGCTTCAAAAGACAGTAAGAGGTTTTTTTTCTCAATTAAACACAGATGAGGTCTTTGTGATGTCATGTCAGTAGGCCTCCAGTGTCTCTGGCCCTTTTCTGACTCCTAGACTGTTTAAGGATCGCTTCAAAAGACATTAAGAGGTTTTTTTCTTCTCAATTAAACACAGGTGAGGTCTTTGTGATGTCAGGTCAGTAGGTATCCAGTGTCTCTGGCCCTTTTCTGACTTTTAGTCTGTTTAAAGATCGCCCCAAAAGGCAGTAAGAGGTTTTTTTTTTCTCAATTAAACACAGATGAGGTCTTTGTGATGTCATGTCAGTAGGCATCCAGTGTCTCTGGCCCTTTTCTGACTTTTAGTCTGTTTAAAGATCGCCCCAAAAGGCAGTAAGAGGTTTTTTTTTCTCAATTAAACACAGATGAGGTCTTTCTGATGTCATGTGAGTAGGCATCCAGTGTCTCTGGCCCTTTTCTGACTTTTAGTCTGTTTAAAGATCGCCCCAAAAGGCAGTAAGAGGTTTTTTTTTCTCAATTAAACACAGATGAGGTCTTTGTGATGTCATGTCAGTATGCATCCAGTGTCTCTGGCCCTTTTCTGACTCCTAGACTGTTTAAGGATCACTTCAAAAGACAGAAAGAGGTTTTTTTTTCTCAATTAAACACAGATGAGGTCTTTGTGATGTCATGTCAGTAGGCATCCAGTGTCTCTGGCCCTTTTCTGACTCCTAGATTGTTTAAGGATGGCTTCAAAAGACAGTAAGAGGTTTTTATCCCCAATTAAACACAGATGAGGTCTTTGTGATGTCATGTCAGTAGGCCTCCTGTGTCCCTGGCCCTTTTCTGACTCATAGACTGTTTAAGGATTGCTTCAAAAGACAGTAAGAGGTTTTTTTTCTCAATTAAACACAGATGAGGTCTTTGTGATGTCATGTCAGTAGGCCTCCAGTGTCTCTGGCCCTTTTCTGACTCCTAGACTGTTTAAGGATCGCTTCAAAAGACAGTAAGAGGTTTTTTTTCTCAATTAAACACAGATGAGGTCTTTGTGATGTCATGTCAGTAGGCCTCCAGTGTCTCTGGCCCTTTTCTGACTCCTAGACTGTTTAAGGATCGCTTCAAAAGACATTAAGAGGTTTTTTTCTTCTCAATTAAACACAGGTGAGGTCTTTGTGATGTCAGGTCAGTAGGTATCCAGTGTCTCTGGCCCTTTTCTGACTTTTAGTCTGTTTAAAGATCGCCCCAAAAGGCAGTAAGAGGTTTTTTTTTTCTCAATTAAACACAGATGAGGTCTTTGTGATGTCATGTCAGTAGGCATCCAGTGTCTCTGGCCCTTTTCTGATTCCTAGACTGTTTAAGGATCACTTCAAAAGACAGAAAGAGGTTTTTTTTCTCAATTAAACACAGATGAGGTCTTTGTGATGTCATGTCAGTAGTAATCCAGTGTCTCTGGCCCTTTTCTGACTCCTAGATAGTTTAAGGATCGCTTCAAAAGACAGTAAGAGGTTTTTATCCCCAATTAAACACAGATGAGGTCTTTGTGATGTCATGTCAGTAGGCCTCCTGTGTCCCTGGCCCTTTTCTGACTCCTAGACTGTTTAAGGATCGCTTCAAAAGACAGTAAGAGGTTTTTTTTTCTCAATTAAACACAGATGAGGTCTTTGTGATGTCATGTCAGTAGGCCTCCAGTGTCTCTGGCCCTTTTCTGACTCCTAGACTGTTTAAGGATGGCTTCAAAAGACAGTAGGAGGTTTTTTTTCTCAATTAAACACAGATGAGGTCTTTGTGATGTCATGTCAGTAGGCATCCAGTGTCTCTGGCCCTTTTCTGACTCCTAGACTGTTTAAGGATCGCTTCAAAAGACAGTAAGAGGTTTTTTTTCTCAATTAAACACAGATGAGGTCTTTGTGATGTCATGTCAGTAGGCCTCCAGTGTCTCTGGCCCTTTTCTGACTCCTAGACTGTTTAAGGATCGCTTCCAAAGACATTAAGAGGTTTTTTTCTTCTCAATTAAACACAGGTGAGGTCTTTGTGATGTCATGTCAGTAGGTATCCAGTGTCTCTGGCCCTTTTCTGACTTTTAGTCTGTTTAAAGATCGCCCCAAAAGGCAGTAAGAGGTTTTTTTTCTCAATTAAACACAGATGAGGTCTTTGTGATGTCATGTCAGTAGGCCTCCTGTCCCTGGCCCTTTTCTGACTCCTAGACTGTTTAAGGATCGCTTCAAAAGACAGTAAGAGTTTTTTTTCTTCTCAATTAAACACAGGTGAGGTCTTTGTGATGTCAGGTCAGTAGGTATCCAGTGTCTCTGGCCCTTTTCTGACTTTTAGTCTGTTTAAAGATCGCCCCAAAAGGCAGTAAGAGGTTTTTTTTTCTCAATTAAACACAGATGAGGTCTTTGTGATGTCATGTCAGTAGGCATCCAGTGTCTCTGGCCCTTTTCTGACTCCTAGACTGTTTAAGGATCACTTCAAAAGACAGAAAGAGGTTTTTTTTTCTCAATTAAACACAGATGAGGTCTTTGTGATGTCATGTCAGTAGGCCTCCAGTGTCTCTGGCCCTTTTCTGACTCCTAGACTGTTTAAGGATCGCTTCAAAAGACAGTAAGAGGTTTTTTTTCTCAATTAAACACAGATGAGGTCTTTGTGATGTCATGTCAGTAGGCCTCCAGTGTCTCTGGCCCTTTTCTGACTCCTAGACTGTTTAAGGATGGCTTCAAAAGACAGTAGGAGGTTTTTTTCTTCTCAATTAAACACAGATGAGGTCTTTGTGATGTCATGTCAGTAGGCATCCAGTGTCTCTGGCCCTTTTCTGACTCCTAGACTGTTTAAGGATCGCTTCAAAAGACAGTAAGAGGTTTTTTTCTTCTCAATTAAACACAGGTGAGGTCTTTGTGATGTCATGTCAGTAGGCCTCCAGTGTCTCTGGCCCTTTTCTGACTCCTAGACTGTTTAAGGATCGCTTCAAAAGACAGTAAGAGGTTTTTTTTCTCAATTAAACACAGATGAGGTCTTTGTGATGTCATGTCAGTAGGCCTCCAGTGTCTCTGGCCCTTTTCTGACTCCTAGACTGTTTAAGGATCGCTTCAAAAGACATTAAGAGGTTTTTTTCTTCTCAATTAAACACAGGTGAGGTCTTTGTGATGTCAGGTCAGTAGGTATCCAGTGTCTCTGGCCCTTTTCTGACTTTTAGTCTGTTTAAAGATCGCCCCAAAAGGCAGTAAGAGGTTTTTTTTTTCTCAATTAAACACAGATGAGGTCTTTGTGATGTCATGTCAGTAGGCATCCAGTGTCTCTGGCCCTTTTCTGATTCCTAGACTGTTTAAGGATCACTTCAAAAGACAGAAAGAGGTTTTTTTTCTCAATTAAACACAGATGAGGTCTTTGTGATGTCATGTCAGTAGTAATCCAGTGTCTCTGGCCCTTTTCTGACTCCTAGATAGTTTAAGGATCGCTTCAAAAGACAGTAAGAGGATTTTATCCCCAATTAAACACAGATGAGGTCTTTGTGATGTCATGTCAGTAGGCCTCCTGTGTCCCTGGCCCTTTTCTGACTCCTAGACTGTTTAAGGATCGCTTCAAAAGACAGTAAGAGGTTTTTTTTTCTCAATTAAACACAGATGAGGTCTTTGTGATGTCATGTCAGTAGGCCTCCAGTGTCTCTGGCCCTTTTCTGACTCCTAGACTGTTTAAGGATGGCTTCAAAAGACAGTAGGAGGTTTTTTTTCTCAATTAAACACAGATGAGGTCTTTGTGATGTCATGTCAGTAGGCATCCAGTGTCTCTGGCCCTTTTCTGACTCCTAGACTGTTTAAGGATCGCTTCAAAAGACAGTAAGAGGTTTTTTTTCTCAATTAAACACAGATGAGGTCTTTGTGATGTCATGTCAGTAGGCCTCCAGTGTCTCTGGCCCTTTTCTGACTCCTAGACTGTTTAAGGATCGCTTCAAAAGACATTAAGAGGTTTTTTTCTTCTCAATTAAACACAGGTGAGGTCTTTGTGATGTCATGTCAGTAGGTATCCAGTGTCTCTGGCCCTTTTCTGACTTTTAGTCTGTTTAAAGATCGCCCCAAAAGGCAGTAAGAGGTTTTTTTTTCTCAATTAAACACAGATGAGGTCTTTGTGATGTCATGTCAGTAGGCCTCCTGTCCCTGGCCCTTTTCTGACTCCTAGACTGTTTAAGGATCGCTTCAAAATACAGTAAGAGTTTTTTTTCTTCTCAATTAAACACAGGTGAGGTCTTTGTGATGTCAGGTCAGTAGGTATCCAGTGTCTCTGGCCCTTTTCTGACTTTTAGTCTGTTTAAAGATCGCCCCAAAAGGCAGTAAGAGGTTTTTTTTTCTCAATTAAACACAGATGAGGTCTTTGTGTTGTCATGTCAGTAGGCATCCAGTGTCTCTGGCCCTTTTCTGACTCCTAGACTGTTTAAGGATCACTTCAAAAGACAGAAAGAGGTTTTTTTTTCTCAATTAAACACAGATGAGGTCT
The DNA here is from genome assembly GCF_049243985.1 of Paroedura picta. NCBI lineage: Eukaryota > Metazoa > Chordata > Lepidosauria > Squamata > Gekkonidae > Paroedura > Paroedura picta. The sequence continues at coordinate 13,069,594 of NC_135385.1, read as the reverse complement.
TTGTGATGTCATGTCAGTAGGCCTCCAGTGTCTCTGGCCCTTTTCTGACTCCTAGACTGTTTAAGGATCGCTTCAAAAGACATTAAGAGGTTTTTTTCTTCTCAATTAAACACAGGTGAGGTCTTTGTGATGTCATGTCAGTAGGTATCCAGTGTCTCTGGCCCTTTTCTGACTTTTAGTCTGTTTAAAGATCGCCCCAAAAGGCAGTAAGAGGTTTTTTTTCTCAATTAAACACAGATGAGGTCTTTGTGATGTCATGTCAGTAGGCCTCCTGTCCCTGGCCCTTTTCTGACTCCTAGACTGTTTAAGGATCGCTTCAAAAGACAGTAAGAGTTTTTTTTCTTCTCAATTAAACACAGGTGAGGTCTTTGTGATGTCAGGTCAGTAGGTATCCAGTGTCTCTGGCCCTTTTCTGACTTTTAGTCTGTTTAAAGATCGCCCCAAAAGGCAGTAAGAGGTTTTTTTTTCTCAATTAAACACAGATGAGGTCTTTGTGATGTCATGTCAGTAGGCATCCAGTGTCTCTGGCCCTTTTCTGACTCCTAGACTGTTTAAGGATCACTTCAAAAGACAGAAAGAGGTTTTTTTTTCTCAATTAAACACAGATGAGGTCTTTGTGATGTCATGTCAGTAGGCCTCCAGTGTCTCTGGCCCTTTTCTGACTCCTAGACTGTTTAAGGATCGCTTCAAAAGACAGTAAGAGTTTTTTTTTCTCAATTAAACACAGATGAGGTCTTTGTGATGTCATGTCAGTAGGCCTCCAGTGTCTCTGGCCCTTTTCTGACTCCTAGACTGTTTAAGGATGGCTTCAAAAGACAGTAGGAGGTTTTTTTCTTCTCAATTAAACACAGACGAGGTCTTTGTGATGTCATGTCAGTAGGCATCCAGTGTCTCTGGCCCTTTTCTGACTCCTAGACTGTTTAAGGATCGCTTCAAAAGACAGTAAGAGGTTTTTTTTCTCAATTAAACACAGATGAGGTCTTTGTGATGTCATGTCAGTAGGCATCCAGTGTCTCTGGCCCTTTTCTGACTCCTAGCCTGTTTAAGGATTGCTTCAAAAGACAGTAAGAGGTTTTTTTTTCTCAATTAAACACAGATGAGGTCTTTGTGATGTCATGTCAGTAGGTATCCTGTGTCTCTGGCCCTTTTCTGACTCCTAGACTGTTTAAGGATCGCTTCAAAAGACAGTAAGAGGTTTTTTTTCTCAATTAAACACAGATGAGGTCTTTGTGATGTCATGTCAGTAGGCCTCCAGTGTCTCTGGCCCTTTTCTGACTCCTAGACTGTTTAAGGATCGCTTCAAAAGACATTAAGAGGTTTTTTTCTTCTCAATTAAACACAGGTGAGGTCTTTGTGATGTCATGTCAGTAGGTATCCAGTGTCTCTGGCCCTTTTCTGACTTTTAGTCTGTTTAAAGATCGCCCCAAAAGGCAGTAAGAGGTTTTTTTTTCTCAATTAAACACAGATGAGGTCTTTGTGATGTCATGTCAGTAGGCCTCCTGTCCCTGGCCCTTTTCTGACTCCTAGACTGTTTAAGGATCGCTTCAAAAGACAGTAAGAGTTTTTTTTCTTCTCAATTAAACACAGGTGAGGTCTTTGTGATGTCAGGTCAGTAGGTATCCAGTGTCTCTGGCCCTTTTCTGACTTTTAGTCTGTTTAAAGATCGCCCCAAAAGGCAGTAAGAGGTTTTTTTTTCTCAATTAAACACAGATGAGGTCTTTGTGATGTCATGTCAGTAGGCATCCAGTGTCTGTGGCCCTTTTCTGACTCCTAGACTGTTTAAGGATCACTTCAAAAGACAGAAAGAGGTTTTTTTTTCTCAATTAAACACAGATGAGGTCTTTGTGATGTCATGTCAGTAGGCCTCCAGTGTCTCTGGCCCTTTTCTGACTCCTAGACTGTTTAAGGATCGCTTCAAAAGACATTAAGAGGTTTTTTTCTTCTCAATTAAACACAGATGAGGTCTTTGTGATGTCATGTCAGTAGGTATCCAGTGTCTCTGGCCCTTTTCTGACTTTTAGTCTGTTTAAAGATCGCCCCAAAAGGCAGTAAGAGGTTTTTTTTTCTCAATTAAACACAGATGAGGTCTTTCTGATGTCATGTCAGTAGGCATCCAGTGTCTCTGGCCCTTTTCTGACTTTTAGTCTGTTTAAAGATCGCCCCAAAAGGCAGTAAGAGGTTTTTTTTTCTCAATTAAACACAGATGAGGTCTTTGTGATGTCATGTCAGTAGGCATCCAGTGTCTCTGGCCCTTTTCTGACTCCTAGACTGTTTAAGGATCACTTCAAAAGACAGTAAGAGGTTTTTTTTCTCAATTAAACACAGATGAAGTCTTTGTGATGTCATGTCAGTAGGCATCCAGTGTCTCTGGCCCTTTTCTGACTCCTAGACTGTTTAAGGATCGCTTCAAAAGACAGTAAGAGGTTTTTTTTTCTCAATTAAACACAGATGAGGTCTTTGTGATGTCATGTCAGTAAGCATCCAGTGTCTCTGGCCCTTTTCTGACTCCTAGACTGTTTAAGGATCGCTTCAAAAGGCAGTAAGAGGTTTTTTTTTCTCAATTAAACACAGATGAGGTCTTTGTGATGTCATGTCAGTAAGCATCCAGTGTCTCTGGCCCTTTTCTGACTCCTAGACTGTTTAAAGATCGCCCCAAAAGGCAGTAAAAGGTTTTTTTTTCTCAATTAAACACAGATGAGGTCTTTGTGATGTCATGTCAGTAGGCCTCCAGTGTCTCTGGCCCTTTTCTGACTCCTAGACTGTTTAAGGATCGCTTCAAAAGACTGTAAGAGGTTTTTTTTTTCTCAATTAAACACAGATGAGGTCTTTGTGATGTCATGTCAGTAGGCATCCAGTGTCTCTGGCCCTTTTCTGTCTCCTAGACTGTTTAAGGATCGCTTCAAAAGACAGTAAGAGGTTTCTTTTCTCAATTAAACACAGATGAGGTCTTTGTGATGTCATGTCAGTAGGCCTCCAGTGTCTCTGGCCCTTTTCTGACTCCTAGACTGTTTAAGGATAGCTTCAAAAGACAGTAAGAGGTTTCTTTTCTCAATTAAACACAGATGAGGTCTTTGTGATGTCATGTCAGTAGGCCTCCAGTGTCTTTGGCCCTTTTCTGACTCCTAGACTGTTTAAGGATCGCTTCAAAAGACATTAAGAGGTTTTTTTCTTCTCAATTAAACACAGGTGAGGTCTTTGTGATGTCAGGTCAGTAGGTATCCAGTGTCTCTGGCCCTTTTCTGACTTTTAGTCTGTTTAAAGATCGCCCCAAAAGGCAGTAAGAGGTTTTTTTTTCTCAATTAAACACAGATGAGGTCTTTGTGATGTCATGTCAGTAGGCCTCCTGTCCCTGGCCCTTTTCTGACTCCTAGACTGTTTAAGGATCGCTTCAAAAGACAGTAAGAGTTTTTTTTCTTCTCAATTAAACACAGGTGAGGTCTTTCTGATGTCAGGTCAGTAGGTATCCAGTGTCTCTGGCCCTTTTCTGACTTTTAGTCTGTTTAAAGATCGCCCCAAAAGGCAGTAAGAGGTTTTTTTTTCTCAATTAAACACAGATGAGGTCTTTCTGATGTCATGTGAGTAGGCATCCAGTGTCTCTGGCCCTTTTCTGACTTTTAGTCTGTTTAAAGATCGCCCCAAAAGGCAGTAAGAGGTTTTTTTTTCTCAATTAAACACAGATGAGGTCTTTGTGATGTCATGTCAGTATGCATCCAGTGTCTCTGGCCCTTTTCTGACTCCTAGACTGTTTAAGGATCACTTCAAAAGACAGAAAGAGGTTTTTTTTTCTCAATTAAACACAGATGAGGTCTTTGTGATGTCATGTCAGTAGGCATCCAGTGTCTCTGGCCCTTTTCTGACTCCTAGATTGTTTAAGGATGGCTTCAAAAGACAGTAAGAGGTTTTTATCCCCAATTAAACACAGATGAGGTCTTTGTGATGTCATGTCAGTAGGCCTCCTGTGTCCCTGGCCCTTTTCTGACTCATAGACTGTTTAAGGATTGCTTCAAAAGACAGTAAGAGGTTTTTTTTCTCAATTAAACACAGATGAGGTCTTTGTGATGTCATGTCAGTAGGCCTCCAGTGTCTCTGGCCCTTTTCTGACTCCTAGACTGTTTAAGGATTGCTTCAAAAGACAGTAAGAGGTTTTTTTTCTCAATTAAACACAGATGAGGTCTTTGTGATGTCATGTCAGTAGGCCTCCAGTGTCTCTGGCCCTTTTCTGACTCCTAGACTGTTTAAGGATCGCTTCAAAAGACATTAAGAGGTTTTTTTCTTCTCAATTAAACACAGGTGAGGTCTTTGTGATGTCAGGTCAGTAGGTATCCAGTGTCTCTGGCCCTTTTCTGACTTTTAGTCTGTTTAAAGATCGCCCCAAAAGGCAGTAAGAGGTTTTTTTTTTCTCAATTAAACACAGATGAGGTCTTTGTGATGTCATGTCAGTAGGCATCCAGTGTCTCTGGCCCTTTTCTGATTCCTAGACTGTTTAAGGATCACTTCAAAAGACAGAAAGAGGTTTTTTTTCTCAATTAAACACAGATGAGGTCTTTGTGATGTCATGTCAGTAGTAATCCAGTGTCTCTGGCCCTTTTCTGACTCCTAGATAGTTTAAGGATCGCTTCAAAAGACAGTAAGAGGTTTTTATCCCCAATTAAACACAGATGAGGTCTTTGTGATGTCATGTCAGTAGGCCTCCTGTGTCCCTGGCCCTTTTCTGACTCCTAGACTGTTTAAGGATCGCTTCAAAAGACAGTAAGAGGTTTTTTTTTCTCAATTAAACACAGATGAGGTCTTTGTGATGTCATGTCAGTAGGCCTCCAGTGTCTCTGGCCCTTTTCTGACTCCTAGACTGTTTAAGGATGGCTTCAAAAGACAGTAGGAGGTTTTTTTTCTCAATTAAACACAGATGAGGTCTTTGTGATGTCATGTCAGTAGGCATCCAGTATCTCTGGCCCTTTTCTGACTCCTAGACTGTTTAAGGATCGCTTCAAAAGACAGTAAGAGGTTTTTTTTCTCAATTAAACACAGATGAGGTCTTTGTGATGTCATGTCAGTAGGCCTCCAGTGTCTCTGGCCCTTTTCTGACTCCTAGAGTGTTTAAGGATCGCTTCAAAAGACATTAAGAGGTTTTTTTCTTCTCAATTAAACACAGGTGAGGTCTTTGTGATGTCATGTCAGTAGGTATCCAGTGTCTCTGGCCCTTTTCTGACTTTTAGTCTGTTTAAAGATCGCCCCAAAAGGCAGTAAGAGGTTTTTTTTTCTCAATTAAACACAGATGAGGTCTTTGTGATGTCATGTCAGTAGGCCTCCTGTCCCTGGCCCTTTTCTGACTCCTAGACTGTTTAAGGATCGCTTCAAAAGACAGTAAGAGTTTTTTTTCTTCTCAATTAAACACAGGTGAGGTCTTTGTGATGTCAGGTCAGTAGGCATCCAGTGTCTCTGGCCCTTTTCTGACTTTTAGTCTGTTTAAAGATCGCCCCAAAAGGCAGTAAGAGGTTTTTTTTTCTCAATTAAACACAGATGAGGTCTTTGTGATGTCATGTCAGTAGGCATCCAGTGTCTCTGGCCCTATTCTGACTCCTAGACTGTTTAAGGATCACTTCAAAAGACAGAAAGAGGTTTTTTTTTCTCAATTAAACACAGATGAGGTCTTTGTGATGTCATGTCAGTCGGCCTCCAGTGTCTCTGGCCCTTTTCTGACTCCTAGACTGTTTAAGGATCGCTTCAAAAGACAGTAAGAGGTTTTTTTTCTCAATTAAACACAGATGAGGTCTTTGTGATGTCATGTCAGTAGGCCTCCAGTGTCTCTGGCCCTTTTCTGACTCCTAGACTGTTTAAGGATGGCTTCAAAAGACAGTAGGAGGTTTTTTTCTTCTCAATTAAACACAGATGAGGTCTTTGTGATGTCATGTCAGTAGGCATCCAGTGTCTCTGGCCCTTTTCTGACTCCTAGACTGTTTAAGGATCGCTTCAAAAGACAGTAAGAGGTTTTTTTTCTCAATTAAACACAGATGAGGTCTTTGTGATGTCATGTCAGTAGGCATCCAGTGTCTCTGGCCCTTTTCTGACTCCTAGACTGTTTAAGGATCGCTTCAAAAGACAGTAAGAGGTTTTTTTTTCTCAATTAAACACAGATGAGGTCTTTGTGATGTCATGTCAGTAGGTATCCTGTGTCTCTGGCCCTTTTCTGACTCCTAGACTGTTTAAGGATCGCTTCAAAAGCAGGAAGAGGGTTTTTTTCTCAATTAAACACAGATGAGGTCTTTGTGATGTCATGTCAGTAGGCCTCCAGTGTCTCTGGCCCTTTTCTGACTCCTAGACTGTTTAAGGATCGCTTCAAAAGACAGTAGGAGGTTTTTTTTCTCAATTAAACACAGATGAGGTCTTTGTGATGTCATGTCAGTAGGCCTCCAGTGTCTCTGGCCCTTTTCTGACTCCTAGACTGTTTAAGGATCGCTTCAAAAGACAGTAAGAGGTTTTTTTTCTCAATTAAACACAGATGAGGTCTTTGTGATGTCATGTCAGTAGGCATCCTGTGTCTCTGGCCCTTTTCTGACTCCTAGACTGTTTAAGGATCGCTTCAAAAGACAGTAAGAGGTTTTTTTTCTCAATTAAACACAGATGAGGTCTTTGTGATGTCATGTCAGTAGGCCTCCAGTGTCTCTGGCACTTTTCTGACTCCTAGACTGTTTAAGGATCGCTTCAAAAGACAGTAAGAGGTTTTTTTTCTCAATTAAACACAGATGAGGTCTTTGTGATGTCATGTCAGTAGGCATCCAGTGTCTCTGGCCCTTTTCTGACTCCTAGACTGTTTAAGGATCGCTTCAAAAGACAGTAAGAGGTTTTTTTTCTCAATTAAACACAGATGAGGTCTTTGTGATGTCATGTCAGTAGGCATCCAGTGTCTCTGGCCCTTTTCTGACTCCTAGACTGTTTAAGGATCGCTTCAAAAGACAGTAAGAGGTTTTTTTTCTCAATTAAACACAGGTGAGGTCTTTCTGATGTCATGTCAGTAGGCATCCTGTGTCTCTGGCCCTTTTCTGACTCCTAGACTGTTTAAGGATCGCTTCAAAAGACAGTAGGAGGTTTTTTTTCTCAATTAAACACAGATGAGGTCTTTGTGATGTCATGTCAGTAGGCCTCCAGTGTCTCTGGCCCTTTTCTGACTCCTAGACTGTTTAAGGATCGCTTCAAAAGACATTAAGAGTTTTTTTTCTTCTCAATTAAACACAGGTGAGGATTTTGTGATGTCAGGTCAGTAGGTATCCAGTGTCTCTGGCCCTTTTCTGACTCCTAGACTGTTTAAGGATCGCTTCAAAAGACAGTAGGAGGTTTTTTTTCTCAATTAAACACAGATGAGGTCTTTGTGATGTCATGTCAGTAGGCATCCAGTGTCTCTGGCCCTTTTCTGACTCCTAGACTGTTTAAGGATCGCTTCAAAAGACAGTAAGAGGTTTTTTTTCTCAATTAAACACTGATGAGGTCTTTGTGATGTCATGTCAGTAGGCATCCTGTGTCTCTGGCCCTTTTCTGACTCCTAGACTGTTTAAGGATCGCTTCAAAAGACAGTAAGAGGTTTTTTTTCTCAATTAAACACAGATGAGGTCTTTGTGATGTCATGTCAGTAGGCCTCCAGTGTCTCTGGCCCTTTTCTGACTCCTAGGCTGTTTAAAGATCGCCCCAAAAGGCAGTAAGAGGTTTTTTTCTTCTCAATTAAACAAAGGTGAGGTCTTTGTGATATCATGTCAGTAGGTATCCAGTGTCTCTGGCCCTTTTCTAACTTTTAGTCTGTTTAAAGATGGCCCCAAAAGGCAGTAAGAGGTTTTTTCTCCTCAATTAAACACAGGGGAGGTCTTTGTGATATCATGTCAGTAGGTATCCAGTGTCTCTGGCCCTTTTCTAACTTTTAGTCTGTTTAAAGATCGCCCCAAAAGGCAGTAAAAGGTTTTTTTTCTTCTCAATTAAACACAGATGAGGTCTTTGTGATGTCATGTCAGTAAGCATCCAGTGTCTCTGGCCCTTTTCTGACTCCTAGACTGTTTAAGGATCGCTTCAAAAGACAGTAAGAGGTTTTTTTTCTCAATTAAACACAGATGAGGTCTTTGTATTGTCATGTCAGTAGGCATCCAGTGTCTCTGGCACTTTTCTGACTCCTAGACTGTTAAAGGATCGCTTCAAAAGACAGTAAGAGGTTTTTTTCTCAATTAAACACAGATGAGGTCTTTGTGATGTCATGTCAGTATAGGCATCCAGTGTCTCTGGCCCTTTTCTGACTCCTAGACTGTTTAAGGATCGCTTCAAAAGACAGTAAGAGGTTTTTTTTCTCAATTAAACACAGATGAGGTCTTTGTGATGTCATGTCAGTAGGCATCCAGTGTCTCTGGCCCTTTTCTGACTCCTAGACTGTTTAAGGATCGCTTCCAAAGACATTAAGAGGTTTTTTTCTTCTCAATTAAACACAGACGAGGTCTTTGTGATGTCATGTCAGTAGGCATCCAGTGTCTCTGGCCCTTTTCTGACTCCTAGACTGTTTAAGGATCGCTTCAAAAGACAGAAAGAGGTTTTTTTTCTCAATTAAACACAGATGAGGTCTTTGTGATGTCATGTCAGTAGTCATCCAGTGTCTCTGGCCCTTTTCTGACTCCTAGACTGTTTAAGGATCGCTTCAAAAGACAGTAAGAGGTTTTTTTTCTCAATTAAACACAGATGAGGTCTTTGTGATGTCATGTCAGTAGGCCTCCAGTGTCTCTGGCCCTTTTCTGTCTCCTAGACTGTTTAAGGATCGCTTCAAAAGACATTAAGAGGTTTTTTTCTTCTCAATTAAACACAGGTGAGGTGTTTGTGATGTCAGGTCAGTAGGTATCCAGTGTCTCTGGCCCTTTTCTGACTTTTAGTCTGTTTAAAGATGGCCCCAAAAGGCAGTAAGAGGTTTTTTTTCTCAATTAAACACAGATGAGGTCTTTGTGATGTCATGTCAATAGGCCTCCAGTGTCTCTGGCCCTTTTCTGACTCCTAGACTGTTTAAGGATCGCTTCAAAAGACTGTAAGAGGTTTTTTTTTCTCAATTAAACACAGATGAGGTCTTTGTGATGTCATGTCAGTAGGTATCCAGTGTCTCTGGCCCTTTTCTAACTTTTAGTCTGTTTAAAGATGGCCCCAAAAGGCAGTAAGAGGTTTTTTATCCTCAATTAAACACAGGGGAGGTCTTTGTGATATCATGTCAGTAGGTATCCAGTGTCTCTGGCCCTTTTCTAACTTTTAGTCTGTTTAAAGATCGCCCCAAAAGGCAGTAAAAGGTTTTTTTCTTCTCAATTAAACAAAGATGAGGTCTTTGTGATGTCATGTCAGTAAGCATCCAGTGTCTCTGGCCCTTTTCTGACTCCTAGACTGTTTAAGGATCGCTTCAAAAGACAGTAAGAGGTTTTTTTTCTCAATTAAACACAGATGAGGTCTTTGTGATGTCATGTCAGTAGGCATCCAGTGTCTCTGGCACTTTTCTGACTCCTAGACTGTTAAAGGATCGCTTCAAAAGACAGTAAGAGGTTTTTTTCTCAATTAAACACAGATGAGGTCTTTGTGATGTCATGTCAGTAGGCATCCAGTGTCTCTGGCCCTTTTCTGACTCCTAGACTGTTTAAGGATCGCTTCAAAAGACAGTAAGAGGTTTTTTTTCTCAATTAAACACAGATGAGGTCTTTGTGATGTCATGTCAGTAGGCCTCCATTGTCTCTGGCCCTTTTCTGACTCCTAGACTGTTTAAGGATCGCTTCAAAAGACAGTAAGAGGTTTTTTTTCTCAATTAAACACAGATGAGGTCTTTGTGATGTCATGTCAGTAGGCCTCCAGTGTCTCTGGCCCTTTTCTGACTCCTAGACTGTTTAAGGATTGCTTCAAAAGACAGTAAGAGGTTTTTTTTTCTCAATTAAACACAGATGAGGTCTTTGTGATGTCATGTCAGTAGGCATCCAGTGTCTCTGGCCCTTTTCTGACTCCTAGACTGTTTAAGGATCGCTTCAAAAGACAGTAAGAGATTTTTTTTTCTCAATTAAACACAGATGAGGTCTTTGTGATGTCATGTCAGTAGGCATCCAGTGTCTCTGGCCCTTTTCTGACTCCTAGACTGTTTAAGGATGGCTTCAAAAGACAGTAAGAGGTTTTTTTTCTCAATTAAACACAGATGAGGTCTTTGTGATGTCATGTCAGTAGGCATCCTGTGTCTCTGGCCCTTTTCTGTCTCCTAGACTGTTTAAGGATTACTTCAGAAGACAGTAAGAGGTTTTTTTTCTCAATTAAACACAGATGAGGTCTTTGTGATGTCATGTCAGTAGGCCTCCAGTGTCTCTGGCCCTTTTCTGACTCCTAGACTGTTTAAGGATCGCTTCAGAAGACAGTAAGAGGTTTTTTTTCTCAATTAAACACAGATGAGGTCTTTGTGATGTCATGTCAGTAGGCCTCCAGTGTCTCTGGCCCTTTTCTGTCTCCTAGACTGTTTAAGGATCGCTTCAAAAGACATTAAGAGGTTTTTTTCTTCTCAATTAAACACAGGTGAGGTGTTTGTGATGTCAGGTCAGTAGGTATCCAGTGTCTCTGGCCCTTTTCTGACTTTTAATCTGTTTAAAGATCGCCCCAAAAGGCAGTAAGAGGTTTTTTTTTCTCAATTAAACACAGATGAGGTCTTTGTGATGCCATGTCAATAGGCCTCCAGTGTCTCTGCCCCTTTTCTGACTACTAGACTGTTTAAGGATCGCTTCAAAAGACTGTAAGAGGTTTTTTTTTCTCAATTAAACACAGATTAGGTCTTTGTGATGTCATGTCAGTAGGTATCCAGTGTCTCTGGCCCTTTTCTAACTTTTAGTCTGTTTAAAGATGGCCCCAAAAGGCAGTAAGAGGTTTTTTCTCCTCAATTAAACACAGGGGAGGTCTTTGTGATATCATGTCAGTAGGTATCCAGTGTCTCTGGCCCTTTTCTGACTCCTAGACTGTTTAAGGATCGCTTCAAAAGACAGTAAGAGGTTTTTTTTCTCAATTAAACACAGATGAGGTCTTTGTGATGTCATGTCAGTAGGCATCCAGTGTCTCTGGCCCTTTTCTGACTCCTAGACTGTTAAAGGATCGCATCAAAAGACAGTAAGAGTTTTTTTTCTCAATTAAACACAGATGAGGTCTTTGTGATGTCATGTAAGTAGGCATCCAGTGTCTCTGGCCCTTTTCTGACTCCTAGACTGTTTAAGGATCGCTTCAAAAGACAGTAAGAGGTTTTTTTTCTCAATTAAACACAGATGAGGTCTTTGTGATGTCATGTCAGTAGGCCTCCAGTGTCTCTGGCCCTTTTCTGACTCCTAGACTGTTTAAGGATTGCTTCAAAAGACAGTAAGAGGTTTTTTTTTCTCAATTAAACACAGATGAGGTCTTTGTGATGTCATGTCAGTAGGCATCCAGTGTCTCTGGCCCTTTTCTGACTCCTAGACTGTTTAAGGATCGCTTCAAAAGACAGTAAGAGATTTTTTTTTCTCAATTAAACACAGATGAGGTCTTTGTGATGTCATGTCAGTAGGCATCCAGTGTCTCTGGCCCTTTTCTGACTCCTAGACTGTTTAAGGATGGCTTCAAAAGACAGTAAGAGGTTTTTTTTCTCAATTAAACACAGATGAGGTCTTTGTGATGTCATGTCAGTAGGCATCCTGTGTCTCTGGCCCTTTTCTGTCTCCTAGACTGTTTAAGGATTACTTCAGAAGACAGTAAGAGGTTTTTTTTCTCAATTAAACACAGATGAGGTCTTTGTGATGTCATGTCAGTAGGCCTCCAGTGTCTCTGGCCCTTTTCTGACTCCTAGACTGTTTAAGGATCGCTTCAGAAGACAGTAAGAGGTTTTTTTTCTCAATTAAACACAGATGAGGTCTTTGTGATGTCATGTCAGTAGGCCTCCAGTGTCTCTGGCCCTTTTCTGTCTCCTAGACTGTTTAAGGATCGCTTCAAAAGACATTAAGAGGTTTTTTTCTTCTCAATTAAACACAGGTGAGGTGTTTGTGATGTCAGGTCAGTAGGTATCCAGTGTCTCTGGCCCTTTTCTGACTTTTAATCTGTTTAAAGATCGCCCCAAAAGGCAGTAAGAGGTTTTTTTTTCTCAATTAAACACAGATGAGGTCTTTGTGATGCCATGTCAATAGGCCTCCAGTGTCTCTGCCCCTTTTCTGACTCCTAGACTGTTTAAGGATCGCTTCAAAAGACTGTAAGAGGTTTTTTTTTCTCAATTAAACACAGATTAGGTCTTTGTGATGTCATGTCAGTAGGTATCCAGTGTCTCTGGCCCTTTTCTAACTTTTAGTCTGTTTAAAGATGGCCCCAAAAGGCAGTAAGAGGTTTTTTCTCCTCAATTAAACACAGGGGAGGTCTTTGTGATATCATGTCAGTAGGTATCCAGTGTCTCTGGCCCTTTTCTGACTCCTAGACTGTTTAAGGATCGCTTCAAAAGACAGTAAGAGGTTTTTTTTCTCAATTAAACACAGATGAGGTCTTTGTGATGTCATGTCAGTAGGCATCCAGTGTCTCTGGCCCTTTTCTGACTCCTAGACTGTTTAAGGATCGCTTCAAAAGACTGTAAGAGGTTTTTTTTTCTCAATTAAACACAGATGAGGTCTTTGTGATGTCATGTCAGTAGGTATCCAGTGTCTCTGGCCCTTTTCTAACTTTTAGTCTGTTTAAAGATCGCCCCAAAAGGCAGTAAAAGGTTTTTTTCTTCTCAATTAAACACAGATGAGGTCTTTGTGATGTCATGTCAGTAAGCATCCAGTGTCTCTGGCCCTTTTCTGACTCCTAGACTGTTTAAGGATCGCTTCAAAAGACAGTAAGAGGTTTTTTTTCTCAATTAAACACAGATGAGGTCTTTGTGATGTCATGTCAGTAGGCATCCAGTGTCTCTGGCACTTTTCTGACTCCTAGACTGTTAAAGGATCGCATCAAAAGACAGTAAGAGTTTTTTTTCTCAATTAAACACAGATGAGGTCTTTGTGATGTCATGTAAGTAGGCATCCAGTGTCTCTGGCCCTTTTCTGACTCCTAGACTGTTTAAGGATCGCTTCAAAAGACAGTAAGAGGTTTTTTTTCTCAATTAAACACAGATGAGGTCTTTGTGATGTCATGTCAGTAGGCCTCCATTGTCTCTGGCCCTTTTCTGACTCCTAGACTGTTTAAGGATCACTTCAGAAGACAGTAAGAGGTTTTTTTTTCTCAATTAAACACAGATGAGGTCTTTGTGATGTCATGTCAGTAGGCCTCCAGTGTCTCTGGCCCTTTTCTGTCTCCTAGACTGTTTAAGGATCGCTTCAAAAGACATTAAGAGGTTTTTTTCTTCTCAATTAAACACAGGTGAGGTGTTTGTGATGTCAGGTCAGTAGGTATCCAGTGTCTCTGGCACTTTTCTGACTTTTAGTCTGTTTAAAGATCGCCCCAAAAGGCAGTAAGAAGTTTTTTTTTCTCAATTAAACACAGATGAGGTCTTTGTGATTTCATGTCAATAGACCTCCAGTGTCTCTGGCCCTTTTCTGACTCCTAGACTGTTTAAGGATCGCTTCAAAATACTGTAAGAGGTTTTTTTTTCTCAATTAAACACAGATGAGGTCTTTGTGATGTCATTTCAGTAGGCATCCAGTGTGTTTGGCCCTTTTCTGACTCCTAGACTGTTTAAGGATCGCTTCAAAAGACAGTAGGAGGTTTTTTTTCTCAATTAAACACAGATGAGGTCTTTGTGATGTCATGTCAGTAGGCATCCAGTGTCTTTGGCCCTTTTCTGACTCCTAGACTGTTTAAGGATCGCTTCAAAAGACAGTAAGAGGTTTTTTTTCTCAATTAAACACAGATGAGGTCTTTGTGATGTCATGTCAGTAGGCATCCAGTGTCTCTGGCACTTTTCTGACTCCTAGACTGTTAAAGGATCGCTTCAAAAGACAGTAAGAGGTTTTTTTCTCAATTAAACACAGATGAGGTCTTTGTGATGTCATGTCAGTAGGCATCCAGTGTCTCTGGCCCTTTTCTGACTCCTAGACTGTTTAAGGATCGCTTCAAAAGACAGTAAGAGGTTTTTTTTCTCAATTAAACACAGATGAGGTCTTTGTGATGTCATGTCAGTAGGCCTCCATTGTCTCTGGCCCTTTTCTGACTCCTAGACTGTTTAAGGATCGCTTCAAAAGACAGTAAGAGGTTTTTTTTCTCAATTAAACACAGATGAGGTCTTTGTGATGTCATGTCAGTAGGCCTCCAGTGTCTCTGGCCCTTTTCTGACTCCTAGACTGTTTAAGGATCGCTTCAAAAGACAGTAAGAGGTTTTTTTTCTCAATTAAACACAGATGAGGTCTTTGTGATGTCATGTCAGTAGGCATCCAGTGTCTCTGGCCCTTTTCTGACTCCTAGACTGTTTAAGGATCGCTTCAAAAGACAGTAAGAGATTTTTTTTTCTCAATTAAACACAGATGAGGTCTTTGTGATGTCATGTCAGTAGGCATCCAGTGTCTCTGGCCCTTTTCTGACTCCTAGACTGTTTAAGGATGGCTTCAAAAGACAGTAAGAGGTTTTTTTTCTCAATTAAACACAGATGAGGTCTTTGTGATGTCATGTCAGTAGGCATCCTGTGTCTCTGGCCCTTTTCTGTCTCCTAGACTGTTTAAGGATTACTTCAAAAGACAGTAAGAGGTTTTTTTTCTCAATTAAACACAGATGAGGTCTTTGTGATGTCATGTCAGTAGGCCTCCAGTGTCTCTGGCCCTTTTCTGACTCCTAGACTGTTTAAGGATCGCTTCAGAAGACAGTAAGAGGTTTTTTTTCTCAATTAAACACAGATGAGGTCTTTGTGATGTCATGTCAGTAGGCCTCCAGTGTCTCTGGCCCTTTTCTGTCTCCTAGACTGTTTAAGGATCGCTTCAAAAGACATTAAGAGGTTTTTTTCTTCTCAATTAAACACAGGTGAGGTGTTTGTGATGTCAGGTCAGTAGGTATCCAGTGTCTCTGGCCCTTTTCTGACTTTTAATCTGTTTAAAGATCGCCCCAAAAGGCAGTAAGAGGTTTTTTTTTCTCAATTAAACACAGATGAGGTCTTTGTGATGCCATGTCAATAGGCCTCCAGTGTCTCTGCCCCTTTTCTGACTCCTAGACTGTTTAAGGATCGCTTCAAAAGACTGTAAGAGGTTTTTTTTTCTCAATTAAACACAGATTAGGTCTTTGTGATGTCATGTCAGTAGGTATCCAGTGTCTCTGGCCCTTTTCTAACTTTTAGTCTGTTTAAAGATGGCCCCAAAAGGCAGTAAGAGGTTTTTTCTCCTCAATTAAACACAGGGGAGGTCTTTGTGATATCATGTCAGTAGGTATCCAGTGTCTCTGGCCCTTTTCTGACTCCTAGACTGTTTAAGGATCGCTTCAAAAGACAGTAAGAGGTTTTTTTTCTCAATTAAACACAGATGAGGTCTTTGTGATGTCATGTCAGTAGGCATCCAGTGTCTCTGGCCCTTTTCTGACTCCTAGACTGTTTAAGGATCGCTTCAAAAGACTGTAAGAGGTTTTTTTTTCTCAATTAAACACAGATGAGGTCTTTGTGATGTCATGTCAGTAGGTATCCAGTGTCTCTGGCCCTTTTCTAACTTTTAGTCTGTTTAAAGATCGCCCCAAAAGGCAGTAAAAGGTTTTTTTCTTCTCAATTAAACACAGATGAGGTCTTTGTGATGTCATGTCAGTAAGCATCCAGTGTCTCTGGCCCTTTTCTGACTCCTAGACTGTTTAAGGATCGCTTCAAAAGACAGTAAGAGGTTTTTTTTCTCAATTAAACACAGATGAGGTCTTTGTGATGTCATGTCAGTAGGCATCCAGTGTCTCTGGCACTTTTCTGACTCCTAGACTGTTAAAGGATCGCATCAAAAGACAGTAAGAGTTTTTTTTCTCAATTAAACACAGATGAGGTCTTTGTGATGTCATGTCAGTAGGCATCCAGTGTCTCTGGCCCTTTTCTGACTCCTAGACTGTTTAAGGATCGCTTCAAAAGACAGTAAGAGGTTTTTTTCTCAATTAAACACAGATGAGGTCTTTGTGATGTCAGTAGGCCTCCAGTGTCTCTGGCCCTTTTCTGACTCCTAGACTGTTTAAGGATCGCTTCAAAAGACATTAAGAGTTTTTTTCTTCTCAATTAAACACAGGTGAGGATTTTGTGATGTCATGTCAGTAGGCATCCAGTGTCTCTGGCCCTTTTCTGACTTTTAGTCTGTTTAAAGATCGCCCCAAAAGGCAGTAAGAGGTTTTTTTTTCTCAATTAAACACAGATGTGGTCTTTGTGATGTCATGTCAGTAGGCATCCAGTCTCTCTGGCCCTTTTCTGACTCCTAGACTGTTTAAGGATCACTTCAAAAGACAGAAAGAGGTTTTTTTTCTCAATTAAACACAGATGAGGTCTTTGTGATGTCATGTCAGTAGGCATCCAGTGTCTCTGGCCCTTTTCTGACTCCTAGATTGTTTAAGGATGGCTTCAAAAGACAGTAAGAGGTTTTTATCCCCAATTAAACACAGATGAGGTCTTTGTGATGTCATGTCAGTAGGCCTCCTGTGTCCCTGGCCCTTTTCTGACTCCTAGCCTGTTTAAGGATTGCTTCAAAAGACAGTAAGAGGTTTTTTTTCTCAATTAAACACAGATGAGGTCTTTGTGATGTCATGTCAGTAGGCCTCTAGTGTCTCTGGCCCTTTTCTGACTCCTAGACTGTTTAAGGATCGCTTCAAAAGACAGTAAGAGGTTTTTTTTCTCAATTAAACACAGATGAGGTCTTTGTGATGTCATGTCAGTAGGCATCCTGTGTCTCTGGCCCTTTTCTCCTAGACTGTTTAAGGATCGCTTCAAAAGACAGTAAGAGGTTTTTTTTCTCAATTAAACACAGATGAGGTCTTTGTGATGTCATGTCAGTAGGCCTCCAGTGTCTCTGGCCCTTTTCTGACTCCTAGGCTGTTTAAAGATCGCCCCAAAAGGCAGTAAGAGGTTTTTTCTCCTCAATTAAACACATTGGAGGTCTTTGTGATATCATGTCCGTAGGTATCCAGTGTCTCTGGCCCTTTTCTAACTTTTAGTCTGTTTAAAGATGGCCCCAAAAGGCAGTAAGAGGTTTTTTCTCCTCAATTAAACACAGGGGAGGTCTTTGTGATATCATGTCAGTAGGTATCCAGTGTCTCTGGCCCTTTTCTAACTTTTAGTCTGTTTAAAGATCGCCCCAAAAGGCAGTAAAAGGTTTTTTTCTTCTCAATTAAACACAGATGAGGTCTTTGTGATGTCATGTCAGTAAGCATCCAGTGTCTCTGGCCCTTTTCTGACTCCTAGACTGTTTAAGGATCGCTTCAAAAGACAGTAAGAGGTTTTTTTTCTCAATTAAACACAGATGAGGTCTTTGTGATGTCATGTCAGTAGGCCTCCATTGTCTCTGGCCCTTTTCTGACTCCTAGACTGTTTAAGGATCGCTTCAAAAGACAGTAAGAGGTTTTTTTTCTCAATTAAACACAGATGAGGTCTTTGTGATGTCATGTCAGTAGGCCTCCAGTGTCTCTGGCCATTTTCTGACTCCTAGATTGTTTAAGGATGGCTTCAAAAGACAGTAAGAGGTTTTTATCCCCAATTAAACACAGATGAGGTCTTTGTGATGTCATGTCAGTAGGCCTCCATTGTCTCTGGCCCTTTTCTGACTCCTAGACTGTTTAAGGATCGCTTCAAAAGACAGTAAGAGGTTTTTTTTCTCAATTAAACACAGATGAGGTCTTTGTGATGTCATGTCAGTAGGCCTCCAGTGTCTCTGGCCCTTTTCTGACTCCTAGACTGTTTAAGGATCGCTTCAAAAGACAGTAAGAGGTTTTTTTTTCTCAATTAAACACAGATGAGGTCTTTGTGATGTCATGTCAGTAAGCCTCCCGTGTCTCTGGCCCTTTTCTGACTCCTAGACTGTTTAAGGATCGCTTCAAAAGACAGTAAGAGGTTTTTTTTCTCAATTAAACACAGATGAGGTCTTTGTGATGTCATGTCAGTAGGCATCCAGTGTCTCTGGCACTTTTCTGACTCCTAGATTGTTAAAGGATCGCTTCAAAAGACAGTAAGAGGTTTTTTTCTCAATTAAACACAGATGAGGTCTTTGTGATGTCATGTCAGTAGGCATCCAGTGTCTCTGGCCCTTTTCTGACTCCTAGACTGTTTAAGGATCGCTTCAAAAGACAGTAAGAGGTTTTTTTTCTCAATTAAACACAGATGAGGTCTTTGTGATGTCATGTCAGTAGGCCTCCATTGTCTCTGGCCATTTTCTGACTCCTAGACTGTTTAAGGATCGCTTCAAAAGATAGTAAGAGGTTTTTTTTCTCAATTAAACACAGATGAGGTCTTTGTGATGTCATGTCAGTAGGCCTCCAGTGTCTCTGGCCCTTTTCTGACTCCTAGACTGTTTAAGGATCGCTTCAAAAGACAGTAAGAGGTTTTTTTTTCTCAATTAAACACAGATGTGGTCTTTGTGATGTCATGTCAGTAGGCATCCAGTGTCTCTGGCCCTTTTCTGACTCCTAGACTGTTTAAGGATGGCTTCAAAAGACAGTAAGAGGTTTTTTTTCTCAATTAAACACAGATGAGGTCTTTGTGATGTCATGTCAGTAGGCATCCTGTGTCTCTGGCCCTTTTCTGTCTCCTAGACTGTTTAAGGATCACTTCAAAAGACAGTAAGAGGTTTTTTTTCTCAATTAAACACAGATGAGGTCTTTGTGATGTCATGTCAGTAGGCATCCTGTGTCTCTGGCCCTTTTCTGTCTCCTAGACTGTTTAAGGATCACTTCAAAAGACAGTAAGAGGTTTTTTTTCTCAATTAAACACAGATGAGGTCTTTGTGATGTCATGTCAGTAGGCATCCAGTGTCTCTGGCCATTTTCTGACTCCTAGATTGTTTAAGGATGGCTTCAAAAGACAGTAAGAGGTTTTTATCCCCAATTAAACACAGATGAGGTCTTTGTGATGTCATGTCAGTAGGCCTCCTGTGTCCCTGGCCCTTTTCTGACTCCTAGACTGTTTAAGGATTGCTTCAAAAGACAGTAAGAGGTTTTTTTTCTCAATTAAACACAGATGATGTCTTTGTGATGTCATGTCAGTAGGCCTCCAGTGTCTCTGGCCCTTTTCTGACTCCTAGACTGTTTAAGGATCGCTTCAAAAGACAGTAAGAGGTTTTTTTTCTCAATTAAACACAGATGAGGTCTTTGTGATGTCATGTCAGTAGGCCTCCAGTGTCTCTGGCCCTTTTCTGACTCCTAGACTGTTTAAGGATCGCTTCAAAAGACAGTAAGAGGTTTTTTTTCTCAATTAAACACAGATGAGGTCTTTGTGATGTCATGTCAGTAGGCCTCCCGTGTCCCTGGCCCTTTTCTGACTCCTAGACTGTTTAAGGATTGCTTCAAAAGACAGTAAGAGGTTTTTTTTCTCAATTAAACACAGATGAGGTCTTTGTGATGTCAGGTCAGTAGGCCTCCAGTGTCTCTGGCCCTTTTCTGACTCCTAGACTGTTTAAGGATCGCTTCAAAAGACATTAAGAGGTTTTTTTCTTCTCAATTAAACACAGGTGAGGTCTTTGTGATGTCAGGTCAGTAGGTATCCAGTGTCTCTGGCCCTTTTCTGACTTTTAGTCTGTTTAAAGATCGCCCCAAAAGGCAGTAAGAGGTTTTTTTTCTCAATTAAACACAGATGAGGTCTTTGTGATGTCATGTCAGTAGGCATCCAGTGTCTCTGGCCCTTTTCTGACTCCTAGACTGTTTAAGGATCGCTTCAAAAGACAGTAAGAGGTTTTTTTTCTCAATTAAACACAGATGAGGTCTTTGTGATGTCATGTCAGTAGGCCTCCAGTGTCTCTGGCCCTTTTCTGACTCCTAGACTGTTTAAGGATCGCTTCAAAAGACAGTAAGAGGTTTTTTTTCTCAATTAAACACAGATGAGGTCTTTGTGATGTCATGTCAGTAGGCCTCCAGTGTCTCTGGACCTTTTCTGACTCCTAGACTATTTAAGGATCGCTTCAAAAGACATTAAGAGGTTTTTTTCTTCTCAATTAAACACAGGTGAGGTCTTTGTGATGTCAGGTCAGTAGGTATCCAGTGTCTCTGGCCCTTTTCTGACTTTTAGTCTGTTTAAAGATCGCCCCAAAAGGCAGTAAGAGGTTTTTTTTTTCTCAATTAAACACAGATGAGGTCTTTGTGATGTCATGTCAGTAGGCATCCAGTGTCTCTGGCCCTTTTCTGACTCCTAGACTGTTTAAGGATCGCCCCAAAAGGCAGTAAGAGGTTTTTTTTTCTCAATTAAACACAGATGAGGTCTTTGTGATGTCATGTCAGTAGGCATCCAGTGTCTCTGGCCCTTTTCTGACTCCTAGACTGTTTAAAGATCGCCCCAAAAGGCAGTAAGAGGTTTTTTTCTTCTCAATTAAACAAAGGTGAGGTCTTTGTGATATCATGTCCGTAGGTATCCAGTGTCTCTGGCCGTTTTCTAACTTTTAGTCTGTTTAAAGATGGCCCCAAAAGGCAGTAAGAGGTTTTTTCTCCTCAATTAAACACATTGGAGGTCTTTGTGATATCATGTCCGTAGGTATCCAGTGTCTCTGGCCCTTTTCTAACTTTTAGTCTGTTTAAAGATGGCCCCAAAAGGCAGTAAGAGGTTTTTTCTCCTCAATTAAACACAGGGGAGGTCTTTGTGATATCATGTCAGTAGGTATCCAGTGTCTCTGGCCCTTTTCTAACTTTTAGTCTGTTTAAAGATCGCCCCAAAAGGCAGTAAAAGGTTTTTTTCTTCTCAATTAAACACAGATGAGGTCTTTGTGATGTCATGTCAGTAAGCATCCAGTGTCTCTGGCCCTTTTCTTACTCCTAGACTGTTTAAGGATCGCTTCAAAAGACAGTAAGAGGTTTTTTTTCTCAATTAAACACAGATGAGGTCTTTGTGATGTCATGTCAGTAGGCCTCCATTGTCTCTGGCCCTTTTCTGACTCCTAGACTGTTTAAGGATCGCTTCAAAAGACAGTAAGAGGTTTTTTTTCTCAATTAAACACAGATGAGGTCTTTGTGATGTCATGTCAGTAGGCCTCCAGTGTCTCTGGCCATTTTCTGACTCCTAGATTGTTTAAGGATGGCTTCAAAAGACAGTAAGAGGTTTTTATCCCCAATTAAACACAGATGAGGTCTTTGTGATGTCATGTCAGTAGGCCTCCATTGTCTCTGGCCCTTTTCTGACTCCTAGACTGTTTAAGGATCGCTTCAAAAGACAGTAAGAGGTTTTTTTTCTCAATTAAACACAGATGAGGTCTTTGTGATGTCATGTCAGTAGGCCTCCAGTGTCTCTGGCCCTTTTCTGACTCCTAGACTGTTTAAGGATCGCTTCAAAAGACAGTAAGAGGTTTTTTTTTCTCAATTAAACACAGATGAGGTCTTTGTGATGTCATGTCAGTAAGCCTCCAGTGTCTCTGGCCCTTTTCTGACTCCTAGACTGTTTAAGGATCGCTTCAAAAGACAGTAAGAGGTTTTTTTTCTCAATTAAACACAGATGAGGTCTTTGTGATGTCATGTCAGTAGGCATCCAGTGTCTCTGGCACTTTTCTGACTCCTAGATTGTTAAAGGATCGCTTCAAAAGACAGTAAGAGGTTTTTTTCTCAATTAAACACAGATGAGGTCTTTGTGATGTCATGTCAGTAGGCATCCAGTGTCTCTGGCCATTTTCTGACTCCTAGACTGTTTAAGGATCGCTTCAAAAGACAGTAAGAGGTTTTTTTTCTCAATTAAACACAGATGAGGTCTTTGTGATGTCATGTCAGTAGGCATCCAGTGTCTCTGGCACTTTTCTGACTCCTAGACTGTTTAAGGATCGCTTCAAAAGACAGTAAGAGGTTTTTTTTCTCAATTAAACACAGATGAGGTCTTTGTGATGTCATGTCAGTAGGCCTCCATTGTCTCTGGCCATTTTCTGACTCCTAGACTGTTTAAGGATCGCTTCAAAAGACAGTAAGAGGTTTTTTTTCTCAATTAAACACAGATGAGGTCTTTGTGATGTCATGTCAGTAGGCCTCCAGTGTCTCTGGCCCTTTTCTGACTCCTAGACTGTTTAAGGATCGCTTCAAAAGACAGTAAGAGGTTTTTTTTTCTCAATTAAACACAGATGAGGTCTTTGTGATGTCATGTCAGTAGGCATCCAGTGTCTCTGGCCCTTTTCTGACTCCTAGACTGTTTAAGGATGGCTTCAAAAGACAGTAAGAGGTTTTTTTTCTCAATTAAACACAGATGAGGTCTTTGTGATGTCATGTCAGTAGGCATCCTGTGTCTCTGGCCCTTTTCTGTCTCCTAGACTGTTTAAGGATCACTTCAAAAGACAGTAAGAGGTTTTTTTTCTCAATTAAACACAGATGAGGTCTTTGTGATGTCATGTCAGTAGGCATCCTGTGTCTCTGGCCCTTTTCTGTCTCCTAGACTGTTTAAGGATCACTTCAAAAGACAGTAAGAGGTTTTTTTTCTCAATTAAACACAGATGAGGTCTTTGTGATGTCATGTCAGTAGGCATCCAGTGTCTCTGGCCATTTTCTGACTCCTAGATTGTTTAAGGATGGCTTCAAAAGACAGTAAGAGGTTTTTATCCCCAATTAAACACAGATGAGGTCTTTGTGATGTCATGTCAGTAGGCCTCCAGTGTCTCTGGCCCTTTTCTGACTCCTAGACTGTTTAAGGATCGCTTCAAAAGACAGTAAGAGGTTTTTTTTCTCAATTAAACACAGATGAGGTCTTTGTGATGTCATGTCAGTAGGCCTCCAGTGTCTCTGGCCCTTTTCTGACTCCTAGACTGTTTAAGGATCGCTTCAAAAGACAGTAAGAGGTTTTTTTTCTCAATTAAACACAGATGAGGTCTTTGTGATGTCATGTCAGTAGGCCTCCTGTGTCCCTGGCCCTTTTCTGACTCCTAGACTGTTTAAGGATTGCTTCAAAAGACAGTAAGAGGTTTTTTTTCTCAATTAAACACAGATGAGGTCTTTGTGATGTCAGGTCAGTAGGCCTCCAGTGTCTCTGGCCCTTTTCTGACTCCTAGACTGTTTAAGGATCGCTTCAAAAGACATTAAGAGGTTTTTTTCTTCTCAATTAAACACAGGTGAGGTCTTTGTGATGTCAGGTCAGTAGGTATCCAGTGTCTCTGGCCCTTTTCTGACTTTTAGTCTGTTTAAAGATCGCCCCAAAAGGCAGTAAGAGGTTTTTTTTCTCAATTAAACACAGATGAGGTCTTTGTGATGTCATGTCAGTAGGCATCCAGTGTCTCTGGCCCTTTTCTGACTCCTAGACTGTTTAAGGATCGCTTCAAAAGACAGTAAGAGGTTTTTTTTCTCAATTAAACACAGATGAGGTCTTTGTGATGTCATGTCAGTAGGCCTCCAGTGTCTCTGGCCCTTTTCTGACTCCTAGACTGTTTAAGGATCGCTTCAAAAGACAGTAAGAGGTTTTTTTCTTCATAATTAAACACAGGTGAGGTGTTTGTGATGTCAGGTCAGTAGGTATCCAGTGTCTCTGGCACTTTTCTGACTTTTAGTCTGTTTAAAGATCGCCCCAAAAGGCAGTAAGAGGTTTTTTTTTCTCAATTAAACACAGATGAGGTCTTTGTGATTTCATGTCAATAGACCTCCAGTGTCTCTGGCCCTTTTCTGACTCCTAGACTGTTTAAGGATCGCTTCAAAATACTGTAAGAGGTTTTTTTTTCTCAATTAAACACAGATGAGGTCTTTGTGATTTCATGTCAATAGACCTCCAGTGTCTTTGGCCCTTTTCTGACTCCTAGACTGTTTAAGGATCGCTTCAAAAGACAGTAGGAGGTTTTTTTTCTCAATTAAACACAGATGAGGTCTTTGTGATGTCATGTCAGTAGGCATCCAGTGTCTTTGGCCCTTTTCTGACTCCTAGACTGTTTAAGGATCGCTTCAAAAGACAGTAGGAGGTTTTTTTTCTCAATTAAACACAGATGAGGTCTTTGTGATGTCATGTCAGTAGGCATCCAGTGTCTCTGGCCCTTTTCTGACTCCTAGACTGTTTAAGGATCGCTTCAAAAGACATTAAGAGTTTTTTTCTTCTCAATTAAACACAGGTGAGGATTTTGTGATGTCATGTCAGGAGGCATCCAGTGTCTCTGGCCCTTTTCTGACTTTTAGTCTGTTTAAAGATCGCCCCAAAAGGCAGTAAGAGGTTTTTTTTTCTCAATTAAACACAGATGTGGTCTTTGTGATGTCATGTCAGTAGGCATCCAGTCTCTCTGGCCCTTTTCTGACTCCTAGACTGTTTAAGGATCACTTCAAAAGACAGAAAGAGGTTTTTTTTCTCAATTAAACACAGATGAGGTCTTTGTGATGTCATGTCAGTAGGCATCCAGTGTCTCTGGCCCTTTTCTGACTCCTAGATTGTTTAAGGATGGCTTCAAAAGACAGTAAGAGGTTTTTATCCCCAATTAAACACAGATGAGGTCTTTGTGATGTCATGTCAGTAGGCCTCCTGTGTCCCTGGCCCTTTTCTGACTCCTAGCCTGTTTAAGGATTGCTTCAAAAGACAGTAAGAGGTTTTTTTTCCCAATTAAACACAGATGAGGTCTTTGTGATGTCATGTCAGTAGGCCTCTAGTGTCTCTGGCCCTTTTCTGACTCCTAGACTGTTTAAGGATCGCTTCAAAAGACAGTAAGAGGTTTTTTTTCTCAATTAAACACAGATGAGGTCTTTGTGATGTCATGTCAGTAGGCATCCTGTGTCTCTGGCCCTTTTCTCCTAGACTGTTTAAGGATCGCTTCAAAAGACAGTAAGAGGTTTTTTTTCTCAATTAAACACAGATGAGGTCTTTGTGATGTCATGTCAGTAGGCCTCCAGTGTCTCTGGCCCTTTTCTGACTCCTAGGCTGTTTAAAGATCGCCCCAAAAGGCAGTAAGAGGTTTTTTTCTTCTCAATTAAACAAAGGTGAGGTCTTTGTGATATCATGTCCGTAGGTATCCAGTGTCTCTGGCCGTTTTCTAACTTTTAGTCTGTTTAAAGATGGCCCCAAAAGGCAGTAAGAGGTTTTTTCTCCTCAATTAAACACATTGGAGGTCTTTGTGATATCATGTCCGTAGGTATCCAGTGTCTCTGGCCCTTTTCTAACTTTTAGTCTGTTTAAAGATGGCCCCAAAAGGCAGTAAGAGGTTTTTTCTCCTCAATTAAACACAGGGGAGGTCTTTGTGATATCATGTCAGTAGGTATCCAGTGTCTCTGGCCCTTTTCTAACTTTTAGTCTGTTTAAAGATCGCCCCAAAAGGCAGTAAAAGGTTTTTTTCTTCTCAATTAAACACAGATGAGGTCTTTGTGATGTCATGTCAGTAAGCATCCAGTGTCTCTGGCCCTTTTCTGACTCCTAGACTGTTTAAGGATCGCTTCAAAAGACAGTAAGAGGTTTTTTTTCTCAATTAAACACAGATGAGGTCTTTGTGATGTCATGTCAGTAGGCCTCCATTGTCTCTGGCCCTTTTCTGACTCCTAGACTGTTTAAGGATCGCTTCAAAAGACAGTAAGAGGTTTTTTTTCTCAATTAAACACAGATGAGGTCTTTGTGATGTCATGTCAGTAGGCCTCCAGTGTCTCTGGCCATTTTCTGACTCCTAGATTGTTTAAGGATGGCTTCAAAAGACAGTAAGAGGTTTTTATCCCCAATTAAACACAGATGAGGTCTTTGTGATGTCATGTCAGTAGGCCTCCATTGTCTCTGGCCCTTTTCTGACTCCTAGACTGTTTAAGGATCGCTTCAAAAGACAGTAAGAGGTTTTTTTTCTCAATTAAACACAGATGAGGTCTTTGTGATGTCATGTCAGTAGGCCTCCAGTGTCTCTGGCCCTTTTCTGACTCCTAGACTGTTTAAGGATCGCTTCAAAAGACAGTAAGAGGTTTTTTTTTCTCAATTAAACACAGATGAGGTCTTTGTGATGTCATGTCAGTAAGCCTCCCGTGTCTCTGGCCCTTTTCTGACTCCTAGACTGTTTAAGGATCGCTTCAAAAGACAGTAAGAGGTTTTTTTTCTCAATTAAACACAGATGAGGTCTTTGTGATGTCATGTCAGTAGGCATCCAGTGTCTCTGGCACTTTTCTGACTCCTAGATTGTTAAAGGATCGCTTCAAAAGACAGTAAGAGGTTTTTTTCTCAATTAAACACAGATGAGGTCTTTGTGATGTCATGTCAGTAGGCATCCAGTGTCTCTGGCCCTTTTCTGACTCCTAGACTGTTTAAGGATCGCTTCAAAAGACAGTAAGAGGTTTTTTTTCTCAATTAAACACAGATGAGGTCTTTGTGATGTCATGTCAGTAGGCCTCCATTGTCTCTGGCCATTTTCTGACATCTAGACTGTTTAAGGATCGCTTCAAAAGACAGTAAGAGGTTTTTTTTCTCAATTAAACACAGATGAGGTCTTTGTGATGTCATGTCAGTAGGCCTCCAGTGTCTCTGGCCCTTTTCTGACTCCTAGACTGTTTAAGGATCGCTTCAAAAGACAGTAAGAGGTTTTTTTTTCTCAATTAAACACAGATGAGGTCTTTGTGATGTCATGTCAGTAGGCATCCAGTGTCTCTGGCCCTTTTCTGACTCCTAGACTGTTTAAGGATGGCTTCAAAAGACAGTAAGAGGTTTTTTTTCTCAATTAAACACAGATGAGGTCTTTGTGATGTCATGTCAGTAGGCATCCTGTGTCTCTGGCCCTTTTCTGTCTCCTAGACTGTTTAAGGATCACTTCAAAAGACAGTAAGAGGTTTTTTTTCTCAATTAAACACAGATGAGGTCTTTGTGATGTCATGTCAGTAGGCATCCTGTGTCTCTGGCCCTTTTCTGTCTCCTAGACTGTTTAAGGATCACTTCAAAAGACAGTAAGAGGTTTTTTTTCTCAATTAAACACAGATGAGGTCTTTGTGATGTCATGTCAGTAGGCATCCAGTGTCTCTGGCCATTTTCTGACTCCTAGATTGTTTAAGGATGGCTTCAAAAGACAGTAAGAGGTTTTTATCCCCAATTAAAGACAGATGAGGTCTTTGTGATGTCATGTCAGTAGGCCTCCTGTGTCCCTGGCCCTTTTCTGACTCCTAGACTGTTTAAGGATTGCTTCAAAAGACAGTAAGAGGTTTTTTTTCTCAATTAAACACAGATGATGTCTTTGTGATGTCATGTCAGTAGGCCTCCAGTGTCTCTGGCCCTTTTCTGACTCCTAGACTGTTTAAGGATCGCTTCAAAAGACAGTAAGAGGTTTTTTTTCTCAATTAAACACAGATGAGGTCTTTGTGATGTCATGTCAGTAGGCCTCCAGTGTCTCTGGCCCTTTTCTGACTCCTAGACTGTTTAAGGATCGCTTCAAAAGACAGTAAGAGGTTTTTTTTCTCAATTAAACACAGATGAGGTCTTTGTGATGTCATGTCAGTAGGCCTCCTGTGTCCCTGGCCCTTTTCTGACTCCTAGACTGTTTAAGGATTGCTTCAAAAGACAGTAAGAGGTTTTTTTTCTCAATTAAACACAGATGAGGTCTTTGTGATGTCAGGTCAGTAGGCCTCCAGTGTCTCTGGCCCTTTTCTGACTCCTAGACTGTTTAAGGATCGCTTCAAAAGACATTAAGAGGTTTTTTTCTTCTCAATTAAACACAGGTGAGGTCTTTGTGATGTCAGGTCAGTAGGTATCCAGTGTCTCTGGCCCTATTCTGACTTTTAGTCTGTTTAAAGATCGCCCCAAAAGGCAGTAAGAGGTTTTTTTTCTCAATTAAACACAGATGAGGTCTTTGTGATGTCATGTCAGTAGGCATCCAGTGTCTCTGGCCCTTTTCTGACTCCTAGACTGTTTAAGGATCGCTTCAAAAGACAGTAAGAGGTTTTTTTTCTCAATTAAACACAGATGAGGTCTTTGTGATGTCATGTCAGTAGGCCTCCAGTGTCTCTGGCCCTTTTCTGACTCCTAGACTGTTTAAGGATCGCTTCAAAAGACAGTAAGAGGTTTTTTTTCTCAATTAAACACAGATGAGGTCTTTGTGATGTCATGTCAGTAGGCCTCCAGTGTCTCTGGACCTTTTCTGACTCCTAGACTATTTAAGGATCGCTTCAAAAGACATTAAGAGGTTTTTTTCTTCTCAATTAAACACAGGTGAGGTCTTTGTGATGTCAGGTCAGTAGGTATCCAGTGTCTCTGGCCCTTTTCTGACTTTTAGTCTGTTTAAAGATCGCCCCAAAAGGCAGTAAGAGTTTTTTTTTTCTCAATTAAACACAGATGAGGTCTTTGTGATGTCATGTCAGTAGGCATCCAGTGTCTCTGGCACTTTTCTGACTCCTAGACTGTTTAAGGATCGCCCCAAAAGGCAGTAAGAGGTTTTTTTTTTCTCAATTAAACACAGATGAGGTCTTTGTGATGTCATGTCAGTAGGCATCCAGTGTCTCTGGCCCTTTTCTGACTCCTAGACTGTTTAAAGATCGCCCAAAAGGCAGTAAGAGGTTTTTTTCTTCTCAATTAAACAAAGGTGAGGTCTTTGTGATATCATGTCCGTAGGTATCCAGTGTCTCTGGCCGTTTTCTAACTTTTAGTCTGTTTAAAGATGGCCCCAAAAGGCAGTAAGAGGTTTTTTCTCCTCAATTAAACACATTGGAGGTCTTTGTGATATCATGTCCGTAGGTATCCAGTGTCTCTGGCCCTTTTCTAACTTTTAGTCT
This sequence comes from Paroedura picta, assembly GCF_049243985.1. Classification (NCBI taxonomy): domain Eukaryota; kingdom Metazoa; phylum Chordata; class Lepidosauria; order Squamata; family Gekkonidae; genus Paroedura; species Paroedura picta. The sequence continues at coordinate 13,040,875 of NC_135385.1, read as the reverse complement.
GTTTAAAGATGGCCCCAAAAGGCAGTAAGAGGTTTTTTCTCCTCAATTAAACACAGGGGAGGTCTTTGTGATATCATGTCAGTAGGTATCCAGTGTCTCTGGCCCTTTTCTAACTTTTAGTCTGTTTAAAGATCGCCCCAAAAGGCAGTAAAAGGTTTTTTTCTTCTCAATTAAACACAGATGAGGTCTTTGTGATGTCATGTCAGTAAGCATCCAGTGTCTCTGTCCCTTTTCTTACTCCTAGACTGTTTAAGGATCGCTTCAAAAGACAGTAAGAGGTTTTTTTTCTCAATTAAACACAGATGAGGTCTTTGTGATGTCATGTCAGTAGGCCTCCATTGTCTCTGGCCCTTTTCTGACTCCTAGACTGTTTAAGGATCGCTTCAAAAGACAGTAAGAGGTTTTTTTTCTCAATTAAACACAGATGAGGTCTTTGTGATGTCATGTCAGTAGGCCTCCAGTGTCTCTGGCCATTTTCTGACTCCTAGATTGTTTGAGGATGGCTTCAAAAGACAGTAAGAGGTTTTTATCCCCAATTAAACACAGATGAGGTCTTTGTGATGTCATGTCAGTAGGCCTCCATTGTCTCTGGCCCTTTTCTGACTCCTAGACTGTTTAAGGATCGCTTCAAAAGACAGTAAGAGTTTTTTTTTCTCAATTAAACACAGATGAGGTCTTTGTGATGTCATGTCAGTAGGCCTCCAGTGTCTCTGGCCCTTTTCTGACTCCTAGACTGTTTAAGGATCGCTTCAAAAGACAGTAAGAGGTTTTTTTTTCTCAATTAAACACAGATGAGGTCTTTGTGATGTCATGTCAGTAAGCCTCCAGTGTCTCTGGCCCTTTTCTGACTCCTAGACTGTTTAAGGATCGCTTCAAAAGACAGTAAGAGGTTTTTTTTCTCAATTAAACACAGATGAGGTCTTTGTGATGTCATGTCAGTAGGCATCCAGTGTCTCTGGCACTTTTCTGACTCCTAGATTGTTAAAGGATCGCTTCAAAAGACAGTAAGAGGTTTTTTTCTCAATTAAACACAGATGAGGTCTTTGTGATGTCATGTCAGTAGGCATCCAGTGTCTCTGGCCCTTTTCTGACTCCTAGACTGTTTAAGGATCGCTTCAAAAGACAGTAAGAGGTTTTTTTTCTCAATTAAACACAGATGAGGTCTTTGTGATGTCATGTCAGTAGGCCTCCATTGTCTCTGGCCATTTTCTGACTCCTAGACTGTTTAAGGATCGCTTCAAAAGACAGTAAGAGGTTTTTTTTCTCAATTAAACACAGATGAGGTCTTTGTGATGTCATGTCAGTAGGCCTCCAGTGTCTCTGGCCCTTTTCTGACTCCTAGACTGTTTAAGGATCGCTTCAAAAGACAGTAAGAGGTTTTTTTTTCTCAATTAAACACAGATGAGGTCTTTGTGATGTCATGTCAGTAGGCATCCAGTGTCTCTGGCCCTTTTCTGACTCCTAGACTGTTTAAGGATGGCTTCAAAAGACAGTAAGAGGTTTTTTTTCTCAATTAAACACAGATGAGGTCTTTGTGATGTCATGTCAGTAGGCATCCTGTGTCTCTGGCCCTTTTCTGTCTCCTAGACTGTTTAAGGATCACTTCAAAAGACAGTAAGAGGTTTTTTTTCTCAATTAAACACAGATGAGGTCTTTGTGATGTCATGTCAGTAGGCATCCTGTGTCTCTGGCCCTTTTCTGTCTCCTAGACTGTTTAAGGATCACTTCAAAAGACAGTAAGAGGTTTTTTTTCTCAATTAAACACAGATGAGGTCTTTGTGATGTCATGTCAGTAGGCATCCAGTGTCTCTGGCCATTTTCTGACTCCTAGATTGTTTAAGGATGGCTTCAAAAGACAGTAAGAGGTTTTTATCCCCAATTAAACACAGATGAGGTCTTTGTGATGTCATGTCAGTAGGCCTCCTGTGTCCCTGGCCCTTTTCTGACTCCTAGACTGTTTAAGGATTGCTTCAAAAGACAGTAAGAGGTTTTTTTTCTCAATTAAACACAGATGATGTCTTTGTGATGTCATGTCAGTAGGCCTCCAGTGTCTCTGGCCCTTTTCTGACTCCTAGACTGTTTAAGGATCGCTTCAAAAGACAGTAAGAGGTTTTTTTTCTCAATTAAACACAGATGAGGTCTTTGTGATGTCATGTCAGTAGGCCTCCAGTGTCTCTGGCCCTTTTCTGACTCCTAGACTGTTTAAGGATCGCTTCAAAAGACAGTAAGAGGTTTTTTTTCTCAATTAAACACAGATGAGGTCTTTGTGATGTCATGTCAGTAGGCCTCCTGTGTCCCTGGCCCTTTTCTGACTCCTAGACTGTTTAAGGATTGCTTCAAAAGACAGTAAGAGGTTTTTTTTCTCAATTAAACACAGATGAGGTCTTTGTGATGTCAGGTCAGTAGGCCTCCAGTGTCTCTGGCCCTTTTCTGACTCCTAGACTGTTTAAGGATCGCTTCAAAAGACATTAAGAGGTTTTTTTCTTCTCAATTAAACACAGGTGAGGTCTTTGTGATGTCAGGTCAGTAGGTATCCAGTGTCTCTGGCCCTTTTCTGACTTTTAGTCTGTTTAAAGATCGCCCCAAAAGGCAGTAAGAGGTTTTTTTTCTCAATTAAACACAGATGAGGTCTTTGTGATGTCATGTCAGTAGGCATCCAGTGTCTCTGGCCCTTTTCTGACTCCTAGACTGTTTAAGGATCGCTTCAAAAGACAGTAAGAGGTTTTTTTTCTCAATTAAACACAGATGAGGTCTTTGTGATGTCATGTCAGTAGGCCTCCAGTGTCTCTGGCCCTTTTCTGACTCCTAGACTGTTTAAGGATCGCTTCAAAAGACAGTAAGAGGTTTTTTTTCTCAATTAAACACAGATGAGGTCTTTGTGATGTCATGTCAGTAGGCCTCCAGTGTCTCTGGACCTTTTCTGACTCCTAGACTATTTAAGGATCGCTTCAAAAGACATTAAGAGGTTTTTTTCTTCTCAATTAAACACAGGTGAGGTCTTTGTGATGTCAGGTCAGTAGGTATCCAGTGTCTCTGGCCCTTTTCTGACTTTTAGTCTGTTTAAAGATCGCCCCAAAAGGCAGTAAGAGGTTTTTTTTTTCTCAATTAAACACAGATGAGGTCTTTGTGATGTCATGTCAGTAGGCATCCAGTGTCTCTGGCCCTTTTCTGACTCCTAGACTGTTTAAGGATCACTTCAAAAGACAGAAAGAGGTTTTTTTTCTCAATTAAACACAGATGAGGTCTTTGTGATGTCATGTCAGTAGGCATCCAGTGTCTCTGGCCCTTTTCTGACTCCTAGATAGTTTAAGGATCGCTTCAAAAGACAGTAAGAGGTTTTTTTCCCCAATTAAACACAGATGAGGTCTTTGTGATGTCATGTCAGTAGGCCTCCTGTGTCCCTGGCCGTTTTCTGACTCCTAGACTGTTTAAGGATCGCTCCAAAAGACAGTAAGAGGTTTTTTTTTCTCAATTAAACACAGATGAGGTCTTTGTGATGTCATGTCAGTAGGCATCCAGTGTCTCTGGCCCTTTTCTGACTCCTAGATAGTTTAAGGATCGCTTCAAAAGACAGTAAGAGGTTTTTTTCTCAATTAAACACAGATGAGGTTTTTGTGATGTCATGTCAGTAGGCATCCAGTGTCTCTGGCCCTTTTCTGACTCCTAGACTGTTTAAGGATCGCTTCAAAAGACAGTAAGAGGTTTTTTTTCTCAATTAAACACAGATGAGGTCTTTGTGATGTCATGTCAGTAGGCCTCCATTGTCTCTGGCCATTTTCTGACTCCTAGACTGTTTAAGGATCGCTTCAAAAGACAGTAAGAGGTTTTTTTTCTCAATTAAACACAGATGAGGTCTTTGTGATGTCATGTCAGTAGGCCTCCAGTGTCTCTGGCCCTTTTCTGACTCCTAGACTGTTTAAGGATCGCTTCAAAAGACAGTAAGAGGTTTTTTTTTCTCAATTAAACACAGACGAGGTCTTTGTGATGTCATGTCAGTAGGCATCCAGTGTCTCTGGCCCTTTTCTGACACCTAGACTGTTTAAGGATGGCTTCAAAAGACAGTAAGAGGTTTTTTTTCTCAATTAAACACAGATGAGGTCTTTGTGATGTCATGTCAGTAGGCATCCTGTGTCTCTGGCCCTTTTCTGTCTCCTAGACTGTTTAAGGATCACTTCAAAAGACAGTAAGAGGTTTTTTTTCTCAATTAAACACAGATGAGGTCTTTGTGATGTCATGTCAGTAGGCATCCTGTGTCTCTGGCCCTTTTCTGTCTCCTAGACTGTTTAAGGATCACTTCAAAAGACAGTAAGAGGTTTTTTTTCTCAATTAAACACAGATGAGGTCTTTGTGATGTCATGTCAGTAGGCATCCAGTGTCTCTGGCCATTTTCTGACTCCTAGATTGTTTAAGGATGGCTTCAAAAGACAGTAAGAGGTTTTTATCCCCAATTAAACACAGATGAGGTCTTTGTGATGTCATGTCAGTAGGCCTCCTGTGTCCCTGGCCCTTTTCTGACTCCTAGACTGTTTAAGGATTGCTTCAAAAGACAGTAAGAGGTTTTTTTTCTCAATTAAACACAGATGAGGTCTTTGTGATGTCATGTCAGTAGGCCTCCAGTGTCTCTGGCCCTTTTCTGACTCCTAGACTGTTTAAGGATCGCTTCAAAAGACAGTAAGAGGTTTTTTTTCTCAATTAAACACAGATGAGGTCTTTGTGATGTCATGTCAGTAGGCCTCCAGTGTCTCTGGCCCTTTTCTGACTCCTAGACTGTTTAAGGATCGCTTCAAAAGACAGTAAGAGGTTTTTTTTCTCAATTAAACACAGATGAGGTCTTTGTGATGTCATGTCAGTAGGCCTCCTGTGTCCCTGGCCCTTTTCTGACTCCTAGACTGTTTAAGGATTGCTTCAAAAGACAGTAAGAGGTTTTTTTTCTCAATTAAACACAGATGAGGTCTTTGTGATGTCAGGTCAGTAGGCCTCCAGTGTCTCTGGCCCTTTTCTGACTCCTAGACTGTTTAAGGATCGCTTCAAAAGACATTAAGAGGTTTTTTTCTTCTCAATTAAACACAGGTGAGGTCTTTGTGATGTCAGGTCAGTAGGTATCCAGTGTCTCTGGCCCTTTTCTGACTTTTAGTCTGTTTAAAGATCGCCCCAAAAGGCAGTAAGAGGTTTTTTTTCTCAATTAAACACAGATGAGGTCTTTGTGATGTCATGTCAGTAGGCATCCAGTGTCTCTGGCCCTTTTCTGACTCCTAGACTGTTTAAGGATCGCTTCAAAAGACAGTAAGAGGTTTTTTTTCTCAATTAAACACAGATGAGGTCTTTGTGATGTCATGTCAGTAGGCATCCTGTGTCTCTGGCCCTTTTCTGTCTCCTAGACTGTTTAAGGATCACTTCAAAAGACAGTAAGAGGTTTTTTTTCTCAATTAAACACAGATGAGGTCTTTGTGATGTCATGTCAGTAGGCATCCAGTGTCTCTGGCCATTTTCTGACTCCTAGATTGTTTAAGGATGGCTTCAAAAGACAGTAAGAGGTTTTTATCCCCAATTAAACACAGATGAGGTCTTTGTGATGTCATGTCAGTAGGCCTCCTGTGTCCCTGGCCCTTTTCTGACTCCTAGACTGTTTAAGGATTGCTTCAAAAGACAGTAAGAGGTTTTTTTTCTCAATTAAACACAGATGATGTCTTTGTGATGTCATGTCAGTAGGCCTCCAGTGTCTCTGGCCCTTTTCTGACTCCTAGACTGTTTAAGGATCGCTTCAAAAGACAGTAAGAGGTTTTTTTTCTCAATTAAACACAGATGAGGTCTTTGTGATGTCATGTCAGTAGGCCTCCAGTGTCTCTGGCCCTTTTCTGACTCCTAGACTGTTTAAGGATCGCTTCAAAAGACAGTAAGAGGTTTTTTTTCTCAATTAAACACAGATGAGGTCTTTGTGATGTCATGTCAGTAGGCCTCCTGTGTCCCTGGCCCTTTTCTGACTCCTAGACTGTTTAAGGATTGCTTCAAAAGACAGTAAGAGGTTTTTTTTCTCAATTAAACACAGATGAGGTCTTTGTGATGTCAGGTCAGTAGGCCTCCAGTGTCTCTGGCCCTTTTCTGACTCCTAGACTGTTTAAGGATCGCTTCAAAAGACATTAAGAGGTTTTTTTCTTCTCAATTAAACACAGGTGAGGTCTTTGTGATGTCAGGTCAGTAGGTATCCAGTGTCTCTGGCCCTTTTCTGACTTTTAGTCTGTTTAAAGATCGCCCCAAAAGGCAGTAAGAGGTTTTTTTTCTCAATTAAACACAGATGAGGTCTTTGTGATGTCATGTCAGTAGGCATCCAGTGTCTCTGGCCCTTTTCTGACTCCTAGACTGTTTAAGGATCGCTTCAAAAGACAGTAAGAGGTTTTTTTTCTCAATTAAACACAGATGAGGTCTTTGTGATGTCATGTCAGTAGGCCTCCAGTGTCTCTGGCCCTTTTCTGACTCCTAGACTGTTTAAGGATCGCTTCAAAAGACAGTAAGAGGTTTTTTTTCTCAATTAAACACAGATGAGGTCTTTGTGATGTCATGTCAGTAGGCCTCCAGTGTCTCTGGACCTTTTCTGACTCCTAGACTATTTAAGGATCGCTTCAAAAGACATTAAGAGGTTTTTTTCTTCTCAATTAAACACAGGTGACGTCTTTGTGATGTCAGGTCAGTAGGTATCCAGTGTCTCTGGCCCTTTTCTGACTTTTAGTCTGTTTAAAGATCGCCCCAAAAGGCAGTAAGAGGTTTTTTTTTTCTCAATTAAACACAGATGAGGTCTTTGTGATGTCATGTCAGTAGGCATCCAGTGTCTCTGGCACTTTTCTGACTCCTAGACTGTTTAAGGATCGCCCCAAAAGGCAGTAAGAGGTTTTTTTTTTCTCAATTAAACACAGATGAGGTCTTTGTGATGTCATGTCAGTAGGCATCCAGTGTCTCTGGCCCTTTTCTGACTCCTAGACTGTTTAAAGATCGCCCAAAAGGCAGTAAGAGGTTTTTTTCTTCTCAATTAAACAAAGGTGAGGTCTTTGTGATATCATGTCCGTAGGTATCCAGTGTCTCTGGCCGTTTTCTAACTTTTAGTCTGTTTAAAGATGGCCCCAAAAGGCAGTAAGAGGTTTTTTCTCCTCAATTAAACACATTGGAGGTCTTTGTGATATCATGTCCGTAGGTATCCAGTGTCTCTGGCCCTTTTCTAACTTTTAGTCTGTTTAAAGATGGCCCCAAAAGGCAGTAAGAGGTTTTTTCTCCTCAATTAAACACAGGGGAGGTCTTTGTGATATCATGTCAGTAGGTATCCAGTGTCTCTGGCCCTTTTCTAACTTTTAGTCTGTTTAAAGATCGCCCCAAAAGGCAGTAAAAGGTTTTTTTCTTCTCAATTAAACACAGATGAGGTCTTTGTGATGTCATGTCAGTAAGCATCCAGTGTCTCTGGCCCTTTTCTTACTCCTAGACTGTTTAAGGATCGCTTCAAAAGACAGTAAGAGGTTTTTTTTCTCAATTAAACACAGATGAGGTCTTTGTGATGTCATGTCAGTAGGCCTCCATTGTCTCTGGCCCTTTTCTGACTCCTAGACTGTTTAAGGATCGCTTCAAAAGACAGTAAGAGGTTTTTTTTCTCAATTAAACACAGATGAGGTCTTTGTGATGTCATGTCAGTAGGCCTCCAGTGTCTCTGGCCATTTTCTGACTCCTAGATTGTTTGAGGATGGCTTCAAAAGACAGTAAGAGGTTTTTATCCCCAATTAAACACAGATGAGGTCTTTGTGATGTCATGTCAGTAGGCCTCCATTGTCTCTGGCCCTTTTCTGACTCCTAGACTGTTTAAGGATCGCTTCAAAAGACAGTAAGAGTTTTTTTTTCTCAATTAAACACAGATGAGGTCTTTGTGATGTCATGTCAGTAGGCCTCCAGTGTCTCTGGCCCTTTTCTGACTCCTAGACTGTTTAAGGATCGCTTCAAAAGACAGTAAGAGGTTTTTTTTTCTCAATTAAACACAGATGAGGTCTTTGTGATGTCATGTCAGTAAGCCTCCAGTGTCTCTGGCCCTTTTCTGACTCCTAGACTGTTTAAGGATCGCTTCAAAAGACAGTAAGAGGTTTTTTTTCTCAATTAAACACAGATGAGGTCTTTGTGATGTCATGTCAGTAGGCATCCAGTGTCTCTGGCACTTTTCTGACTCCTAGATTGTTAAAGGATCGCTTCAAAAGACAGTAAGAGGTTTTTTTCTCAATTAAACACAGATGAGGTCTTTGTGATGTCATGTCAGTAGGCATCCAGTGTCTCTGGCCCTTTTCTGACTCCTAGACTGTTTAAGGATCGCTTCAAAAGACAGTAAGAGGTTTTTTTTCTCAATTAAACACAGATGAGGTCTTTGTGATGTCATGTCAGTAGGCCTCCATTGTCTCTGGCCATTTTCTGACTCCTAGACTGTTTAAGGATCGCTTCAAAAGACAGTAAGAGGTTTTTTTTCTCAATTAAACACAGATGAGGTCTTTGTGATGTCATGTCAGTAGGCCTCCAGTGTCTCTGGCCCTTTTCTGACTCCTAGACTGTTTAAGGATCGCTTCAAAAGACAGTAAGAGGTTTTTTTTCTCAATTAAACACAGATGAGGTCTTTGTGATGTCATGTCAGTAGGCATCCAGTGTCTCTGGCCCTTTTCTGACTCCTAGACTGTTTAAGGATGGCTTCAAAAGACAGTAAGAGGTTTTTTTTTCTCAATTAAACACAGATGAGGTCTTTGTGATGTCATGTCAGTAGGCATCCTGTGTCTCTGGCCCTTTTCTGTCTCCTAGACTGTTTAAGGATCACTTCAAAAGACAGTAAGAGGTTTTTTTTCTCAATTAAACACAGATGAGGTCTTTGTGATGTCATGTCAGTAGGCATCCTGTGTCTCTGGCCCTTTTCTGTCTCCTAGACTGTTTAAGGATCACTTCAAAAGACAGTAAGAGGTTTTTTTTCTCAATTAAACACAGATGAGGTCTTTGTGATGTCATGTCAGTAGGCATCCAGTGTCTCTGGCCATTTTCTGACTCCTAGATTGTTTAAGGATGGCTTCAAAAGACAGTAAGAGGTTTTTATCCCCAATTAAACACAGATGAGGTCTTTGTGATGTCATGTCAGTAGGCCTCCTGTGTCCCTGGCCCTTTTCTGACTCCTAGACTGTTTAAGGATTGCTTCAAAAGACAGTAAGAGGTTTTTTTTCTCAATTAAACACAGATGATGTCTTTGTGATGTCATGTCAGTAGGCCTCCAGTGTCTCTGGCCCTTTTCTGACTCCTAGACTGTTTAAGGATCGCTTCAAAAGACAGTAAGAGGTTTTTTTTCTCAATTAAACACAGATGAGGTCTTTGTGATGTCATGTCAGTAGGCCTCCAGTGTCTCTGGCCCTTTTCTGACTCCTAGACTGTTTAAGGATCGCTTCAAAAGACAGTAAGAGGTTTTTTTTCTCAATTAAACACAGATGAGGTCTTTGTGATGTCATGTCAGTAGGCCTCCTGTGTCCCTGGCCCTTTTCTGACTCCTAGACTGTTTAAGGATTGCTTCAAAAGACAGTAAGAGGTTTTTTTTCTCAATTAAACACAGATGAGGTCTTTGTGATGTCAGGTCAGTAGGCCTCCAGTGTCTCTGGCCCTTTTCTGACTCCTAGACTGTTTAAGGATCGCTTCAAAAGACATTAAGAGGTTTTTTTCTTCTCAATTAAACACAGGTGAGGTCTTTGTGATGTCAGGTCAGTAGGTATCCAGTGTCTCTGGCCCTTTTCTGACTTTTAGTCTGTTTAAAGATCGCCCCAAAAGGCAGTAAGAGGTTTTTTTTCTCAATTAAACACAGATGAGGTCTTTGTGATGTCATGTCAGTAGGCATCCAGTGTCTCTGGCCCTTTTCTGACTCCTAGACTGTTTAAGGATCGCTTCAAAAGACAGTAAGAGGTTTTTTTTCTCAATTAAACACAGATGAGGTCTTTGTGATGTCATGTCAGTAGGCCTCCAGTGTCTCTGGCCCTTTTCTGACTCCTAGACTGTTTAAGGATCGCTTCAAAAGACAGTAAGAGGTTTTTTTTCTCAATTAAACACAGATGAGGTCTTTGTGATGTCATGTCAGTAGGCCTCCAGTGTCTCTGGACCTTTTCTGACTCCTAGACTATTTAAGGATCGCTTCAAAAGACATTAAGAGGTTTTTTTCTTCTCAATTAAACACAGGTGAAGTCTTTGTGATGTCAGGTCAGTAGGTATCCAGTGTCTCTGGCCCTTTTCTGACTTTTAGTCTGTTTAAAGATCGCCCCAAAAGGCAGTAAGAGGTTTTTTTTTTCTCAATTAAACACAGATGAGGTCTTTGTGATGTCATGTCAGTAGGCATCCAGTGTCTCTGGCCCTTTTCTGACTCCTAGACTGTTTAAGGATCACTTCAAAAGACAGAAAGAGGTTTTTTTTCTCAATTAAACACAGATGAGGTCTTTGTGATGTCATGTCAGTAGGCATCCAGTGTCTCTGGCCCTTTTCTGACTCCTAGATAGTTTAAGGATCGCTTCAAAAGACAGTAAGAGGTTTTTTTCCCCAATTAAACACAGATGAGGTCTTTGTGATGTCATGTCAGTAGGCCTCCTGTGTCCCTGGCCGTTTTCTGACTCCTAGACTGTTTAAGGATCGCTCCAAAAGACAGTAAGAGGTTTTTTTTTCTCAATTAAACACAGATGAGGTCTTTGTGATGTCATGTCAGTAGGCATCCAGTGTCTCTGGCCCTTTTCTGACTCCTAGATAGTTTAAGGATCGCTTCAAAAGACAGTAAGAGGTTTTTTTCTCAATTAAACACAGATGAGGTTTTTGTGATGTCATGTCAGTAGGCATCCAGTGTCTCTGGCCCTTTTCTGACTCCTAGACTGTTTAAGGATCGCTTCAAAAGACAGTAAGAGGTTTTTTTTCTCAATTAAACACAGATGAGGTCTTTGTGATGTCATGTCAGTAGGCCTCCATTGTCTCTGGCCATTTTCTGACTCCTAGACTGTTTAAGGATCGCTTCAAAAGACAGTAAGAGGTTTTTTTTCTCAATTAAACACAGATGAGGTCTTTGTGATGTCATGTCAGTAGGCCTCCAGTGTCTCTGGCCCTTTTCTGACTCCTAGACTGTTTAAGGATCGCTTCAAAAGACAGTAAGAGGTTTTTTTTTCTCAATTAAACACAGATGAGGTCTTTGTGATGTCATGTCAGTAGGCATCCAGTGTCTCTGGCCCTTTTCTGACTCCTAGACTGTTTAAGGATGGCTTCAAAAGACAGTAAGAGGTTTTTTTTCTCAATTAAACACAGATGAGGTCTTTGTGATGTCATGTCAGTAGGCATCCTGTGTCTCTGGCCCTTTTCTGTCTCCTAGACTGTTTAAGGATCACTTCAAAAGACAGTAAGAGGTTTTTTTTCTCAATTAAACACAGATGAGGTCTTTGTGATGTCATGTCAGTAGGCATCCTGTGTCTCTGGCCCTTTTCTGTCTCCTAGACTGTTTAAGGATCACTTCAAAAGACAGTAAGAGGTTTTTTTTCTCAATTAAACACAGATGAGGTCTTTGTGATGTCATGTCAGTAGGCATCCAGTGTCTCTGGCCATTTTCTGACTCCTAGATTGTTTAAGGATGGCTTCAAAAGACAGTAAGAGGTTTTTATCCCCAATTAAACACAGATGAGGTCTTTGTGATGTCATGTCAGTAGGCCTCCTGTGTCCCTGGCCCTTTTCTGACTCCTAGACTGTTTAAGGATTGCTTCAAAAGACAGTAAGAGGTTTTTTTTCTCAATTAAACACAGATGAGGTCTTTGTGATGTCATGTCAGTAGGCCTCCAGTGTCTCTGGCCCTTTTCTGACTCCTAGACTGTTTAAGGATCGCTTCAAAAGACAGTAAGAGGTTTTTTTTCTCAATTAAACACAGATGAGGTCTTTGTGATGTCATGTCAGTAGGCCTCCAGTGTCTCTGGCCCTTTTCTGACTCCTAGACTGTTTAAGGATCGCTTCAAAAGACAGTAAGAGGTTTTTTTTCTCAATTAAACACAGATGAGGTCTTTGTGATGTCATGTCAGTAGGCCTCCTGTGTCCCTGGCCCTTTTCTGACTCCTAGACTGTTTAAGGATTTCTTCAAAAGACAGTAAGAGGTTTTTTTTCTCAATTAAACACAGATGAGGTCTTTGTGATGTCAGGTCAGTAGGCCTCCAGTGTCTCTGGCCCTTTTCTGACTCCTAGACTGTTTAAGGATCGCTTCAAAAGACATTAAGAGGTTTTTTTCTTCTCAATTAAACACAGGTGAGGTCTTTGTGATGTCAGGTCAGTAGGTATCCAGTGTCTCTGGCCCTTTTCTGACTTTTAGTCTGTTTAAAGATCGCCCCAAAAGGCAGTAAGAGGTTTTTTTTCTCAATTAAACACAGATGAGGTCTTTGTGATGTCATGTCAGTAGGCATCCAGTGTCTCTGGCCCTTTTCTGACTCCTAGACTGTTTAAGGATCGCTTCAAAAGACAGTAAGAGGTTTTTTTTCTCAATTAAACACAGATGAGGTCTTTGTGATGTCATGTCAGTAGGCCTCCAGTGTCTCTGGCCCTTTTCTGACTCCTAGACTGTTTAAGGATCGCTTCAAAAGACAGTAAGAGGTTTTTTTTCTCAATTAAACACAGATGAGGTCTTTGTGATGTCATGTCAGTAGGCCTCCAGTGTCTCTGGACCTTTTCTGACTCCTAGACTATTTAAGGATCGCTTCAAAAGACATTAAGAGGTTTTTTTCTTCTCAATTAAACACAGGTGAGGTCTTTGTGATGTCAGGTCAGTAGGTATCCAGTGTCTCTGGCCCTTTTCTGACTTTTAGTCTGTTTAAAGATCGCCCCAAAAGGCAGTAAGAGGTTTTTTTTTTCTCAATTAAACACAGATGAGGTCTTTGTGATGTCATGTCAGTAGGCATCCAGTGTCTCTGGCCCTTTTCTGACTCCTAGACTGTTTAAGGATCACTTCAAAAGACAGAAAGAGGTTTTTTTTCTCAATTAAACACAGATGAGGTCTTTGTGATGTCATGTCAGTAGGCATCCAGTGTCTCTGGCCCTTTTCTGACTCCTAGATAGTTTAAGGATCGCTTCAAAAGACAGTAAGAGGTTTTTTTCCCCAATTAAACACAGATGAGGTCTTTGTGATGTCATGTCAGTAGGCCTCCTGTGTCCCTGGCCGTTTTCTGACTCCTAGACTGTTTAAGGATCGCTCCAAAAGACAGTAAGAGGTTTTTTTTTCTCAATTAAACACAGATGAGGTCTTTGTGATGTCATGTCAGTAGGCATCCAGTGTCTCTGGCCCTTTTCTGACTCCTAGATAGTTTAAGGATCGCTTCAAAAGACAGTAAGAGGTTTTTATCCCCAATTAAACACAGATGAGGTCTTTGTGATGTCATGTCAGTAGGCCTCCTGTGTCCCTGGCCATTTTCTGACTCCTAGACTGTTTAAGGATCGCTCCAAAAGACAGTAAGAGGTTTTTTTTTCTCAATTAAACACAGATGAGGTCTTTGTGATGTCATGTCAGTAGGCATCCAGTGTCTCTGGCCCTTTTCTGACTCCTAGACTGTTTAAGGATCGCTTCAAAAGACAGTAGGAGGTTTTTTTTCTCAATTAAACACAGATGAGGTCTTTGTGATGTCATGTCAGTAGGCCTCCTGTGTCCCTGGCCCTTTTCTGACTCCTAGACTGTTTAAGGATTGCTTCAAAAGACAGTAAGAGGTTTTTTTTCTCAATTAAACACAGATGAGGTCTTTGTGATGTCAGGTCAGTAGGCCTCCAGTGTCTCTGGCCCTTTTCTGACTCCTAGACTGTTTAAGGATCGCTTCAAAAGACATTAAGAGGTTTTTTTCTTCTCAATTAAACACAGGTGAGGTCTTTGTGATGTCAGGTCAGTAGGTATCCAGTGTCTCTGGCCCTTTTCTGACTTTTAGTCTGTTTAAAGATCGCCCCAAAAGGCAGTAAGAGGTTTTTTTTCTCAATTAAACACAGATGAGGTCTTTGTGATGTCATGTCAGTAGGCATCCAGTGTCTCTGGCCCTTTTCTGACTCCTAGACTGTTTAAGGATCGCTTCAAAAGACAGTAAGAGGTTTTTTTTCTCAATTAAACACAGATGAGGTCTTTGTGATGTCATGTCAGTAGGCCTCCAGTGTCTCTGGCCCTTTTCTGACTCCTAGACTGTTTAAGGATCGCTTCAAAAGACAGTAAGAGGTTTTTTTTCTCAATTAAACACAGATGAGGTCTTTGTGATGTCATGTCAGTAGGCCTCCAGTGTCTCTGGACCTTTTCTGACTCCTAGACTATTTAAGGATCGCTTCAAAAGACATTAAGAGGTTTTTTTCTTCTCAATTAAACACAGGTGAGGTCTTTGTGATGTCAGGTCAGTAGGTATCCAGTGTCTCTGGCCCTTTTCTGACTTTTAGTCTGTTTAAAGATCGCCCCAAAAGGCAGTAAGAGGTTTTTTTTTTCTCAATTAAACACAGATGAGGTCTTTGTGATGTCATGTCAGTAGGCATCCAGTGTCTCTGGCCCTTTTCTGACTCCTAGACTGTTTAAGGATCACTTCAAAAGACAGAAAGAGGTTTTTTTTCTCAATTAAACACAGATGAGGTCTTTGTAATGTCATGTCAGTAGGCATCCAGTGTCTCTGGCCCTTTTCTGACTCCTAGATAGTTTAAGGATCGCTTCAAAAGACAGTAAGAGGTTTTTTTCCCCAATTAAACACAGATGAGGTCTTTGTGATGTCATGTCAGTAGGCCTCCTGTGTCCCTGGCCGTTTTCTGACTCCTAGACTGTTTAAGGATCGCTCCAAAAGACAGTAAGAGGTTTTTTTTTCTCAATTAAACACAGATGAGGTCTTTGTGATGTCATGTCAGTAGGCATCCAGTGTCTCTGGCCCTTTTCTGACTCCTAGATAGTTTAAGGATCGCTTCAAAAGACAGTAAGAGGTTTTTTTCTCAATTAAACACAGATGAGGTTTTTGTGATGTCATGTCAGTAGGCATCCAGTGTCTCTGGCCCTTTTCTGACTCCTAGACTGTTTAAGGATCGCTTCAAAAGACAGTAAGAGGTTTTTTTTCTCAATTAAACACAGATGAGGTCTTTGTGATGTCATGTCAGTAGGCCTCCATTGTCTCTGGCCATTTTCTGACTCCTAGACTGTTTAAGGATCGCTTCAAAAGACAGTAAGAGGTTTTTTTTCTCAATTAAACACAGATGAGGTCTTTGATGTCATGTCAGTAGGCCTCCAGTGTCTCTGGCCCTTTTCTGACTCCTAGACTGTTTAAGGATCGCTTCAAAAGACAGTAAGAGGTTTTTTTTTCTCAATTAAACACAGATGAGGTCTTTGTGATGTCATGTCAGTAGGCATCCAGTGTCTCTGGCCCTTTTCTGACTCCTAGACTGTTTAAGGATGGCTTCAAAAGACAGTAAGAGGTTTTTTTTCTCAATTAAACACAGATGAGGTCTTTGTGATGTCATGTCAGTAGGCATCCTGTGTCTCTGGCCCTTTTCTGTCTCCTAGACTGTTTAAGGATCACTTCAAAAGACAGTAAGAGGTTTTTTTTCTCAATTAAACACAGATGAGGTCTTTGTGATGTCATGTCAGTAGGCATCCTGTGTCTCTGGCCCTTTTCTGTCTCCTAGACTGTTTAAGGATCACTTCAAAAGACAGTAAGAGGTTTTTTTTCTCAATTAAACACAGATGAGGTCTTTGTGATGTCATGTCAGTAGGCATCCAGTGTCTCTGGCCATTTTCTGACTCCTAGATTGTTTAAGGATGGCTTCAAAAGACAGTAAGAGGTTTTTATCCCCAATTAAACACAGATGAGGTCTTTGTGATGTCATGTCAGTAGGCCTCCTGTGTCCCTGGCCCTTTTCTGACTCCTAGACTGTTTAAGGATTGCTTCAAAAGACAGTAAGAGGTTTTTTTTCTCAATTAAACACAGATGAGGTCTTTGTGATGTCATGTCAGTAGGCCTCCAGTGTCTCTGGCCCTTTTCTGACTCCTAGACTGTTTAAGGATCGCTTCAAAAGACAGTAAGAGGTTTTTTTTCTCAATTAAACACAGATGAGGTCTTTGTGATGTCATGTCAGTAGGCCTCCAGTGTCTCTGGCCCTTTTCTGACTCCTAGACTGTTTAAGGATCGCTTCAAAAGACAGTAAGAGGTTTTTTTTCTCAATTAAACACAGATGAGGTCTTTGTGATGTCATGTCAGTAGGCCTCCTGTGTCCCTGGCCCTTTTCTGACTCCTAGACTGTTTAAGGATTGCTTCAAAAGACAGTAAGAGGTTTTTTTTCTCAATTAAACACAGATGAGGTCTTTGTGATGTCAGGTCAGTAGGCCTCCAGTGTCTCTGGCCCTTTTCTGACTCCTAGACTGTTTAAGGATCGCTTCAAAAGACATTAAGAGGTTTTTTTCTTCTCAATTAAACACAGGTGAGGTCTTTGTGATGTCAGGTCAGTAGGTATCCAGTGTCTCTGGCCCTTTTCTGACTTTTAGTCTGTTTAAAGATCGCCCCAAAAGGCAGTAAGAGGTTTTTTTTCTCAATTAAACACAGATGAGGTCTTTGTGATGTCATGTCAGTAGGCATCCAGTGTCTCTGGCCCTTTTCTGACTCCTAGACTGTTTAAGGATCGCTTCAAAAGACAGTAAGAGGTTTTTTTTCTCAATTAAACACAGATGAGGTCTTTGTGATGTCATGTCAGTAGGCATCCTGTGTCTCTGGCCCTTTTCTGTCTCCTAGACTGTTTAAGGATCACTTCAAAAGACAGTAAGAGGTTTTTTTTCTCAATTAAACACAGATGAGGTCTTTGTGATGTCATGTCAGTAGGCATCCAGTGTCTCTGGCCATTTTCTGACTCCTAGATTGTTTAAGGATGGCTTCAAAAGACAGTAAGAGGTTTTTATCCCCAATTAAACACAGATGAGGTCTTTGTGATGTCATGTCAGTAGGCCTCCTGTGTCCCTGGCCCTTTTCTGACTCCTAGACTGTTTAAGGATTGCTTCAAAAGACAGTAAGAGGTTTTTTTTCTCAATTAAACACAGATGATGTCTTTGTGATGTCATGTCAGTAGGCCTCCAGTGTCTCTGGCCCTTTTCTGACTCCTAGACTGTTTAAGGATCGCTTCAAAAGACAGTAAGAGGTTTTTTTTCTCAATTAAACACAGATGAGGTCTTTGTGATGTCATGTCAGTAGGCCTCCAGTGTCTCTGGCCCTTTTCTGACTCCTAGACTGTTTAAGGATCGCTTCAAAAGACAGTAAGAGGTTTTTTTTCTCAATTAAACACAGATGAGGTCTTTGTGATGTCATGTCAGTAGGCCTCCTGTGTCCCTGGCCCTTTTCTGACTCCTAGACTGTTTAAGGATTGCTTCAAAAGACAGTAAGAGGTTTTTTTTCTCAATTAAACACAGATGAGGTCTTTGTGATGTCAGGTCAGTAGGCCTCCAGTGTCTCTGGCCCTTTTCTGACTCCTAGACTGTTTAAGGATCGCTTCAAAAGACATTAAGAGGTTTTTTTCTTCTCAATTAAACACAGGTGAGGTCTTTGTGATGTCAGG
This sequence comes from Paroedura picta, assembly GCF_049243985.1. NCBI lineage: Eukaryota > Metazoa > Chordata > Lepidosauria > Squamata > Gekkonidae > Paroedura > Paroedura picta. Next base: position 13,023,301 of record NC_135385.1, on the reverse strand, counting down.
TCAGTAGGTATCCAGTGTCTCTGGCCCTTTTCTGACTTTTAGTCTGTTTAAAGATCGCCCCAAAAGGCAGTAAGAGGTTTTTTTTCTCAATTAAACACAGATGAGGTCTTTGTGATGTCATGTCAGTAGGCATCCAGTGTCTCTGGCCCTTTTCTGACTCCTAGACTGTTTAAGGATCGCTTCAAAAGACAGTAAGAGGTTTTTTTTCTCAATTAAACACAGATGAGGTCTTTGTGATGTCATGTCAGTAGGCCTCCAGTGTCTCTGGCCCTTTTCTGACTCCTAGACTGTTTAAGGATCGCTTCAAAAGACAGTAAGAGGTTTTTTTTCTCAATTAAACACAGATGAGGTCTTTGTGATGTCATGTCAGTAGGCCTCCAGTGTCTCTGGACCTTTTCTGACTCCTAGACTATTTAAGGATCGCTTCAAAAGACATTAAGAGGTTTTTTTCTTCTCAATTAAACACAGGTGACGTCTTTGTGATGTCAGGTCAGTAGGTATCCAGTGTCTCTGGCCCTTTTCTGACTTTTAGTCTGTTTAAAGATCGCCCCAAAAGGCAGTAAGAGGTTTTTTTTTTCTCAATTAAACACAGATGAGGTCTTTGTGATGTCATGTCAGTAGGCATCCAGTGTCTCTGGCACTTTTCTGACTCCTAGACTGTTTAAGGATCGCCCCAAAAGGCAGTAAGAGGTTTTTTTTTTCTCAATTAAACACAGATGAGGTCTTTGTGATGTCATGTCAGTAGGCATCCAGTGTCTCTGGCCCTTTTCTGACTCCTAGACTGTTTAAAGATCGCCCAAAAGGCAGTAAGAGGTTTTTTTCTTCTCAATTAAACAAAGGTGAGGTCTTTGTGATATCATGTCCGTAGGTATCCAGTGTCTCTGGCCGTTTTCTAACTTTTAGTCTGTTTAAAGATGGCCCCAAAAGGCAGTAAGAGGTTTTTTCTCCTCAATTAAACACATTGGAGGTCTTTGTGATATCATGTCCGTAGGTATCCAGTGTCTCTGGCCCTTTTCTAACTTTTAGTCTGTTTAAAGATGGCCCCAAAAGGCAGTAAGAGGTTTTTTCTCCTCAATTAAACACAGGGGAGGTCTTTGTGATATCATGTCAGTAGGTATCCAGTGTCTCTGGCCCTTTTCTAACTTTTAGTCTGTTTAAAGATCGCCCCAAAAGGCAGTAAAAGGTTTTTTTCTTCTCAATTAAACACAGATGAGGTCTTTGTGATGTCATGTCAGTAAGCATCCAGTGTCTCTGGCCCTTTTCTTACTCCTAGACTGTTTAAGGATCGCTTCAAAAGACAGTAAGAGGTTTTTTTTCTCAATTAAACACAGATGAGGTCTTTGTGATGTCATGTCAGTAGGCCTCCATTGTCTCTGGCCCTTTTCTGACTCCTAGACTGTTTAAGGATCGCTTCAAAAGACAGTAAGAGGTTTTTTTTCTCAATTAAACACAGATGAGGTCTTTGTGATGTCATGTCAGTAGGCCTCCAGTGTCTCTGGCCATTTTCTGACTCCTAGATTGTTTGAGGATGGCTTCAAAAGACAGTAAGAGGTTTTTATCCCCAATTAAACACAGATGAGGTCTTTGTGATGTCATGTCAGTAGGCCTCCATTGTCTCTGGCCCTTTTCTGACTCCTAGACTGTTTAAGGATCGCTTCAAAAGACAGTAAGAGTTTTTTTTTCTCAATTAAACACAGATGAGGTCTTTGTGATGTCATGTCAGTAGGCCTCCAGTGTCTCTGGCCCTTTTCTGACTCCTAGACTGTTTAAGGATCGCTTCAAAAGACAGTAAGAGGTTTTTTTTTCTCAATTAAACACAGATGAGGTCTTTGTGATGTCATGTCAGTAAGCCTCCAGTGTCTCTGGCCCTTTTCTGACTCCTAGACTGTTTAAGGATCGCTTCAAAAGACAGTAAGAGGTTTTTTTTCTCAATTAAACACAGATGAGGTCTTTGTGATGTCATGTCAGTAGGCATCCAGTGTCTCTGGCACTTTTCTGACTCCTAGATTGTTAAAGGATCGCTTCAAAAGACAGTAAGAGGTTTTTTTCTCAATTAAACACAGATGAGGTCTTTGTGATGTCATGTCAGTAGGCATCCAGTGTCTCTGGCCCTTTTCTGACTCCTAGACTGTTTAAGGATCGCTTCAAAAGACAGTAAGAGGTTTTTTTTCTCAATTAAACACAGATGAGGTCTTTGTGATGTCATGTCAGTAGGCCTCCATTGTCTCTGGCCATTTTCTGACTCCTAGACTGTTTAAGGATCGCTTCAAAAGACAGTAAGAGGTTTTTTTTCTCAATTAAACACAGATGAGGTCTTTGTGATGTCATGTCAGTAGGCCTCCAGTGTCTCTGGCCCTTTTCTGACTCCTAGACTGTTTAAGGATCGCTTCAAAAGACAGTAAGAGGTTTTTTTTCTCAATTAAACACAGATGAGGTCTTTGTGATGTCATGTCAGTAGGCATCCAGTGTCTCTGGCCCTTTTCTGACTCCTAGACTGTTTAAGGATGGCTTCAAAAGACAGTAAGAGGTTTTTTTTCTCAATTAAACACAGATGAGGTCTTTGTGATGTCATGTCAGTAGGCATCCTGTGTCTCTGGCCCTTTTCTGTCTCCTAGACTGTTTAAGGATCACTTCAAAAGACAGTAAGAGGTTTTTTTTCTCAATTAAACACAGATGAGGTCTTTGTGATGTCATGTCAGTAGGCATCCTGTGTCTCTGGCCCTTTTCTGTCTCCTAGACTGTTTAAGGATCACTTCAAAAGACAGTAAGAGGTTTTTTTTCTCAATTAAACACAGATGAGGTCTTTGTGATGTCATGTCAGTAGGCATCCAGTGTCTCTGGCCATTTTCTGACTCCTAGATTGTTTAAGGATGGCTTCAAAAGACAGTAAGAGGTTTTTATCCCCAATTAAACACAGATGAGGTCTTTGTGATGTCATGTCAGTAGGCCTCCTGTGTCCCTGGCCCTTTTCTGACTCCTAGACTGTTTAAGGATTGCTTCAAAAGACAGTAAGAGGTTTTTTTTCTCAATTAAACACAGATGATGTCTTTGTGATGTCATGTCAGTAGGCCTCCAGTGTCTCTGGCCCTTTTCTGACTCCTAGACTGTTTAAGGATCGCTTCAAAAGACAGTAAGAGGTTTTTTTTCTCAATTAAACACAGATGAGGTCTTTGTGATGTCATGTCAGTAGGCCTCCAGTGTCTCTGGCCCTTTTCTGACTCCTAGACTGTTTAAGGATCGCTTCAAAAGACAGTAAGAGGTTTTTTTTCTCAATTAAACACAGATGAGGTCTTTGTGATGTCATGTCAGTAGGCCTCCTGTGTCCCTGGCCCTTTTCTGACTCCTAGACTGTTTAAGGATTGCTTCAAAAGACAGTAAGAGGTTTTTTTTCTCAATTAAACACAGATGAGGTCTTTGTGATGTCAGGTCAGTAGGCCTCCAGTGTCTCTGGCCCTTTTCTGACTCCTAGACTGTTTAAGGATCGCTTCAAAAGACATTAAGAGGTTTTTTTCTTCTCAATTAAACACAGGTGAGGTCTTTGTGATGTCAGGTCAGTAGGTATCCAGTGTCTCTGGCCCTTTTCTGACTTTTAGTCTGTTTAAAGATCGCCCCAAAAGGCAGTAAGAGGTTTTTTTTCTCAATTAAACACAGATGAGGTCTTTGTGATGTCATGTCAGTAGGCATCCAGTGTCTCTGGCCCTTTTCTGACTCCTAGACTGTTTAAGGATCGCTTCAAAAGACAGTAAGAGGTTTTTTTTCTCAATTAAACACAGATGAGGTCTTTGTGATGTCATGTCAGTAGGCCTCCAGTGTCTCTGGCCCTTTTCTGACTCCTAGACTGTTTAAGGATCGCTTCAAAAGACAGTAAGAGGTTTTTTTTCTCAATTAAACACAGATGAGGTCTTTGTGATGTCATGTCAGTAGGCCTCCAGTGTCTCTGGACCTTTTCTGACTCCTAGACTATTTAAGGATCGCTTCAAAAGACATTAAGAGGTTTTTTTCTTCTCAATTAAACACAGGTGAAGTCTTTGTGATGTCAGGTCAGTAGGTATCCAGTGTCTCTGGCCCTTTTCTGACTTTTAGTCTGTTTAAAGATCGCCCCAAAAGGCAGTAAGAGGTTTTTTTTTTCTCAATTAAACACAGATGAGGTCTTTGTGATGTCATGTCAGTAGGCATCCAGTGTCTCTGGCCCTTTTCTGACTCCTAGACTGTTTAAGGATCACTTCAAAAGACAGAAAGAGGTTTTTTTTCTCAATTAAACACAGATGAGGTCTTTGTGATGTCATGTCAGTAGGCATCCAGTGTCTCTGGCCCTTTTCTGACTCCTAGATAGTTTAAGGATCGCTTCAAAAGACAGTAAGAGGTTTTTTTCCCCAATTAAACACAGATGAGGTCTTTGTGATGTCATGTCAGTAGGCCTCCTGTGTCCCTGGCCGTTTTCTGACTCCTAGACTGTTTAAGGATCGCTCCAAAAGACAGTAAGAGGTTTTTTTTTCTCAATTAAACACAGATGAGGTCTTTGTGATGTCATGTCAGTAGGCATCCAGTGTCTCTGGCCCTTTTCTGACTCCTAGATAGTTTAAGGATCGCTTCAAAAGACAGTAAGAGGTTTTTTTCTCAATTAAACACAGATGAGGTTTTTGTGATGTCATGTCAGTAGGCATCCAGTGTCTCTGGCCCTTTTCTGACTCCTAGACTGTTTAAGGATCGCTTCAAAAGACAGTAAGAGGTTTTTTTTCTCAATTAAACACAGATGAGGTCTTTGTGATGTCATGTCAGTAGGCCTCCATTGTCTCTGGCCATTTTCTGACTCCTAGACTGTTTAAGGATCGCTTCAAAAGACAGTAAGAGGTTTTTTTTCTCAATTAAACACAGATGAGGTCTTTGTGATGTCATGTCAGTAGGCCTCCAGTGTCTCTGGCCCTTTTCTGACTCCTAGACTGTTTAAGGATCGCTTCAAAAGACAGTAAGAGGTTTTTTTTTCTCAATTAAACACAGATGAGGTCTTTGTGATGTCATGTCAGTAGGCATCCAGTGTCTCTGGCCCTTTTCTGACTCCTAGACTGTTTAAGGATGGCTTCAAAAGACAGTAAGAGGTTTTTTTTCTCAATTAAACACAGATGAGGTCTTTGTGATGTCATGTCAGTAGGCATCCTGTGTCTCTGGCCCTTTTCTGTCTCCTAGACTGTTTAAGGATCACTTCAAAAGACAGTAAGAGGTTTTTTTTCTCAATTAAACACAGATGAGGTCTTTGTGATGTCATGTCAGTAGGCATCCTGTGTCTCTGGCCCTTTTCTGTCTCCTAGACTGTTTAAGGATCACTTCAAAAGACAGTAAGAGGTTTTTTTTCTCAATTAAACACAGATGAGGTCTTTGTGATGTCATGTCAGTAGGCATCCAGTGTCTCTGGCCATTTTCTGACTCCTAGATTGTTTAAGGATGGCTTCAAAAGACAGTAAGAGGTTTTTATCCCCAATTAAACACAGATGAGGTCTTTGTGATGTCATGTCAGTAGGCCTCCTGTGTCCCTGGCCCTTTTCTGACTCCTAGACTGTTTAAGGATTGCTTCAAAAGACAGTAAGAGGTTTTTTTTCTCAATTAAACACAGATGAGGTCTTTGTGATGTCATGTCAGTAGGCCTCCAGTGTCTCTGGCCCTTTTCTGACTCCTAGACTGTTTAAGGATCGCTTCAAAAGACAGTAAGAGGTTTTTTTTCTCAATTAAACACAGATGAGGTCTTTGTGATGTCATGTCAGTAGGCCTCCAGTGTCTCTGGCCCTTTTCTGACTCCTAGACTGTTTAAGGATCGCTTCAAAAGACAGTAAGAGGTTTTTTTTCTCAATTAAACACAGATGAGGTCTTTGTGATGTCATGTCAGTAGGCCTCCTGTGTCCCTGGCCCTTTTCTGACTCCTAGACTGTTTAAGGATTTCTTCAAAAGACAGTAAGAGGTTTTTTTTCTCAATTAAACACAGATGAGGTCTTTGTGATGTCAGGTCAGTAGGCCTCCAGTGTCTCTGGCCCTTTTCTGACTCCTAGACTGTTTAAGGATCGCTTCAAAAGACATTAAGAGGTTTTTTTCTTCTCAATTAAACACAGGTGAGGTCTTTGTGATGTCAGGTCAGTAGGTATCCAGTGTCTCTGGCCCTTTTCTGACTTTTAGTCTGTTTAAAGATCGCCCCAAAAGGCAGTAAGAGGTTTTTTTTCTCAATTAAACACAGATGAGGTCTTTGTGATGTCATGTCAGTAGGCATCCAGTGTCTCTGGCCCTTTTCTGACTCCTAGACTGTTTAAGGATCGCTTCAAAAGACAGTAAGAGGTTTTTTTTCTCAATTAAACACAGATGAGGTCTTTGTGATGTCATGTCAGTAGGCCTCCAGTGTCTCTGGCCCTTTTCTGACTCCTAGACTGTTTAAGGATCGCTTCAAAAGACAGTAAGAGGTTTTTTTTCTCAATTAAACACAGATGAGGTCTTTGTGATGTCATGTCAGTAGGCCTCCAGTGTCTCTGGACCTTTTCTGACTCCTAGACTATTTAAGGATCGCTTCAAAAGACATTAAGAGGTTTTTTTCTTCTCAATTAAACACAGGTGAGGTCTTTGTGATGTCAGGTCAGTAGGTATCCAGTGTCTCTGGCCCTTTTCTGACTTTTAGTCTGTTTAAAGATCGCCCCAAAAGGCAGTAAGAGGTTTTTTTTTTCTCAATTAAACACAGATGAGGTCTTTGTGATGTCATGTCAGTAGGCATCCAGTGTCTCTGGCCCTTTTCTGACTCCTAGACTGTTTAAGGATCACTTCAAAAGACAGAAAGAGGTTTTTTTTCTCAATTAAACACAGATGAGGTCTTTGTGATGTCATGTCAGTAGGCATCCAGTGTCTCTGGCCCTTTTCTGACTCCTAGATAGTTTAAGGATCGCTTCAAAAGACAGTAAGAGGTTTTTTTCCCCAATTAAACACAGATGAGGTCTTTGTGATGTCATGTCAGTAGGCCTCCTGTGTCCCTGGCCGTTTTCTGACTCCTAGACTGTTTAAGGATCGCTCCAAAAGACAGTAAGAGGTTTTTTTTTCTCAATTAAACACAGATGAGGTCTTTGTGATGTCATGTCAGTAGGCATCCAGTGTCTCTGGCCCTTTTCTGACTCCTAGATAGTTTAAGGATCGCTTCAAAAGACAGTAAGAGGTTTTTATCCCCAATTAAACACAGATGAGGTCTTTGTGATGTCATGTCAGTAGGCCTCCTGTGTCCCTGGCCATTTTCTGACTCCTAGACTGTTTAAGGATCGCTCCAAAAGACAGTAAGAGGTTTTTTTTTCTCAATTAAACACAGATGAGGTCTTTGTGATGTCATGTCAGTAGGCATCCAGTGTCTCTGGCCCTTTTCTGACTCCTAGACTGTTTAAGGATCGCTTCAAAAGACAGTAGGAGGTTTTTTTTCTCAATTAAACACAGATGAGGTCTTTGTGATGTCATGTCAGTAGGCATCCAGTGTCTCTGGCCCTTTTCTGACTCCTAGATTGTTAAAGGATCGCTTCAAAAGACAGTAAGAGGTTTTTTTTCTCAATTAAACACAGATGAGGTCTTTGTGATGTCATGTCAGTAGGCCTCCAGTGTCTCTGGCCCTTTTCTGACTCCTAGACTGTTTAAGAATGGCTTCTAAAGACAGTAGGAGGATTTTTTTCTCAATTAAACACAGATGAGGTCTTTGTGATGTCATGTCAGTAGGCATCCAGTGTCTCTGGCACTTTTCTGACTCCTAGACTGTTTAAGGATCACTTCAAAAGACAGAAAGAGGTTTTTTTTCTCAATTAAACACAGATGAGGTCTTTGTGATGTCATGTCAGTAGGCATCCAGTGTCTCTGGCCCTTTTCTGACTCCTAGATAGTTTAAGGATCGCTTCAAAAGACAGTAAGAGGTTTTTTTCCCCAATTAAACACAGATGAGGTCTTTGTGATGTCATGTCAGTAGGCCTCCTGTGTCCCTGGCCGTTTTCTGACTCCTAGACTGTTTAAGGATCGCTCCAAAAGACAGTAAGAGGTTTTTTTTTCTCAATTAAACACAGATGAGGTCTTTGTGATGTCATGTCAGTAGGCATCCAGTGTCTCTGGCCCTTTTCTGACTCCTAGATAGTTTAAGGATCGCTTCAAAAGACAGTAAGAGGTTTTTATCCCCAATTAAACACAGATGAGGTCTTTGTGATGTCATGTCAGTAGGCCTCCTGTGTCCCTGGCCATTTTCTGACTCCTAGACTGTTTAAGGATCGCTCCAAAAGACAGTAAGAGGTTTTTTTTTCTCAATTAAACACAGATGAGGTCTTTGTGATGTCATGTCAGTAGGCATCCAGTGTCTCTGGCCCTTTTCTGACTCCTAGACTGTTTAAGGATCGCTTCAAAAGACAGTAGGAGGTTTTTTTTCTCAATTAAACACAGATGAGGTCTTTGTGATGTCATGTCAGTAGGCATCCAGTGTCTCTGGCCCTTTTCTGACTCCTAGATTGTTAAAGGATCGCTTCAAAAGACAGTAAGAGGTTTTTTTTCTCAATTAAACACAGATGAGGTCTTTGTGATGTCATGTCAGTAGGCCTCCAGTGTCTCTGGCCCTTTTCTGACTCCTAGACTGTTTAAGAATGGCTTCTAAAGACAGTAGGAGGATTTTTTTCTCAATTAAACACAGATGAGGTCTTTGTGATGTCATGTCAGTAGGCATCCAGTGTCTCTGGCACTTTTCTGACTCCTAGACTGTTTAAGGATCGCTTCAAAAGACAGTAAGAGGTTTTTTTTCTCAATTAAACACAGATGAGGTCTTTGTGATGTCATGTCAGTAAGCATCCAGTGTCTCTGGCCCTTTTCTGACTCCTAGACTGTTTAAGGATCGCTTCAAAAGACAGTAAGAGGTTTTTTTCTCAATTAAACACAGATGAGGTCTTTGTGATGTCATGTCAGTAGGCATCCAGTGTCTCTGGCCCTTTTCTGACTCCTAGACTGTTTAAGGATCGCTCCAAAAGACAGGTGAGGTTTTTTTTTTCTCAATTAAACACAGATGAGATGTCATGTCAGTAGGCATCCAGTGTCTCTGGCCCTTTTCTGACTCCTAGATAGTTTAAGGATCGCTTCAAAAGACAGTAAGAGGTTTTTATCCCCAATTAAACACAGATGAGGTCTTTGTGATGTCATGTCAGTAGGCCTCCTGTGTCCCTGGCCATTTTCTGACTCCTAGACTGTTTAAGGATCGCTCCAAAAGACAGTAAGAGGTTTTTTTTTCTCAATTAAACACAGATGAGGTCTTTGTGATGTCATGTCAGTAGGCATCCAGTGTCTCTGGCCCTTTTCTGACTCCTAGACTGTTTAAGGATCGCTTCAAAAGACAGTAGGAGGTTTTTTTTCTCAATTAAACACAGATGAGGTCTTTGTGATGTCATGTCAGTAGGCCTCCTGTGTCCCTGGCCATTTTCTGACTCCTAGACTGTTTAAGGATCGCTCCAAAAGACAGTAAGAGGTTTTTTTTTCTCAATTAAACACAGATGAGGTCTTTGTGATGTCATGTCAGTAGGCATCCAGTGTCTCTGGCCCTTTTCTGACTCCTAGACTGTTTAAGGATCGCTTCAAAAGACAGTAGGAGGTTTTTTTTCTCAATTAAACACAGATGAGGTCTTTGTGATGTCATGTCAGTAGGCATCCAGTGTCTCTGGCCCTTTTCTGACTCCTAGATTGTTAAAGGATCGCTTCAAAAGACAGTAAGAGGTTTTTTTTCTCAATTAAACACAGATGAGGTCTTTGTGATGTCATGTCAGTAGGCCTCCAGTGTCTCTGGCCCTTTTCTGACTCCTAGACTGTTTAAGAATGGCTTCTAAAGACAGTAGGAGGATTTTTTTCTCAATTAAACACAGATGAGGTCTTTGTGATGTCATGTCAGTAGGCATCCAGTGTCTCTGGCACTTTTCTGACTCCTAGACTGTTTAAGGATCGCTTCAAAAGACAGTAAGAGGTTTTTTTTCTCAATTAAACACAGATGAGGTCTTTGTGATGTCATGTCAGTAAGCATCCAGTGTCTCTGGCCCTTTTCTGACTCCTAGACTGTTTAAGGATCGCTTCAAAAGACAGTAAGAGGTTTTTTTCTCAATTAAACACAGATGAGGTCTTTGTGATGTCATGTCAGTAGGCATCCAGTGTCTCTGGCCCTTTTCTGACTCCTAGACTGTTTAAGGATCGCTCCAAAAGACAGTAAGAGGTTTTTTTTTTCTCAATTAAACACAGATGAGGTCTTTGTGATGTCATGTCAGTAGGCATCCAGTGTCTCTGGCCCTTTTCTGACTCCTAGACTGTTTAAGGATCGCTTCAAAAGACAGTAGGAGGTTTTTTTTCTCAATTAAACACAGATGAGGTCTTTGTGATGTCATGGCAGTAGGCATCCAGTGTCTCTGGCCCTTTTCTGACTCCTAGACTGTTTAAGGATCGCTTCAAAAGACAGTAAGAGGTTTTTTTTCTCAATTAAACACAGATGAGGTCTTTGTGATGTCATGTCAGTAGGCCTCCAGTGTCTCTGGCCCTTTTCTGACTCCTAGACTGTTTAAGGATGGCTTCAAAAGACAGTAGGAGGATTTTTTTTCTCAATTAAACACAGATGAGGTCTTTGTGATGTCATGTCAGTAGGCATCCAGTGTCTCTGGCCCTTTTCTGACTCCTAGACTGTTTAAGGATCGCTTCAAAAGACAGTAAGAGGTTTTTTTTCTCAATTAAACACAGATGAGGTCTTTGTGATGTCATGTCAGTAAGCATCCAGTGTCTCTGGCCCTTTTCTGACTCCTAGACTGTTTAAGGATCGCTTCAAAAGACAGTAAGAGGTTTTTTTCTCAATTAAACACAGATGAGGTCTTTGTGATGTCATGTCAGTAGGCATCCTGAGTCCCTGGCCCTTTTCTGACTCCTAGACTGTTTAAGGATCGCTTCAAAAGACAGTAGGAGGTTTTTTTTCTCAATTAAACACAGATGAGGTCTTTGTGATGTCATGTCAGTAGGCATCCAGTGTCTCTGGCCCTTTTCTGACTCCTAGACTGTTTAAGGATCGCTTCAAAAGACAGTAAGAGGTTTTTTTTCTCAATTAAACACAGATGAGGTCTTTGTGATGTCATGTCAGTAAGCATCCAGTGTCTCTGGCCCTTTTCTGACTCCTAGAGTGTTTAAGGATCGCTTCAAAAGACAGTAAGAGGTTTTTTTTCTCAATTAAACACAGATGAGGTCTTTGTGATGTCATGTCAGTAGTCCTCCAGTGTCTCTCGCCCTTTTCTGTCTCCTAGACTGTTTAAGGATCGCTTCAAAAGACATTAAGAGGTTTTTTTCTTCTCAATTAAACACAGGTGAGGTCTTTGTGATGTCAGGTCAGTAGGTATCCAGTGTCTCTGGCCCTTTTCTGACTTTTAGTCTGTTTAAAGATCGCCCCAAAAGGCAGTAAGAGGGTTTTTTTTCTCAATTAAACACAGATGAGGTCTTTGTGATGTCATGTCAATAGGCCTCCAGTGTCTCTGGCCCTTTTCTGACTCCTAGACTGTTTAAGGATCGCTTCAAAAGACATTAAGAGGTTTTTTTCTTCTCAATTAAACACAGGTGAGGTCTTTGTGATGTCAGGTCAGTAGGTATCCAGTGTCTCTGGCCCTTTTCTGACTTTTAGTCTGTTTAAAGATCGCCCCAAAAGTCAGTAAGAGGTTTTTTTTTCTCAATTAAACACAGATGAGGTCTTTGTGATGTCATGTCAGTAGGCCTCCTGTCCCTGGCCCTTTTCTGACTCCTAGACTGTTTAAGGATCGCTTCAAAAGACAGTAAGAGGTTTTTTTTTCTCAATTAAACACAGATGAGGTCTTTGTGATGTCATGTCAGTAGGCCTCCAGTGTCTCTGGCCCTTTTCTGACTCCTAGACTGTTTAAGGATCGCTTCAAAAGACATTAAGAGGTTTTTTTCTTCTCAATTAAACACAGGTGAGGTCTTTGTGATGTCAGGTCAGTAGGTATCCAGTGTCTCTGGCCCTTTTCTGACTTTTAGTCTGTTTAAAGATCGCCCCAAAAGTCAGTAAGAGGTTTTTTTTTCTCAATTAAACACAGATGAGGTCTTTGTGATGTCATGTCAGTAGGCCTCCTGTCCCTGGCCCTTTTCTGACTCCTAGACTGTTTAAGGATCGCTTCAAAAGACAGTAAGAGGTTTTTTTTCTCAATTAAACACAGATGAGGTCTTTGTGATGTCATGTCAGTAGGCATCCAGTGTCTCTGGCCCTTTTCTGACTCCTAGATTGTTAAAGGATCGCTTCAAAAGACAGTAAGAGGTTTTTTTTCTCAATTAAACACAGATGAGGTCTTTGTGATGTCATGTCAGTAGGCCTCCAGTGTCTCTGGCCCTTTTCTGACTCCTAGACTGTTTAAGAATGGCTTCTAAAGACAGTAGGAGGATTTTTTTCTCAATTAAACACAGATGAGGTCTTTGTGATGTCATGTCAGTAGGCATCCAGTGTCTCTGGCACTTTTCTGACTCCTAGACTGTTTAAGGATCACTTCAAAAGACAGAAAGAGGTTTTTTTTCTCAATTAAACACAGATGAGGTCTTTGTGATGTCATGTCAGTAGGCATCCAGTGTCTCTGGCCCTTTTCTGACTCCTAGATAGTTTAAGGATCGCTTCAAAAGACAGTAAGAGGTTTTTTTCCCCAATTAAACACAGATGAGGTCTTTGTGATGTCATGTCAGTAGGCCTCCTGTGTCCCTGGCCGTTTTCTGACTCCTAGACTGTTTAAGGATCGCTCCAAAAGACAGTAAGAGGTTTTTTTTTCTCAATTAAACACAGATGAGGTCTTTGTGATGTCATGTCAGTAGGCATCCAGTGTCTCTGGCCCTTTTCTGACTCCTAGATAGTTTAAGGATCGCTTCAAAAGACAGTAAGAGGTTTTTATCCCCAATTAAACACAGATGAGGTCTTTGTGATGTCATGTCAGTAGGCCTCCTGTGTCCCTGGCCATTTTCTGACTCCTAGACTGTTTAAGGATCGCTCCAAAAGACAGTAAGAGGTTTTTTTTTCTCAATTAAACACAGATGAGGTCTTTGTGATGTCATGTCAGTAGGCATCCAGTGTCTCTGGCCCTTTTCTGACTCCTAGACTGTTTAAGGATCGCTTCAAAAGACAGTAGGAGGTTTTTTTTCTCAATTAAACACAGATGAGGTCTTTGTGATGTCATGTCAGTAGGCATCCAGTGTCTCTGGCCCTTTTCTGACTCCTAGATTGTTAAAGGATCGCTTCAAAAGACAGTAAGAGGTTTTTTTTCTCAATTAAACACAGATGAGGTCTTTGTGATGTCATGTCAGTAGGCCTCCAGTGTCTCTGGCCCTTTTCTGACTCCTAGACTGTTTAAGAATGGCTTCTAAAGACAGTAGGAGGATTTTTTTCTCAATTAAACACAGATGAGGTCTTTGTGATGTCATGTCAGTAGGCATCCAGTGTCTCTGGCACTTTTCTGACTCCTAGACTGTTTAAGGATCGCTTCAAAAGACAGTAAGAGGTTTTTTTTCTCAATTAAACACAGATGAGGTCTTTGTGATGTCATGTCAGTAAGCATCCAGTGTCTCTGGCCCTTTTCTGACTCCTAGACTGTTTAAGGATCGCTTCAAAAGACAGTAAGAGGTTTTTTTCTCAATTAAACACAGATGAGGTCTTTGTGATGTCATGTCAGTAGGCATCCAGTGTCTCTGGCCCTTTTCTGACTCCTAGACTGTTTAAGGATCGCTCCAAAAGACAGGTGAGGTTTTTTTTTTCTCAATTAAACACAGATGAGATGTCATGTCAGTAGGCATCCAGTGTCTCTGGCCCTTTTCTGACTCCTAGATAGTTTAAGGATCGCTTCAAAAGACAGTAAGAGGTTTTTATCCCCAATTAAACACAGATGAGGTCTTTGTGATGTCATGTCAGTAGGCCTCCTGTGTCCCTGGCCATTTTCTGACTCCTAGACTGTTTAAGGATCGCTCCAAAAGACAGTAAGAGGTTTTTTTTTCTCAATTAAACACAGATGAGGTCTTTGTGATGTCATGTCAGTAGGCATCCAGTGTCTCTGGCCCTTTTCTGACTCCTAGACTGTTTAAGGATCGCTTCAAAAGACAGTAGGAGGTTTTTTTTCTCAATTAAACACAGATGAGGTCTTTGTGATGTCATGTCAGTAGGCATCCAGTGTCTCTGGCCCTTTTCTGACTCCTAGATTGTTAAAGGATCGCTTCAAAAGACAGTAAGAGGTTTTTTTTCTCAATTAAACACAGATGAGGTCTTTGTGATGTCATGTCAGTAGGCCTCCAGTGTCTCTGGCCCTTTTCTGACTCCTAGACTGTTTAAGAATGGCTTCTAAAGACAGTAGGAGGATTTTTTTCTCAATTAAACACAGATGAGGTCTTTGTGATGTCATGTCAGTAGGCATCCAGTGTCTCTGGCACTTTTCTGACTCCTAGACTGTTTAAGGATCGCTTCAAAAGACAGTAAGAGGTTTTTTTTCTCAATTAAACACAGATGAGGTCTTTGTGATGTCATGTCAGTAAGCATCCAGTGTCTCTGGCCCTTTTCTGACTCCTAGACTGTTTAAGGATCGCTTCAAAAGACAGTAAGAGGTTTTTTTCTCAATTAAACACAGATGAGGTCTTTGTGATGTCATGTCAGTAGGCATCCAGTGTCTCTGGCCCTTTTCTGACTCCTAGACTGTTTAAGGATCGCTCCAAAAGACAGTAAGAGGTTTTTTTTTTCTCAATTAAACACAGATGAGGTCTTTGTGATGTCATGTCAGTAGGCATCCAGTGTCTCTGGCCCTTTTCTGACTCCTAGACTGTTTAAGGATCGCTTCAAAAGACAGTAGGAGGTTTTTTTTCTCAATTAAACACAGATGAGGTCTTTGTGATGTCATGGCAGTAGGCATCCAGTGTCTCTGGCCCTTTTCTGACTCCTAGACTGTTTAAGGATCGCTTCAAAAGACAGTAAGAGGTTTTTTTTCTCAATTAAACACAGATGAGGTCTTTGTGATGTCATGTCAGTAGGCCTCCAGTGTCTCTGGCCCTTTTCTGACTCCTAGACTGTTTAAGGATGGCTTCAAAAGACAGTAGGAGGATTTTTTTTCTCAATTAAACACAGATGAGGTCTTTGTGATGTCATGTCAGTAGGCATCCAGTGTCTCTGGCCCTTTTCTGACTCCTAGACTGTTTAAGGATCGCTTCAAAAGACAGTAAGAGGTTTTTTTTCTCAATTA